>NC_080164.1:55397933-55728095 GCF_950295315.1 Erinaceus europaeus
TATGAATCCACCACTTCTGGCTGCAATTCCACCACCCTCTCCCCTTTTTTTTTCTTCTTTCCATTTGGTAGGACAGAGAGAAATTCAGAGGGGAGGGGAGCTAAAGAGGGAGAGAAAAAGACACATGTAAACCTGCTTCACCACTTGTGAAGCTTCCCCCTGCAGACGGGTATTAGGGGCTGAACCCAAGTCCTTGCAGATATTCTTGTGCTTAGTACTATGTGCGCTTAACCAGGTGTGCCACCGTCCAGCCCCAAAATAGATCTTTAAATATATTTTTGTAGGGGCCGGGCAGTAGTGCACCAGGTTAAGTAACACAAGGACTGGTTCAAGGATTCCGGTTCAAGCCCCCGGCTCCCCACCTGCGGGGGGTGAGGGGGGTTTGCTTCACAAGCGATGAAGTAGGGCTGCAGGTGTCTTTTTCTCTCCTCTCTTGTCTTCCCCTCCTCTCTCAACTTCTCTCTGTCCTATCCAACAACAGCAATAAAAACAAGGGCAGGAGTCAGAAGTCGGGCGGTAGTGCAGCGGGTTAAGGGCACGTGGCACAAAGCACAAGGACAAGCATAAGGCTCGGGATTCAAGCCCCAGCTCCCCACCTGCTGGGCAGTTGCTTCACAAGCGGTGAAGCAGATCTGCAGGTGGCTATCTTTTTCTCCCCCTCTCTGTCTTCCCCTCCTCTCTCCATTTCTCTCTGTCCTATCGAACAATGATGACATCAATAACAATAATAATTACAACAATAAAACAACAAGGACAACAAAAAGGGAATAAAGAAAGAAAGAAAAAAAAAGCAAGGGCAACAAAATGGAAAAATTGGCCTCCAGGAGCAGTGGATTTGTAGTGCAGGCATCGGTGATAACCTTGAAGGCAAATATATATGTTAGGAACCAAACAAAACCATCCAAAAAGATGTTTGCATACCTATGTTCATAATAGTCAAAACCTGGAAGCAACCCAGATGTCCAACAACAGATGAGTGGCTGAGTAGGTTGTGGTCTATATACACAATGGAATACTACTCAGCTATTAAAAATGATGAACCCATCTTCTTCACCTCATCTTGGATGAAGCCTGAACAAATCATGTTAAGTGAGATAAGCTAGAAAAAGAAGAATGATTATGGGAAAGATCTCTCTCACAGATAGAAGTTGAGAAATAAGAACTTGGACTGGGTTTGGTGTATTGTATGTAAGTAAAGGACTCTGGTGGGGGGGTTTCCAGGTCCTGGTGCATGATGGTGGAGGACCACCTAGGTGGGGGGTTTAGAGTGTTTTTCAGAAAACTGAGAAATTTTACACATGTACCAACGATTATATTTATTGTTTATTGTAAACCATTAAATAATAGGGGCCAGGTTGTGGAATACTTGATTGAGCGCACATATTACAATGTGCAATGTGTTTCGTTATTCAATATCATTTTAATATTTATTAAAACTAATATATATATGTTATATGCACATTGTTAGCAAGAAACAGAAAAGTATTCCTAAATGATATCGGAAAGCAATTATAGCCAATCAGAATTTCATTTTCAAACTTCTATGGTTATAAAATCATATAGTGACATGTAGCATTTGATGACATGTCTTATACTATGAAGTAGCCAAACCCAAGAAATACCTGGCTATCCTTATGTAAAATGTGGTAGAAAACCATTTTTTTACTGGTTGGGGAAATAGTATAATGGTTATGCAAAAGACTACCATGCCTGAGGCTCTAAGGTCCCAAGTTCAATTCCCAGCACCATCATAAGTCAGAGCTGAGCAGTGCATGGGATTATATGGTAGGAGTGGCTGTGAGTTCATCTCATGGAGTCCCAAACATATTGTTCAAGAAGGCTCTTGAAATTTCTGTGTTGCTGTAAAAGAAGCCTGGAATTAGAGCAGAGACACAGGATCTAGTCCTGACGTTGGTCATGGTGGAGAAGAAACCTTAAACAATTCACTTACTTTTCTCGTTTTGAACATGAGAGACTTGGATTCCTTGACGATTTCTAAGGCCCTAATGCCCTGGAATTCTGAGAAGTCTAAATGAAGAGGAATCATTTAGAAAAACACAAGTGTGGGGCCCCGGGCGGTGGTGCAGCAGGTTAAGCACACATAGTGCCAAGTGCAAGGACCCACTCGAGGATCCCGGCTCAAGACGCTGCCTCTCCACTTTCAGGGGGGTCGCTTCGCAAGTGGCAAAGCAGATCTGCAGGTGTCTATCTTTCTCTCCCCCTCTCTGTCCTCCTCTCCTCTCTCAATTTCTGTCCTATCCAACCGCAACAATAATAGCAAAACAACAATGGATTCATAGTGCAGATACCGAGTCCCAGGGACAACTCTGGAGGCAAAAAAAAAAGTAAAAGAAAATCAAATGTAAGGAGGAAGAATAAGCAAGTACCAAAGTTTAATATATGTAACTGGTTTAATAACATGAACTGATAAACTAAGAAGAATAGTTTAAATGGTTGAAACATAGCACTCCTTCCAGGTACAAGCTAAGTTAGTGACAGGCAAAACTATCCTTTATTATATCTCATCAAGCAATTTACCTCCATTTCAAGCAAACAAATTCTAAACTAACCCTCAACAGTAGAAAAAAAGACCCCTTACCTCTTGGCCTTTTTCTTTAGCATTTTCAGGCTCTTGTTTCTCTTTCAGTGTGTCTTCTTCTTTGTGATCCTTTATGTCTTCATTGTTTTCTAAAGATGTAGCTATGTCTACTTTACTTCTTCTCTGGACAAGAATGCCATGCCTTATAGGCATGTTCAAGTCTATGATTTTTGTTAGGAGGGTTCTAGAAAATTAATCAGGGTTTTTTTTTTGATTAACACAAATTTTAAAATTTTTATGGAGAGAAAAATTGAGTAGGAATACACACACACACACACACACACACACACACATAGAGAGAGAGAGGGGGGAAGGACCTGCAGCCTTACTTCACCACTTGTGAAGCTTCCCCCCTGCAGGTGGGGACCAGGGGCTTGAACCTGGGTCTGTGCACTGTAATGTGTGCGTTTAACCAGGTGTGCCACCTTCTGCCCCCCCATTAATACATCTTAGGTGCCATTACTATTTGCAAAAAAATGGTTTTCTTTTAAAAATACTGATTTCTAATGATATATACATATGCTCACATATGTGTATACACACACACATACACATATATATGAAGAGAGAGAGAGAGCACAAGAGACTACAGCAGAGTCGGGCGGTAGCACAGCGGTTAAGCGCAGGTGGCGCAAAGCACAAGGACCAGCATAAGGATCCTGGTTCAAACCCCGGCTCCCCACCTGCAGGGGAGTCGCTTCACAGGCGGTGGAGCAGGTCTGCAGGTGTCTATCTTTCTCTCCCTCTCTGTATCTCCCCCTCCTCTCTCCATTTCTATCTGTCCTATCCAACAACAACATCAATAACAACAACAATAATAACTACAATGATAAGCAAGGGCAACAGAAAGGGAAAATGAATAAATATTTTTTAAAAATTAAAAAAAAAAAAGACTAGAGCACTGGCCTATGGTGGTATTGGAAATTGAACTTTGGACCTTCCTTAGAGCCTCAGGTGTGAAAGTCGTTTGCATAACCATTATTCTGTCTCGCCAGCCAGCACAAATGGTTTTGTATCACATTTCACAATGCAGACTTACTTTTCCTGGTTTTCTGAATTGTTCTTCTCTACATTAGCAGATGAACTATCTTCACCCCCATTAACATCCATACAAGGAACTTTTTCCATCTCTTCATCTTTCTTGGCTTGAAAACTGGAAACAAACAAATTTTTTTCAGAAAAGAATGGTATTGGTTTTAAGGATGGAACTTCATTTTTAAATAGAAAATTAGTACTTCTATGCTTTTGGCCCTAGGTTCAATCCCTGGAACCATACAAAGTGGCAGAACAGTGTTCTTGTTTCCTTCACTTTCTCCCAATTAAAAATAAAACAAAACTTACCAAAATAAATAAATAAATAAGAAAGAAAATTAGCACTTCTAAAGCCCTAATTGTTTTGTATTATTTATAAAGACTACTTCTAGTGATTTGAAACCTGATCCCAAGTTAGCAGGATGAAGTTATACCATTTATATAAAAAAACCACCAATAAAAGGAAGATGCAAATGAAGCAAATAAGGAGGATGATGAAGAAAGTGGTTGCTGTGGTTTCAAAGCTCATAGGGCTAGCTAGAAGACTCATCCACTCTCCCAATCACAGATTGTCCAAATATTTTTTCCAGTTCAGTTTGTAGTTCTCTTGTTCTTTGGTTTTTCTAGAAACAGAAGCATAAAAGGCTGTTTTTTATTGTTGTTCTTTTGATGAGATTTATTAGAGATGCTTTGCTTGTTTGGGTAGAGTTGACTCACACTGGCAACTTCTTTCCATAAATGTGGTGGGGGCTGTGGGGGCTTGAGGGGAGACTGAGCTGGATCACAGTGATCACTCAGCCCATTTCCTCTTACCCCCCCCAAAAAAAACCTGTCAGAATCAGGAGAGAGGAGTTGAAGGAGCTGGAGGTGAGCACAGTTCCCATTCTTTTCTCTTCAGTGACATCATAGAAGCACAGAACTATTAAGTTGGACAAAGATACCACCTAACCCATTGATCACCTGGAGGCAGGAAAACCAAAGAACTCCTTTTAGAGAGGGGGGAAATTATATGGCATCATCTTGGCCACTTTTTTTGACAAGGATGCTTTTCCTAGTCACCAAACAAGTATCATCTCTTCTCTCTCTCTCCCCCCCTCTCACCAGGGTTATAGCTAGGATTCAGTGTCTGCACAATTCTGTCACTCCTGGTGGCCATTTTCTCCTTTTCTTTCTTCCAGATAAAGGATGAGAGACAGAGTGAGATAAAGAGAGAGAAAGAAGTAGAGACACCTTAACACCATTCCACTGCTCATAAAGCTTCCCCCCTGCAAGTGCTTCCATGTAGTAGCCCAGGGCTCAAACCCAGATCCTCAAGCGCAGGTCCTTGCTCATAGTACTCTATTGCATGAGCTACCTACTTCATCCTCATAAGTTTTTCATTTTTTAAAAAGATTTGGGAAAATGTCCCTATAATATCTGTAATAGCAAGCACCTGCAAACTAACTAGGTATCTCTAGTATGAGAAACAAAAATAAATGTACTTTATTTGTATAATGACATTACATAGATAGCAGTGCTCAGACTTTTAAAAAATTTATGGGGGTCAGGTGGTAGTGCAGCAGGTTAAGTGCACATGGCACAAAGTGCAAGGACCAGCCTAAGGATCTCAGTTCGAGCCCCTGGCTCCTCACCTGCAGAGGAGTCGCTTCACAGGCAGTGAAGCGGGTCTGCAGGTGTGTATCTTTCTCTCTTCCTCTCTGTCTTCCCCTCCTCTCTCCATTTCTGTGTCCTGTCCAACGACGACAAGCGACATCAACAGCAACAATAATAACCACATCAAGGCTATAACAACAATGGCAACAAAAGGGGGGAAAATGGCCTCCAGGAGCAGTGGATTCATGGTGCAGGCACTGAGCCCCAGCAATAACCCTGGAGGCCAAAATAAATTATTATCTTTATTTATTTATTGGACAGAGACAGCCAGAAATTGAGAGGAAGGGGTGATAGAGAGTGTGAGTCAGAGACACCTGGAGCACTGCTTTACCATTTGTGGAGCTTTCCCCCCTGCAGGTGGGGGCTGGGGGCTTGAACCAGGTCCCTTGCACTTTGTAACATGTGCACTGAACCAGGTGTGCCACCACCATCCACTCATCCCCTTTTTTTTATTGCCACCAGGGTTATTGCTAGGGCTTGGTGCTGGCACTAGGAATCCATTGCTCCTGGCAGTCATCTATCTTCCTTCCCTCATTCCTCCCTCCATCCCTCCTTTCCTTCTTTCCTTCCTTCTTTCTTTCCTTCCTTCCATTCTTCCATACTTGATAGGACAGAGAACTTGGTAGCAGGTTAGATGGGCATTGGACTTGCCCCAGTGATAGCTTCTCTGCTTTCCTTACCAGCTGTGCCACAGATGTTATTGTCCTCAGGATTTTTGTTCATTCAGCAGCCACTGGGTCCAATATTTGACAAATAGGCAACGGGTCTGTGCCATGGCCCAAGTTTTTGGGTCAGCACTCCCCAGCTTATGCCTTTAAGTTCATCCACAAGCAGTCTAAATGGCTTGTTGATAAAACAGCCTTTCTTCCAGTGTCCTTTTTTCTTTGCAGTAACATCACTGATCTTTCTCTACCCTTAGCCCCATCTTTCTGACTTTTCTTTTCCCTCTGGGCACTGCCCCAACTTTTTCTTTTTTTTCTTTTTAAAGTCTAATGTCAAAACATTCACCAACTTCTTAAAAAAAAAAACTTCTGAACAATTTCTCTGCTTTTCTTTAAATCTTTCTGTCTTCTGCAACTTTTTTTTTTTTAAATATCTGGGGCAGATTTGAGCAACAAAAGGCCAAATTTAGTGCCATTTTATTTACCTCAGAGAGATTTGTGGGCCATTTACTGCCCCTTGGAGACCCCCTAAGAGAACCTGGCAGTATGATTGAAGGGGTATCACTGCTGTACTTGTACATTTGTAACCAGTAAGACATACACAAAACCAAATTAGGAGTTTACCAAAATTGCCAATCTAATAACCAGAATTGGCCTATACATCTCTATATAATTTTAGAAGGTCTTTTTAACAAACAGATATACCAGTATAGTATATAAAGTCAATACCCAATATGTTGACATGATAATATGATTACCATTACCATTTTTTTGGCATTATTTTAAACTTCTTAGACAGTTTAAGCACACTATTATAACTTAGTTTATTAAGATCTTTACTCATCACAAGGTTATCATGAGTAAGCATAGATATAAAACTCTTAATAGATTTTACCCCTTAGAACTCTAATATGGAAACTATTAAGGCTAAAATAAACCTCATAACTTAAATATTCAAAATAATAATTTTGTTAAATCAGGATTTGCCAAAACAAATCTTCTATCAGACCAAAAAACGCCATTTGCCAAGAATAAATCTCTGACAGCATCTTAAACAAACTAGATAATTTTAAAAAGCAGAAAGATATAAAGAGGAAAACCAGAGCAAAAGCCTCAGGCTAGAAAATCATTAATATAACCACTGTGTTATTTTTCACTCACCTAAGCCAGTTCTACTTCTTTAGCTGAGAAGGTATTTTAAAACTTTTACATGTCAATAACCTTTTCTGCCATTTTTTACACAGGAGATAGAGACACATCTTCAGTGTGTGATACCTAACTTGAGAGGCTCTGTTTGAATTTTAAAGAGCATAAATTTAAAAGTTATCTTTTTAACCTCCTGTAGCAATTCCCATAACCAGGATCTCTAAACCAAATTCAGTTTAACTAATTTTTTAAAACTTTAAACAAACTCTAATTACTTAGAGAGTTAACACATACTAACAAATTTGCTGTGGAAATACATAGATAATTTGCATATCAATTTGGAGAAGATGAATTGTCACATTAAATACTTAAGACTTTAAATCTTTAGCTGCCTTCGCAAATTAATTTTTACCTTTATATTACCACATAAGAGGGAGTCGGGCTGTAGCGCAGCGGGTTAAGCACAGGTGGCGCAAAGCACAAGGACCGGCATAAGGATCCCAGTTCAAACCCGGCTCCCCACCTGCAGGGGAGTCGCTTCACAGGCGGTGAAGCAGGTCTGCAGGTGTCTATCTTTCTCTCCTCCTCTCTGTCTTCCCCTCCTCTCTCCATTTCTCTGTGTCCTATCCAACAATGACGACAACAACAATAATAACTACAACAATAAAACAACAAGGGCAACAAAAGGGAATAAATAAATAAATAAAATAAAATATAAAAAAATATATTACCACATAAGAACTGTATTGAAAACTCCTTTTTAAAGAACTTTGATAAGAATGCAGCTTTAAAGTCACTTACACTTTTAACCTTAAGATTAACGTTTCTCAGGTCATAAAAGCAAACCTAAAACACGCATATAAGCATGTAGTCTATAACACACAAGAGAAGAAAACCTTTACTATCAAGACATATCATAGTCACCTTTTTTATCATTTAGATATCTGGGGCTGATTGCTTAGGGGAAAAGAACAGCTTTTAACCAGTACAGACACATCTTAGCAGCATATCTGGTAGAACACAAATTTAGATCTGCACTCACACAGTTTTCAAGATGAAACTTCTCATATTTATCTGATAACTTCAGGCCGGAACCAAATCTGGTCCCGTCGCTCTGAGATGATTTTCTAATGTTGACCAAAAAGACACAGGGACACAAAAAAAACACAGACTGACAAACAGACAAGACACACAGAGACACGACAAGTGGCCACAAGAGACAGAACTAATATCCTGGGCTGTCAGAACCCTGTTTCAGATCCTTAGGGTGCGGACCCTGTTTCAGATCCAGTTATCACCCAACCCAAGCAGCCTGGAAGTCATCACGTCCCAGCGCTGCAGTCTGGGATTTCAACGTGGCGTCCCGCAATCCACAGACCCCCAGGCCCCGTGGGGACACACAAACGAAACGGTACCATGCACAAAAATCAGGCCTGACTTACCGGCGCCGGGCAAAGGCTTCCAAGGTTTTCCTAGGGTCCGGACCCGGGATGGGGTGTCCTCAGGAACCTCCGTCTGAGGAGATCTCGCTGGAGCCTCCAAATGTTAAAGAGCGAAATCAGGGATTCGACTTCCGGAGGCGGAGCTACGAGCAGCAGATCACTTTCTCTCCTCTCCTCTCCCGGATCAACTAGGAATACCAAAGGAGACCACCCGGACTGAAACAAGACAGGACTAGAATGACCACAGAAACCCAGTAAATCACCTGTGAGTACAAACACGCGTGGCTGGTGATAGAAAGGAGAGAGGGGCCTAAGGAGAGATTAAGTGACTGCTAACAGTTCGACAGTTTGTCAGTGGAGACACCACCTCCAGTCTGCTCCACCAACAAGGGGACAGCTGAAGGGGGGAAAGGACTCCCCAGAGACTCACCAAGTACAACTCTGAGTCTCCATTGCTACTACCCTCAGAATCTGGAGCAGCAACAGGGAGGGACACCAGGGCACAGAGATCTAACCGGGAAACTCAGGAGAAGACCTATACCTCGGTGGCATAGCTGAAGGGCTGTGAAAGTCTCTTTGCATAACCACTGGATTATCTCTGCCACACCCTGCTTTATCTATTGGTCAGGAGTCAGTGATTAAGCCAAGAAGCCTATTGATAGTTTAAAAGCCCTCAGGCTACCATAGCCTACAGGGGAAAAAAAAAAGGCTTTTACACCACTGAAATCCAACTCAGGGATTGAAAAAACTGTTAACTTATATAAAATGGTTAAAACAACAAGAAAAAATAATGGAGACTCGAACCAGGACAAGAGTCCAGCTAAAAGTCCTCCAGAGGGTGAAGCACAAAACAACGAGTTCAACATCCAAACATTAGCTAAGGAAATAATAACAGGAGTGAGTAAAGAATTTGAAAAAATTGTAATCAGAAATGCAGGAACAACAAATGAGAATATGGAAGAAAATTCTAATTATCTCATGGTTATTAGAGAGCTGAAAGCTGAAATTGCTGAGCTAAGAAGGCAACTAGCTGAACAAGCTAAAACAGTATCAGAGCAGGGCAACAAAATAGATGAACTCCAGAAAGCAGTAGAGGGCAGAGAGAATAGAATCAATGAGGCTGAAGACAGAATTAGCAAGATTGAGGATGAATTAGAGACAACTAAAGAAGAAGTAAGAGATCTCAAAAAGAGATTAAGAGATGCTGAAAACAACAACAGAGTCCTATGGGATGACTTCAAAAGAAACAATATACGCATTATTGGCTTACCAGAGGAAGAAAGAGAAGGGGAGGAAGAAAGCATTCTCCAGGCCATAATAGCTGAAAATTTCTCTAGTCCAGACAACACCAAAGACATAAAGATTCAAGAAGCCCAGAGGGTCCCAAACAGAATTAACCCAGACCTAAAGACACCAAGACATGTCATACTTAGATTGGAAAAGAATAAGGATAAAGAAAGGATCCTCAAGGCTGCAAGAGAAAAACAAAGAGTCACCTACAAAGGAAAACCCATAAGATTAGCAGCAGACTTCTCCATACAAACACTACAGGCCAGAAGAGAATGGCAAGATATCTATCGAGTGCTCAATGAGAAAGGCTTTCAGCCAAGAATACTATATCCTGCTAGATTGTCATTCAGATTAGATGGAAGCATCAAAACCTTCTCAGACAACAGTTGAAGGAAGCAACCATCACCAAGCCTGCCTTGAAAGAAGTTCTGAAAGGTTTCCTATAAACAACCAGACCACCACAAATAGGACATATATCAAAACACTCTAAAACTCTACAAGAATGGCTTTAAAATATCTTCAATCTTTGATATCAATAAATGTGAATGGCCTGAATTCACCTATTAAAAGACAGAGTAGGAAGATGGATCAGAAAACACAACCCAACAATATGTTGTCTACAGGAAACTCACCTAACGCAACAAGACAAACACAGACTTAAAGTGAAAGGATGGAAAACTATCATTCAAGCCAATGGCCCACAAAAAAGGGCAGGAACAGCTATTCTCATATCTGACATGATAGACTTTAAAATAGATAAGATTAAAAAAGATAGGAATGGACACTACTTAATGCTCAGAGGATCAGTCAATCAAGAGGACTTAACAATTATTAATATCTATGCACCCAATGAGAAGCCATCTAAATACATCAAACTTCTACTGAAAGAGCTACAGCAATATATTAACAGTAACACAATCATAGTAGGGGACTTCAACACCCCACTATCTCAACTTGACAGATCATCCAGGCAGAAAATCAGTAAAGACATAAGGGAGCTAAATGAAGAGATAGATAAACTAGAACTATTGGACATTTTCAGTCATTCATCCCAAGAAACTGGAATACACATTTTACTCAAATCCACATGGATCATTCTCAAGGATAGACCATATATTAGGCCACAAAGACAGCATCAGCCTATTCAAGAGCACTGAAATCATCCCAAGCATCTTCTCAGACCACAGTGGAATTCAACTAACACTTAACAATCAACAAAAGATTAGTAACAGTGCCAAAATGTGGAAGCTCAACAGTACACTTCTTAACAACTTCTGGGTCAAAGAGGAAATCAAGGAAGAAATCAAAATGTTTCGAGAGTTCACTGAAAATGAAGACACAAGCTATCAAAATATTTGGGACACAGCTAAAGCAGTCCTAAGAGGGAAGTTCATAGCTATACAAGCACACATTAGGAAACAAGAAAAGGCACAAATAAACAGCCTGATTGCACATCTTAAAGACCTAGAAGAAGAACAACAAAGGAATCCTAAAGCAACCAGAAGGACAGAAATCACTAAAGTTAGGGCAGAAATAAATAACATTGAGAATAGGAAAACCATACAAAAGATCAATGAAAGTAAATGTTGGTTCTTCGAAAGAGTAAACAAAATCGACAAACCTTTAGCCAGACTCACAAAACAAAAAAGGGAGAAGACCCAAATAAATCGGATAGTAAATGAAAGAGGAGATATCACAACAGACACTGCAGAAATTCAACATATCATGCGAGGCTTCTATGAACAACTATATGCCACCAAGTTAGAGAACCTGGAAGAAATGAATGATTTCCTAGATACCTACCAACTTCCAAAACTAAGTCAAGAGGAAGTGGATAACATGAACAGGCCCATCACAGCTAATGAAATTGAAACAGTTATCAAAAATCTTCCCAAAAATAAAAGTCCTGGACCAGATGGTTTTACAAATGAATTCTACAAAACTTTCAAAGAAGAACTAATACCTCTACTTTTAAAAGTCTTCCAGAAGATTGAAGACACTGGAAGACTCCCTGCCAGCTTCTATGAAGCCAACATCACCCTGATACCAAAAGCAGACAGGGACACAACCAAAAAAGAAAACTACAGACCAATATCTCTGATGAACATAGATGCGAAAATACTGAACAAAATTCTAGCCAACCGGATACAGCAGTATATCAAAAAGATTGTTCATCATGACCAAGTGGGGTTTATCCCAGGCATGCAAGGTTGGTTTAATATACGTAAATCAATCAATGTGATCCACCACATCAACAAAAGCAAGACCAAAAACCACATGGTCATATCAATAGATGCAGAGAAAGCCTTTGACAAAATACAACATCCCTTTATGATCAAAACACTACAAAAAATAGGAATAGATGGAAAATTCCTGAAGATAGTGAAGTCTATATATAGCAAACCTATAGCCAACATCATACTCAATGGTGAAAAACTGGAAGCATTTCCCCTCAGATCAGGTACTAGACAGGGCTGCCCACTATCACCATTACTATTCAACATAGTGTTGGAAGTTCTTGCCATAGCAATCAGGCAGGAGCAAGGAATTAAAGGAATACAGATTGGAAGAGAAGAAGTCAAACTCTCCTTATTTGCAGATGACATGATAGTATACATGGAAAAACCTAAGGAATCTAGCAAGAAGCTTTTGGAAATCATCAGGCAATACAGTAATGTGTCAGGCTATAAAATTAACATTCAAAAGTCAGTGGCATTCCTCTATGCAAACACTAAGTTAGAAGAAATTGAAATCCAGAAATCAGTTCCTTTTTCTATAGCAACAAAAACAATAAAATATCTAGGAATAAACCTAACCAAAGAAGTGAAAGACTTGTATACTGAAAATTATGAGTCACTACTCAAAGAAATTGAAAAAGACACAAAGAAGTGGAAAGATATTCCATGCTCATGGGTTGGAAGAATTAACATCATCAAAATGAATATATTACCCAGAGCCATCTACAAATTTAATGCTATCCCCATCAAGATCCCAAGCACATTTTTTAGGAGAATAGAACAAATGCTACAAATGTTTATCTGGAACCAGAAAAGACCTAGAATTGCCAAAACAATCTTGAGAAAAAAGAACAGAACCGGAGGCATCACACTGCCAGATCTCAAACTATATTATAGGGCCATTGTCATCAAAACTGCTTGGTACTGGAACATGAACAGACACACTGACCAGTGGAATAGAATTGAGAGCCCAGAAATGAGGCCCCACACCTATGGACATCTAATCTTTGACAAAGGGGCCCAGACTATTACATGGGGAAAGCAGAGTCTCTTCAACTAATGGTGTTGGAAACAATGGGTTGAAACATGCAGAAGAATGAAGCTGAATCACTGTATTTCACCAAATACAAAAGTAAATTCCAAGTGGATCAAGGACTTGGATGTTAGACCAGAAACTATCAGATACTTAGAGGAAAATATTGGAAGAACTTTTTTCCGCATAAATTTTAAAGACATTTTCAATGAAACGAATCCAACTACAAGGAAGACTAAGGCAAGTATAAACCTATGGGACTACATCAAATTAAAAAGCTTCTTCACAGCAAAAGAAACCACTACCCAAATCAAGAGACCCCTCACAGAATGGGAGAAGATCTTTACATGCCATACATCAGATAAGAGTTTAATAACCAACATATATAAAGAGCTTACCAGACTCAACAACAAGACAACAAATAACCCCATCCAAAAATGGGGGGAGGAATTGGACAGAATATTCACCACAGAAGAGATCCAAAAGGCCGAGAAACACATGAAAAAATGCTCCAAGTCTCTGATTGTCAGAGAAATGCAAATCAAGACAACAATGAGATATCACTTCACTCCTGTGAGAATGTCACACATCAGAAAAGGTAACAGCAGCAAATGCTGGAGAGGATGTGGGGTCAAAGGAACCCTCCTGCACTGCTGGTGGGAATGTCAATTGGTCCAACCTCTGTGGAGAACAGTCTGGAGAACTCTCAGAAGGCTAGAAATGGACCTACCCTATGACCCTGCAATTCCCCTCCTGGGGATATATCCTAAGGAACCCAACACATCCATCCAAAAAGATCTGTGTACACATATGTTCTTGGCAGCACAATTTGTAATAGCCAAAACCTGGAAGCAACCCAGGTGTCCAACAACAGATGAGTGGCTGAGCAAGTTGTGGTATATATACACAATGGAATACTACTCAGCTGTAAAAAATGGTGACTTCACCGTTTTCAGCCCATCTTGGATGGACCTTGAAAAAATCATGTTGAGTGAAATAAGTCAGAAACAGAAGGATGAATACGGGATGATCTCACTCTCAGGCCGAAGTTGAAAAACAAGATTAGAAAAGAAAACACAAGTCGAACCTGAAATGGAATTGGAGTATTACACCAAAGTAAAAGACTCTGGGGTGGGTGGGTGGGTGGGGAGAATACAGGTCCATGAAAAATGATGAATGAAATAGTGGGGGTCGTATTGCTAAATGGGAATCTGGGGAATGTTATGCATGTAAAAAAAAAAAAAAAAAAAGAAGTAGAAACGCAAAGCAGAAATTGACTGAGTTTGGAGTATGGCACCAAAGTAAGAAAGCAGAAGTATACTAGAGTCTGCAGTGAGTACCTTCCTAATACTTCCTCTCCACTTTTCCAAGCTTTGGGTCCATGATTGCTCAACAATTTGTTTGGCTTTGTATGTTAACTCTCTTTTCAGTCACCAGGTTCCAGGTGTCATCAGGATGCCGGCCAGACTTCCCTGGATTGAAGACACCACCAATGTGTCCTGGAGCTCAGCTTCCCCAGAGACCCATCCTACTAGGGAAAGAGAGAGGCAGACTGGGAGTATGGACCGACCAGTCAACACCCATGTTCAGCGAGGAAGCAATTACAGAAACCAGACCTTCTACCTTCTGCAACCCTCAATGACCCTGGGTCCATGCTCACAGAGGGATAGAGAATGGGAAAGCTATCGGGGGAGGGGGTGGGATATGGAGATTGGGCGGTGGGAATTGTGTGGAGTTGTACCCCTCCTACCCTATGGTTTTGTTAATTAATCCTTTCTTAAATAAAAAAAAAAAAAAAAAAAAGAGCGAAATCAAACCACCATCCACTGCAAGGAAGCAAAAGATGTTTATTCACGAATTCGAATCCGGGCCGAGTGGCATCAGACAGCAGTCTGCCAGCTCGACCTCGAACAAAGCTCAAACCACACAATTTATAGGAATTCAGGGAAGGGGAACACATCACCTTATCAACCTACATCCAGTAACAGGCTATAGCAAACACAAAATCCAATCATTTCAGACTTAGCAAAAGCATGATCCATTCAAAGCAAAGTGTGGGCTAGTTTCAAACATTGCAAAGTCACACAACCAATAGAATCTAGCCAGGTAGGGTCACCACATCTTTTTGTTCTCTGCTGGGACCACCCGGCCATCTGTTTGCAATTTATCTGGCCATCTGCTGTAACTATTCGGTAACAGCATTTCTCAAACCCTATGCAAAGGCCCTGATAAGGTTTGCTAGATGCAGGGTCTTTCAAGCAACTTGCGAAATAACTGATGGCCTTCACTGTTTAGGTCCTGTTTGTCAAGGGAAAAGGGCAAGGAATTTTCCATCCTACACTATAAGCAGAAAAGCAACTATACTTAAAACTTTAAAACTACTGCATCTAACAGTAACCTCCAAGCTCCTGTCAGTCTGAGCTCACAGCCCATGGTCCCACTGGGAACATTCTAGGCTGCACTCATTTCAGGACCAGTCTTCTTGAGTGGCATCCTCTCCATTTTTTTTTTTTATATTTATTTTTCCCTTTTGTTGCCCTTGTTGATTTTTTATTGTTGTTGTTGATGTCGTTGTTGCTAGATAGGACAGAGAGAAATGGAGAGAGGAGGGGAAGACAGAGGGGGAGAGAAAGAGAGACACCTACAAGACCTGCTTAACCACCTGTGAAGCAACTCCCCTGCAGGTGGAGAGCCGGGGCTCTAACCTGGATCCTTCTGTGGGTCCTTGCACTTCGCGCCACTTTCTAATGAATAGAAAGAGAGTGAGAGACACAGAGAAGGAGAAAGAGAAGAAAATAAATTATAACACTTCACCACATGCAAAGCTTACCTTGTGTATAGTGATCCCATGTAGTAGTGGTGGGATGCATTGGATCGACCTTCTCGTCGTGGTGCATCCCGTGAGTACCCATTCATTGGGGAAACTGAGGATCCTTCCTAGCTGACTGAATCCACATGGATCCCAGTCACTTTCAAAGCCAGCAACAAGCAGCTTCTGACAGCTTTCAACCTGACCTGTTTACTGGCTACGGAAGAAGGGCAAACGCTAGAAGAAGAAGTGGTGGTAGTAGGTGCTTAAACCTGGGTCCTCACACATGGCAAACTATCCACTCTACCAGGCGAGCTACCTCCTGGCCCCCAAACAACTGACTTTTGAAAAGGTGTAAAAAAAGTAATCTTGAGGTAGACTCAATAATGAAAAAAAAAAAGCTATCTTCCCCAAAATAATGTACAGATTTAATACTCTCTATCAAAATTCCAATGATGTACTTCAAAAAAATAAAGCAAGTCAACCAAGAGGGCAGCAGAGTAGCAAGTTCTGTTTTCTCTATCACCAACACATCAAAAAAACTACAGATTAAATAAATAAATAAATAAATAAATAAATATAACTAACAACAACAAAAACAATTGCTCAGGATCCAGACAATGAGGACAGAGCAACTTTCCTATCAAAGGTAAACACCCATTCCCTGTTCATTTCCTGGGCAGGTTCCTACAGCTGTAGCCGCATGCCCAACTGAGCTATTAGACTGCTATACACACATAGTCTAGCTTGGCTGCCTCTGCTGCTTGGGCCAGTCCACCTCTGCCACTGCTGCCTGCCAAGACCTGGCCATAAGGCTGGTTCCACCTCTATTACAACTCTGTAACTTTACAATGGAAGGGGTGGGGTGTTGGGAGAAACAAGGAAACAAAAGCTGTTACCATCTGGCAACTGCAGGTAATTGGAGATGATATTGAGGAACTCAGTCCCCAGTGCAACAGGACTTTGGGAGTGGAGCCACAGAGAAGCATCTCACCATGCACAAACTGCAAGTCTGCTTTCCTACCAGTTTGTGATATAACTGGAGCCTCAGACTCCTGGTTTGACAAAATCTTGCCAATATAGGTGTTTTTATTGTTGTTGTTGTTTGTTTGTTTGTTTGTTTTTACCAGAGCACGGCTCAGCTGTGGCATATGGTGGTGTAGGAGATTGAACCTGGGACTTTGGAGCTCCAGGCACAAGAGTCTCTACCGCTCCCCTCTTGGCAATATAGTCTTAGCCAAGTACTTGTGACTAGGAGTCCTTGGGCACTACCTAGACTTGCTCAAACACAGCCTGCTGGCCCTCATCTTCCCAGAGGATGAAACATAATGGAAAGAGAGAGGGAAGCACCTAACGTGATAGACCAGAACAGCAGTTTGAATAATACACCAAATTCAACAGAGCTATATAAACCTAATGAAGACTTCAAAACTATGGTCCCAGGAATGCTTACCAAAATGAGAAGAAAGAAAACAGGAACAAACTCAGAGAAACAATGAAGGAAATTATGGAAGAAAAACAAAACCAGAGGGACAATTAATGTAGTAACTGAACTAACACACACACACACACACACACACACACACACGTAGAGAAAGCTTTGGTATTGTGACCTCTTTCTCTTTGCTTCTATACAAATAAAAAATGAAATAAATAGGGGGTCGGGTGGTAGCACAGTGGGTTAAGCACACATGGCGCAAAGCGCAAGGACCAGTGTAAGGATCCTGGTTCGAGCCCTCTGGCTCCCCACCTATAGGGGAGTCGTTTCACAGGCGGTGAAGCAGGTCTGCACGTGTCTGTCTTTCTCTCCCCCTTTCTGTCTTCCCCATCTCTTTCCATTTCTCTCTGTCCTATCCAACAACAACAACATCAACAACAATGATAATAATTACCACAGCAATGGTAAAACAACCAGGGTAACAAAAGGGAAAAAAATGGACTCCAGGAGCAGTGGATTCGTGTGCAGGCACCGAGCCCCAGCAATAACCCTGGAGGCAAAAAAAAAAAGAAAGAAAATGTGGAAAATTGAGCTTGGAGCATCTTTTTCCATCAGTAAGTTCTCAGAGAGTGAAAGAAAGAGGAGACATATCAAGAGGACATAGGATCCAGCTTTAAGGAATTTACACCAATCAGGCCTAGGATTTTTTAGCTTTGAAATAATAACATTTATACATATTAAATCATTGAATTTTTTTTTCTCCATGATTATCACTGGGGCTCAGTGCTAGCACTAGGAATCTACTGCTGTTGGTGGCCATTATTTCCATTGTTGTTAGATAGGACAGAGAGAAATCGAGAGAGGAGGGGAAGATAGAGAGGAGGAGAGAAAGACACCTGCAGATCTGCTTCACTGCCTGTGAAGGGACCCCCCTGCAGGTGGGGAGCTGTGTGCTTGACCCAGGATCCTAGCGCAGGTCTTTGTGCTTCCACACCAGGTACGCTTAACCTGGTACACTACCACCTGACCTCCCTTGAATTTTTTCTTTTTTTATTGCCACGAGGGTCACTGCTGGGGCTCAGTGCTGGTACTACAAATCCACTGCTCCCATATCATTTTTCCATTTTTTTTTTCTTGCTATTTTTGACTTGATAGAGAGAAGAGGGGGAAGTAGAGAGGGAAAGAGAAAAAGACTAGTTTCATCATTTGTGAAACCTCCCCCCGAAGGTGGTGTGTGTGTGTGTGGGGGGAGGCTCGATGCTGGTCTTTTGTTTATGGTAATGTGTGTGCTTAACCACATGCACCACTGATCCGCCCCTAACTCCTTCAGTTAAACAGAATCCATGGGGGGTCTGGCGGTAGCACAGCGGGTTACAGGAACATGGCAGGAAGCACAAGGACTAGCATAAGTATACTAGTTGAGCCCCCGCTCCCCACCTGCAGGGGGTTGCTTTCCAAGTGGTGAAGCAGGTCTCCAGGTATCCTTCTTTCTCCCTCTCTGTCTCCCCTCCTCTCTCAATTTCTTTCTGTCCTATCCAACAACAATAACAATAACGACAGCAACAAAGGCAACAACAAGGGCAACAAAATGGGAAAAATGATCTCCAGGAGCAGTGGATTGGTGGTGCAGGCACCCAGTCCTATCGATAACCTGGGAGGAAAAGAAAAAAAAAAAAAAGAATCCATGATATAAACTGCACTCATTTCATATAGCGCAGCCTAGAATGTTGCTAGCTATGACCATGGAATGTGAGCTCAGACCTACAAGGATTCAAAGGTGACACAGGCTCCTGTGCTGAATATGGGCCCCAGATCAAATTGATGGGATTTACAGTTAATGGTATTTATATACTTTTCCCCATATTTGGGAGCTACTATCTTTCCTGATTCAGCTTTCTAGTCCATTTCCAATTCTGAAACCATCTCCTCAGGACAATACCTTTAGCCCACCTGCATGTTAACTGTCAGGCTCAGGCAAAAATTAGTAAAGTCATGAGCCCCTTGGATTAGATCTAAAATAGATCTATTAGCCTTTTCCAAAATGGAGACTCCAAATCTCATTTTCTATATTCTTGCCTTTAGGTTCTAGATTGTTAAACACTTTGTTCTTCTTTATATCTTAATGCTTTTTCAGACAACAAGTTGCAGATGCTACCGATGATGCCAACCTCACATCACTAGATGAATGACCTCACCAATGTACCCTGGAACCCCATCTCTCCCAAGCCCTGTCCTACTAGGGAAAGACAGAAACAGGCTGGGAGTATGGATTGACCTGCAAACACCCTTGTTCAGTGGAGAAGTAATTGCAGAAAGAAGCCAGACCTTCCACCTTCTGTATCCCATAATGATCCTTAGTCCATACTCCCAGAAAGATAAAGAACAAGAAAGCTTCAAGTGGAGGGGATGGGATATGGAACTCTGGTGGTGGGAAATGTGTGGAATTTTGCCACTCTTATTCTATTTTTTGTCAATATTCTCTATTTTTTATTTTATAAATAAATTAAATTAAAAAGGGGGGTGGGTGGGGGCGGAGTGGTAGCTCACCAGGTTAAGTGCACATAGTAGGGAGCTCAAGGACCCGAGCAAGGATTCTGGTTCCCCACCAGCAGGGAGGTTGCTTCTGCCTCTCTGTCTCCCTCTCCCCTCTCAATTTCTCTCTGTTCTATCCAAGAAAAATGGAAAATATGGCCTCCAGCAGTAGTGGATTCATAGTGCAGGCACCGAGTCCCAGCGATAACCCTGGAGGTAATATACAACACAACACAACACAACACAGCACAATAAAATGGGGCCAGGCAGTAGCGCACCCGATTAAGTGCACATATTACCAAGCACAAGGACCTGCGTTTGAACCCCCACTCCCTACCTTCAGGGGGTCCATTTCAGGAGCAGTGAAGCTAGGTTTGCAGGTGTCTCTTTCTCTATCACCCTGTTCTCTCTCAATTTCTCTCTGTTTTGTCTAATAAAAAAAAATTAGAAAAAACAAAGGAATAAACAGCCGCTGGGAGTGGTAAATTCCTGGTGCTGGCACTGAGCCCCAGTGATAGCATTTTTTTTATAGCATCGGTGGCTATAAAAAAACAAACAACAAAGTGTGTTATTCTAAGATTTTATTCATTTTATTTGTATTTTTCAGAACCTGTTCTGCATGCCTATTAAAATTATTAACTGGGGGTGGGGTGGGAGTATAGCATAATGGTTATGCAAAGAGACTTTCATGCCTGAGGCTTTCAAGTCCCAGGTTCAATCTCCCACACCGCCATAAGCCAGAGCTGAGCAGTGCTCTGGTAAAAAAAGAATAACGAAAATTATTAACTGGGGGCCAGGTGGTGGCACTTCTGGTTGAGTGCACTTGTTGTAATGCACAAGGACCCAGGTTCAAGTGCCCGGTTCCCACCAGCAGGGGGAAAGCTTTGCGAGTGGTAAAAGAGGTTTCAGGTGTCTTTCTGTCTGTCTCTTTCCTTGTCTCTTCCTTCCGCTCGATTTCTGACTGTCTCTATCCAATAAATAAATAAAGATAATGAAAAAAAAAATAATTAACTGGGAGGGAGTTGGGCGGTAGTGCAGCGGGTTAAGCGCACATGGTGAGAAGCACAAGCACCAGCCTAAGGATCCTGGTTCCACCCCCCCCCCCCCCCCCCCCCCCCGCTTCACGGGCGGTGAAGCAGGTCTGTAGATGTCTATCTTTCTCTCCCCATCTCTGTCTTCCCCTCCTCTCTTCATTTTCTTTCTGTCCTATCTAACAACGACGACATCAACAACAATAACTACAACTGTTGAAATTGAGCTAGAGTTAATAAATGTAAATTGGTAATTAAAAGATAGGTAGACCTGGACTCCAACAACCTGAAGGCAAACTGCAGATGCAGACCCCTGAGGCGAGGTGAGAGGTCATAACAAAAGAAGACATCTCCTGCCGGAGGCACTGTGAGGAATCATAACAAAGGAAGACACCTCTGGAGGCAGGAAAAGAAGATAACCACAGGGTTGTAAAAAGGACCCTCACTTCCCCCATATATATGTAATAGATAACCATAATTGTAACACTGTGTAAAAGGGCAACAAAAAGGGGAAAATAAATAAATATAAAAAAAATTTTAAAAAGAACATTTAAAAAAATTGTTAACTGGGTGGGGTAGATAGCATAATGGTTATGCAAAGAGACTCTCATGCCTGAGGCTCTGAAGTCCCAGGTTCAATCCCCGGCACCACCAAAAGCCAGACCTGTGCAGTGTTCTGGTATTTCTCTCTGTGTCTTTCTCTCTCTGCATCTCTCTCAAAATTAAAACAAATAAAATATTCTTAAAAATTATTAACTATTTTATTCTCTTTTTTTTGGTCTGGGAGGTGGCACAATGGATAAAATTATTAAATATTTTATTCTCTTTGATGCTAGTGTGAAGGGATTGTCTTAATTTTATATAAGTGTATATGTATTTATTTATTGCCACCAAGTTTATTGCTGGTACTAGGTGCCTGCAGGACAGATCCACTGCTCCTGGCAGTCATTCCCCTCACTTTTTTTCCCCTCATAGAGACAAGAGAAATTGAGAGGGAATGGGGAGATTAAAAAGAAAGAGACAGGGCCGGGTGATAGTGAAGCAGGTTAAGCACACATGGTGCAAAGTGCAAGGACTGGAGGTGTTAAGGATCCAGGTTCGAGCCCCAGGCACCCAACCTGCAGGGGTGTTGCTTCACAGGCAGTGAAGCAGGTCTGCAGGTGTCTCTCTCCCCTTCTCTGTCTTCCCCATCTCTCTCCATTTCCTTCTGTCCTATCCAACAACAGCAATAACAACAATAATAATAATAACAACAACAAGAGCAACAAAAACGGGAGAAAATGGCTTCTAGGAGCAGTGGATTCATAGTGCAGGCACGGAGCCCCAGCAATAACCCTGGAGGCATAAATAAAAAGAGATGGGCAGGGGTAGATAACATAATGGTATGTAAACAAGCTGTCATGACCGAGTCTCTGAAGTCCCAGGTTCAATCCCCTGTACCACCATAAGCCAGAGCTGACCAGTGCTCTTGTTAAAAATAAAAATTAAAATAGGGGGTCGGGCGGTGGCGCAGTGGGTTAAGCGCACGTGGCGCAATGCGCAGGGACAGGCGTAAGGATCCCGGTTTGAGCCCCCGGCTCCCCACCTGCAAGGGAGTCGCTTCACAGGCGGTGAAGCAGGTCTGCAGGTGTCTATCTTTCTCTCCCCCTCTCTCTCTGTCTTCCCCTCCTCTCTCCATTTCTCTCTGTCCTATCCAACAACAAAGCAACGTCAACAATGGTAATAATAACTGCAACGAGGCTGCAACAACTAGGGCAACAAAAAGGGGGAAAAATGGCCTCCAGGAGCGGTGGATTCATGGTGCAGGCACCGAGCCCAGCAATAACCCTGGAGGAAAAAAAAATAAAATAAAATAAAAATAAAAATCTAAAAAAAAAGAGAGAGAAGAGATACTTGCATGCTTCACCACTTATGAAGCCTCCCTCCTGCAGAGGGGGGTCATGGGCTTGAAACTGGGTCCTTATTATTAGCAACATGTGTATTCCACCAAGTATACTGCTGAGTGTTTCAATTTTACTTCTTGGATTTTTTTTTTTGAAAGTGGATAGAAATAAATTGGTTTTTAAAAATTCATCTTGCATCCTGAAATCTTGTTGAACTCAATTACATATTCTGATAGCCTTTAGTAGATTTCTTTGAGATTTTCTTTATACAGGCTCTTGTCATTTGTAAATAGTTTTTTCCCCCTAAATTTGGATACTTTTTTTTTGGCATGGGAGACAAGTTGCAAGCCAACAAATGAAAAAGAAGTATCTAGTCACTAATGACATATATGTATAGAAGTAAGATGAGTGAGTATAATTTGTGTAGCTACTTTATAGTAGGAACATGGGAGATGCTTCCTATAATGAAATGACACCTAAACTAAATTGGAATTACAAGACTCTTCTAGATGAGAATAACTAGTGTGTGGGAACTTGAAAGGTGTGGATGAGCTAACTTATTGGGGGAGCAAGGAGGCTAATGTGGTAAGAGCGAAAAAGAAGCCGAGATGCAACCAGGGGTGAGGCTGTATAAAAACCATGTAAGATGGGAGTCTGGTGGTAGTGCAGTGGGTTAAGTGCAGGTGGCACAAAGCAGAAGGAACAGTGTAAGGATCCTGGTTCAAGCTCCTGGCTCCCCACCTGCAGGGGAGTCACTTCATAAGCAGTGAAGCAGGTCTGCAGGTGTCTGTCTTTTTCTTCCCCGCCTCTCTTCACTTCTCTCTCTCCTATTCAACAACGACATCAATAATAACTACAGCAATAAAACAATAAGGGCAACAAAAGGGAATAAATAAATTAATTAATTAAATATTTTTTAAAAACCATGTAAGCCTAAGCAGTAGTGGGGGGATTTTCTTGTACACCTAGGGTTGCTACTGGAATGCTAAGCAGGAGGACAATGTAATTTGATGCACATTTCAAAGTCATTATAGTCACTCTTGTGGATAAAAGGCTAGAATAAGAGCTGATGAGCCACTTAAGAGGTTTTTGTAGCAGCTCATGTAAAAGATATTAATGATTTGGGGTAGTGAATAATAGTGGAGATGGAAAAAGTGAATTGTTCCCTAAAGTATGGAACTTGCTGATGAAGTGATATGAAGAATGAAAGAGAGTAAGAACAATTTATGAGTACTGGGCTTGCCATTTGGGTGGGCAGTTAAGTATCATTTGCTGAAAAGGGAATGACTTGAAGAAATAGAATTGGTAATGGGTCGGTGCTGAGAAATATAACACCAATTTTGTTTTAATTGTGTTAAATTAGAGACATCAGACTGAATATACCAAGTAAATGTTGGCTAGGCAATTGGATAAACAAAAGACTAGCTGGGGTTACTTATTTTCAATCTTGTATAAGGTACCAGTGAAACAGGAGGCATTCAGGAATGTTTCACACAATTCAAGAGAACACTGCTTTAAGAATTAGCACCTGGACCTAGTGGATTCTAATTCCAGTGTGTACATTATTAGTTCAATACTCTGAACTTTCTTCTCTACTTATCCAATACCTGCCGTGGGGGAATGAAAGTGAGGCTAAAAGACATAGGAACACAAAAGAGCAAACACTATACTCAGTACATTCATTTAACAAGTAGTAATTATTTTAGTTTGTAAACAACAAGCCTTGATGGGCAGGGACAGATAGCATAATAGTGAGGCAAAGAAATGCTTGTGCCTGAGCCTCTGAAGTCCCAGGTTCAATCCCTGGAACCATCATAAGCCAGATCTGAGCAGTGCTCTGGTAAAAAACAAAAACAGGGAGTTGGGCGGTAGCACAGCAGGTTAAGTGCAGGTGGTGTGAAGCACAAGAACCTCTGGCTCCCCACCTGCAGGGGAGTCCCTTCACAGGCGGTGAAGCAGGTCTGCAGGTGTCTTTCTCTCCCCCTCTCTGTCTTCCCCTCCTCTCTCCATTTCTCACTGTCCTATCCAACAACAACAACATCAATAATAACAACAATAATAACCACAACAATGTTATAACAACAAGGGCAACAAAAGGGAAAATAAATAAATAGATAAAAAAAAAAATGTTGCCTTCACTCTCTCCTCTGAGTCACAAGTTACTATGTAGGGATACATTACTATCATATATAAGGAAATACTTTTTCTACTTAGCTCTTCCTACATATGCTAGCTACTTCGCCTAGATAAGGCCAGACATTTAATGCAATAAAAAAAAAAATCATGTCATTATCACCACCAAAGTGAGATGCCACTTTCCTCTTTGCACTTAATATACACAGATACACTTCAGTCTCAGCAACCCAATTTACATACACAAAGAGGGATATCAAACTCATCTTAAAGTATTTAAGAGGCTTGGGGATATAGAACAACAGAAGCGTGGTCTAGGAGGTGCAGTGGATAAGGCTTTGGACTCTCAAGCATGAGGTCCTGAATTCAATCCCCCGTAGCATATGTACCAGAGTGATGTCTGGTTCTTTCTCTCTCTCTCCTATCATTTCTCATGAATAAATCAATGAAATCTTTAAAAAAAAAAAGAACAACAGAAGCACACTAAACTTGCATCTCCTTCGCTGCAGAGGTCCTAGGTTCAACACCTGGCACTACCAGCTGAGCAACACTCTGATCTCCCTTTCTCTTCTATAAATACAAACAGATCTTTAAAAAGTGTTTTAAAAATTTAAGGTTACTTTGAAAATATTAAAATAACAATGCTAGAGAAGTAAGAGTTAATATTTATGAAGCTGGGCAGTAGCTCACCTGCTAGGGTATATACCATACCATTCACAATGCTCTGGGTTTGAGTCCTGGTGCCACAAGGGAAAGCTCTACAAACAGTGGGGCTGTGGTCTTTCTCACTCACTCTCCCTTTATCTAAAATGAAAACAAGATTGAAAAAACTGAACTGGGAACAGTAGAATCCAACATGTGTGAGGCTCCAGCACTACAAAAAAGAAAAGGACATAGTCAGAAAGTATTATTCTAATTGTTTTCATATCTTTTCTCTTAAAAATACTTTATTTATTTTAGATAGAGACAAACATTGAGAGGAGAGGGGATGACAGAGAGAAAGAAAGACAACTGGAGCAGTGCTTCACCATTTGTAAAGCTTCCTCCCTTGCAGGTGGGGTTTAGAGGCTTGAACCTGGGTTCTTGTGCATTGTAACATGTGTGCTTTATTGGGTATGCTACCAGCTGACCCCTCTATATATATATATATTTTTTTTATCAGAGCACTGCTCAGCTCTGGCTTATGGTGATGTAGGGGATTGAACCTGGGACTTTGAAGCCTCAGGCATGAAAGTGAATCTCCTTGCATACCCATTTTGCTATCTACCCGTCCCCAGTTATTTTTTATAGTTACTCTTCTGTTTTTTATGTACAAATTAAGTCTCCCAACAACCCTTAAATGGTCAGAAATAGTATCTCTATATTTTTTTCTCTAATCAGTTTCGAATGAGAGTAGGAGACTCAGCCTATTAGACGTGGACTGCATAGATGTCCCAGTGCCTATTAACGGGCAGGTATGAAAAACATATTCATAACAGTTGCTCAGTGAAGACACTGGGGATTAAATCTGGCACCTAAGAGCTCCAAGCATGAAAGTCTTTTTGTATAACCGTTATGCTATCTCTCTAGCCCAAAAGGCATTTGTTTTATATTAAAATTAGTTGTTAAAGAGTAACATCGGGAGTCGGGCTGTAGCGCAGCAGGTTAAGCACAGGTGGCGCAAAGCACAAGGACCGGCATAAGGATCCCGGTTCGAACCCCGGCTCCCCACCTGCAGGGGAGTCGCTTCACAGGCGGTGAAGCAGGTCTGCAGGTGTCTATCTTTCTCTCCTCCTCTCTGTCTTCCCCTCCTCTATCTGTTTCTCTCTGTCCTATCCAACAATGACAACAACAATAATAACTACAACAATAAAACAACAAGGGCAACAAAAGGGAATAAATAAATAAAATAAATATTAAAAAAAAAAGAGTAACATCATAGGGCATCAGTCTGTTTCCAATTCCTAGCTGAGACCTCTGAAGAAAAATAATAAAAGAATGTCAAGTGTGTGAAATCAATACAGATAATTTTTGCCAATATTTTCTCTTTAACGTCTTTTTTTAAAAATTTTATTTATTTATTTTCCCTTTTGTTGCCCTTGTTGTTTTTATTGTTGCAGTTATTATTGTTGTCATCGTTGTTAGATAAGACAGAGAGAAATGGAGAGAGGAGGGGAAGACAGAGAGGGGGAGAGAAAGATAGACACCTGCAGACCTGCTTCACCACCTGTAAAGCAACTCCCCTGCAGGTGGGGAGCTGGGGGTTTGAACCGAGATCCGGTCTTTGCGCTTTGCACCACGTGTACCACGTGCACTTAACCTGCTGTGCTACCGCCCAACTCCCTCTTTAACATCTTAAAAAAAAAAAATTTATATTTATTTTCCCTTTTGTTGCCCTTATTTTTTTATTGTTGTTGTAGTTATTATTATTGTTGTTATTGATGTCGTCGTTGTTAGGACAGAGAGAAATGGACAGAGGAGGGGAAGACAGAGTGGGAGAGAAAAATAGACAGACACCTGCAGACCTGCTTTACCACTTGTGAAGCGACTCCCCTGCAGGTGGGGGGGGGGGGGGGCTCGAACTGGGATCCTTATGCCGGTCCTTGCGCTTGCGCCATGTGCGCTTAACCTGCTGCGCTACTTACTGCCCAACTCCCTCTCTTTTATTGTTCATTTGGTCGTCCCTAGTGTTTCACTGATTCAGACAGACCTTTTCAGGTAGAAAAACAGAGATAGAGAAAAGGAGAAAAGAGGGAGGCCTGGCAATGGTGCACTAGATTAAGTGAACATAGTATTAAGTGCAAGAGACTACGCAAGGATCTGGGTTCTAGTCCCTGGCTCTCCTACCTGCAGGGGAGAACAGTGAAGCAGGTCTGCAGGTGTCTATCTTTCCCTCTTCCTCTCTATCTCACTCTCCCCTCACCATTTCTCTCTGCCCGATCCAATAGAATGGAAAAAATTGGCTGCCAACAGTAGTGAATTCACACCGAGTGCCAGCAGTAACTCTAGAGTCCAGAGAGGAAGAAGGAGAGGGAGAGAGGAAAGATATTAGGGCACTTTGTTTGATCCATGGCAGTGGGAGTTGGGCTTGAATCTGGGTCATGTCCATGACAAAGCAAGCTTACTGTCCAAGTGAGCTATCTTGCTGGCCCTTAAAATAATCTTAAAATGTTTACATTTCACCTTGTAACAGAGTATATTTTCCACAAAAATCTCATCCAGACTGTCCCTAAGAAAATAAGTAACTCAGGTCAATAGATTTTTCTTTCTTTTTAAATTTTTTTGGTATTATCTTTATTTATTTATTGGCTAGAGACAGCCAGAAATCAACAGGGAAAGGGGAGATAGAGAGGGAGAGAAACAGAGATACCGTAGCACTGCTTTACCACTCACAAAGCTTTCCCAGTGCAGGTAGGGACCAGGGACTCAAACCTGGGCCCTTGTGCATTGTAACATGTGCACTTAAGTAGGTGCACCACCACCCAGCCCCGATCAATGGAGTTTTCAAACAATTTTTGCATTGACATTTATTTTAATTAAAGAAATGTGAAATCAGCATTTTTGTAAGATAAAATCACAAAGTATTTGACAAAAGAAGTGCTTCTGAGAATGTAATTTAAATGTATGTGGTACCTGTGTGACACATTGTAGGCATTAACAAAATAAAGAAACCATTCTGAAGAGAATAAAATTCTGATTTGTGAAAATCACTTCAGTGGTATAATACTCCCAAGGGAATAGGCAATTTGCTTTGTTACCATCAGATAAAAATCAAGAGAGCATATTTTACTTTTCTTATTGTGACACATACAAAACATGTACAAGCCTAAATCCTTTTCATCTGAGAACATAACTGTAAGAAGGCTGACATTTAACAGGGCATATAGAAATTATACTACAAAACATTTTCTTTTGAAAGTAAAAACCCATGTATTTAAAAAATATCAAGCAACTGAAAAATACATAAACTGGCATGAAGTTTCCAAACAGAAGTTCAAAAACCTTGGCAAAGTCATACATACAATTTCAAGTAAATCTGACTTCACTTATTAACTAAAACACTCACTAAAAATAATTTCTGTACATGTAAACTGAGTGTAATACCTCAATATTTCAGTAGAAATTGTCTTTTTGTCACATATTTTCAAAGTATGGTCTCTAAATAATTTGAAGAAATTTTAGCTATAAGGTAAATGAAGACTGAATCTACAAATGGTCCATCTTAAAATTTTCAGAGACCTATACTACAAGTCATTTCAAACATATATGCTTATTGGTTTGAAACACATATTCCCTGAGTATTCTTTCTACTTGGTTAGAAAAATTAAAACATGGTCTGTAGGCTTTTATTTTTATTTCTCTTGAATTATGTAAGTCTCTCTCATCAAATATTCTTGGGAAATTTTCTTTCTGTAGTCACTAAGCTAGCAGGTAATTATAACTGCTTTAACAGGCTATTTGAACAGCTACAGAAATATGGTTCTGGGTGTCTCATACAACTGAAATGATTTACTGTCCTAAAATTATTAATGGTTATTTTAAGAAATTCAGAATAGTACTACAGAAGAAAGAGGAAATAACCAATAATTCCAGCTTAGATCATTAATAGATAAGCATTAAAAAGGAGAAGAAAAAGAGAGAGAGAGAGAGAGAGGTCTGGGAGGTGGCACAGTGGGTAAAGTGTTGAACTCTCAAGCATGAGGTCTCAAGTTGAATCATCTCTGGCATCTTATGTGGCACAGTGATACTCTAGTTCTCTCATAAATATAATTTTTTTTTTAAAAAAAAAAGGTCTAAAATTGTGCTTTCAGTGAAATAATGCTGAAAAAATTAACTCTTCTTCTACCCAGTACAGGAAATGTTTCATCTTAAAACTTTAAAATGCAGTTTTGAGACCTGTTACTTCATAACATTCATGCAAACTTAAAATCAGCATCACCTGGAATTTCATCAAACAAACTGCAGCTCTTAATGCTATCCCTTACAGCCTCACAGCCTAAGCCACTGTGCAACCAGAGCACATGCACAGTATCACTACAAGGTGTGTTCCTCTAATTTTTTTTCAGGTAAAAAGTCTTAGCTACTTGGGAGTTTCGATTTTTTCTCTTTAAAAGAAATAAATTAGAGACAACAAACAGTAGGAATCTTAATTATGCAAATTTATAAATACTAATTTTCTACATAGCTCAGATTGACACTAAAGGAAAACTAGATTTAAGAAGTTTAATATTAATAATTAGATTTCATAAGACACAACTCTATATTTCCCTTAGCATTATAATTTATGTGGTTTTCAAGAATATCAAATAAATAACTTAAAACAATTAGAATTCATCACTCTAAAGATCTTCAAAGAAGTAAGCAATTCCAGATGTCCAAAAGCGTGTCTTCTGTCTTTTTAAATGTAAACTTTGAGGTGCTTTATACAGGGCGTCCTTGACCAAAACGATTCTTAGACCTAGGATTTTTAACACAAAAGGTGGTCAGTGGTACATCTAAAAAATGAAATTGCTACTTGTTTAGGTTTTTTGCTTGACAGTATCAAAGTTTAATGAAACTTCATATAGATTCATATACCATTTTTAAAACTCTTTAAATATTTACGTATACTTTAATATTTAATATTAATATATTTAAATATTTTATATTATTTTGTACTGGGAGAGATAATATAGTTCATGTATTGTATACTATGGATTTGGTGCAGTACCTCATAATTAAACATTTTAATGTGTTTTTAGTGTAACAAATCAATGTTTACACTAGCTAGAGTTAAAAAAAAAAGACTTAGTAACTTCATTATAGCTCAATTCAGGTTTGAGTTGATATAAAATGTAGGGAAACAGCTTTTGGTTTAGTGAACTTTCTGGATTTTAAATTACAGATAAAGCTAAAGAAATAAATTTAAAAAATAATTAATTTAAAAAATTACAGATAAAGCAACTAGATCCAAAGTACTAATGATCAAACTTTCATTGTTAATCTTAAAAAAAAACACACACAAAAAAACTGTGATATGAAATGACACAAGACCCATACATTAGATTTTTTGTAGAGAAAAAAAGTACACAAGGCACAGGACAAACTATTATGACTTACATAAAGTAATGCTTTATAATCTATAGACAGTATACAAATTCTGCTAGTACTAACACATTTTAACTGCTTACATTTTCACGAGTAACTGGCTCAGAAAAAAAAAATTGGCTTAATAAACATAAACTTGGACAAGGGCAACAGCATAATAGTTATACAAACAGATTCTCATGCTTGAGGTTCCAGGGTCCTAGGTTCAATACCCTGTACTTGCATAAGCCATAGCTGAGCAGAGCTCTGGTAAAATAAATAAATATAGGGGCCAGGTGGTGGCGCACCTGGTTAAGAGCTCACATTACAGAGCACAAGGACCCAGGTGCAAGCCCCTGGTCCCCACCTGCAGTGGGAAAGCTTCACGTGTGGTGAAGCAGGGCTGCAGGTGTCTCTCTGTCTCTTTCTCTCTCTCTCTCTCCCCAATCCTTCTCAATTTCTCTCTATCCAATAATAAATGAATAAAAATATATGTCTTTAAAAATGTTTAAAATACATACATAAATATAAATAAACATAAACTTAAGTTTGCAGCCCAGGAGGTGGCACAGTGGCTAGAGCAGTGAGCTGGCAAGCCTGAAGTCCTAGGTTTGATCCCTTGCATCATATATGCCAGAGTGACGCTTTAATTCTTTTACTCTTCTTTCTCTCATAAATCAATGAACCAATCAATCAAAATTTAAAAACATTTAGAAACTATACTGTCACTAAGTTGTGTGCTCATTATCTTTTTATGTTCTTATCTCCCTCCCCCCTTTTTTGGAAGATGAATATTTTACATTCGACAGTAAACTCATCTTTTTAAAAAATATTTATTTATTTTCCCTTTTTGTTGCCCTTGTTTTTTATTATTGTTGTAATTGATGTTGTCGTTGTTAGATAGGATGGAGAGAAATGGAGAGAGGAGGGGAAGACAGAGAAGGGGAGAGAAAGATAGACACCTGCAGACCTGCTTCACCGCCTGTGAAGCGACTCCCTGGCAGGTGGGGAGCCGGGGCTCCAACCGGGATCCTTAAGTCAGTCCTTGGGTTTTGCACCACGTGTGCTTAACCCACTGCACTACCGCCTGACTCCCTTCATTATCTTTTTTAAGGTGTTAACTTTTATTTTTTTAATATTTATTCCCTTTTGTTGCCCTTGTTGTTTTATTGTTGTAGTTACTGATATTGTCATTGGATAGGACAGAGAGAAATGGAGAGAGGAAGGGAAGACAGAGAGGGGGAGAGAAAGACAGACACCTGCAGACCTGCCTCACTGCCTGTGAAGTGACTCCCCTACAGGTGGGGAGCTGGGGGCTCGAACCAGGATCCTTAGGCTGGTCCTTGTGCTTTGCACCACGTGCGCTTTACCCGCTGCTACCGTCCGACTCCCAGGTGTTAACTTTTAAATTAGAATCTGGTGAGCTGGAAAGTGTCTCAGTGGAAAAAGTGTTGGACTTAAAAGCACTAGGTCCCAAGCTCAGTCCTCAGCATCACAAATGCCAGAATGATAATCTGGTTCTCTCTCTCTCTCTCTCCCTGCTTCCCTCCCTCCTCTCTCTCATGTTAATAAGTAAGCCTTTTATTAAAATCTGGTTTGAATTAATATCATAATTATCTAATCTAGAAACAAAACAAAATTTAAATCATATGATTTTAGTATTCATATACTTTCCCCCTCAGTCACTTAAAAGCCAGTGGTGTTCTGAATTCTATTATGCTACCTTGTGTTTTTCTCTGAGCTGTTTTGCCTTGCGTTGACTGTCACAGAGGCCTTAATTTGTGCTTCAAGCCTGGAATAAATACCTCCAGCAAACTGCAAAGTAAAGGAGTCAAGTTATGTCATTTTAAAAAATGAAATTGACAAAAGCTTTGCTTTGTAAAATGATATATGTTTTAAGTTAGAAGATTATTTTGATTTTTTTAAATTCAGGCACTAAAGTAATTTACAAGTATAATTTTATGTACAGTAGAATTCATACTTTTCAATGTAAAAGTTCTGAGTTTTGACAAGTGCATATCGTTTGGCAACCATTGTTATAACAGAGACACAGAAAAGTTCCATCACACCAAGAAAATAACCTTTTGCATCTTAAGTCAACTCAATTACTATCATTAGTCCAAGTAACCACAAGTCTGTTCAATGTCTCTAAATTGCATTTTCCAGAACATTACTGTAAAAATTTGTTCTATGCTCTGTGATTTTATTAATTTACCAGATAAAGAATTATTGAGTTGTTTCTAGTTTTTAAAAAATTTTTTATTTATAAAATGGAAATATTGACAAGACCATAGTATAAGAGGGGTACAATTCCACACAATTCCCACCACTAGAACTCCATATCCCATCCCCTCTTTTAAAAGCTTTCCTGTGGTCCGGGAGGTGGCGCAGTGGTAAAGCTTTGGACTCTCAAGCATGAGGTCCCGAGTTCGATCCCCCGGCAGCACATGTGCCAGAGTGATGTCTGGTTCTTTCTCTCTCCTCCTACCTTTCTCATAAATAAATAAAATCTTAAAAAAAAAAAAAAAACATTTAAAAAATAATAAAAAAAAATAAAAGCTTTCCTATTCTTTATCCTTCCGGGAGTATGGACCCAGGATCATTATGGGGTGCAGAATAAATTCACTATAAACGTGTGGGAAAATTTTGCCCAAGATTTTCTTCTTTTCATGATAAAAATGAGGAAAGTTTATTTAAGCAAAATACAGTAATACATAAATCTTCTTTTTTAATGTGGTGCTGGGGAGTGAACCCAGAGCAACATATATACACTTCACTCCTAAGACATCTTGACCCAATTTTTCTATTGTATATTTTTATGAATGAGAAGGCTAACTGGGGTGGAAAGACACCAACTTCACCATCCATGAAGTTCTACCAGTCTCTGAATTTGGTGTTTTTATGTGGTTTTACAGATTGTGGATGAACCAAGGCCTTCTGCATGGATGGCATAAGCTCTACTCACTAAACCACCTCCCTGCCCTCCCCCCCCCAATCTTACTTCTTTTGCTTCCTTTGACTTGACACGGTCCAGATCACCTAATCTCATCTTTATTAAATGCCCTGTAATTTCAGACATCCGTCGCTGATCTGAAGGTAAAAATAAGTAAATAATTAATAATAAGTCTTACTTGTTAAGAAGATAGTATGAAATTTATTTCTCTTTTTTTATGTGTATGAGAGAGAAAGCACAGGTATTACACATATGATACCGAAGATAGAACCCAGGGCTCCACACATGCGAAGAATGTATCCTAACCATTGAGACATCTCCCTGGCTGCAGTAACTTTTACTTTTCTTCTTCTCCTTTTTTTTTAAAAAAAAAAATTATTTATTTTTTAAATGTTTATTTATTCCCTTTTGTTGATCTTGTTGTTTTATTGTTGTAGTTGTTGTTGTTATTGATTGTCGTCCCTGTTGATAGGACAGAGAGAAATGGAGAGAGGAGGGGAAGACAGAGAGGGGGAGAGAAAGACAGACACCTGCAGACCTGCCTCACTGCCTGTGAAGCGACTCCCCTGCAGGTGGGGAGCCGGGGCTCAAACCTTGTGCTGTGTTACCGCCCGACTCCCCTTCTCCATTTTTCTTTTCCTACAGGGACTTTGCTGGGATTTTACACCTGTGTAATTCTACCACTGCTAGTGAAGTTTTTCCTTTTCTCCCCCCGCCTCCAGATAATGAGAGACAAAGAGGAGATATATCACAGCACAGCACAGCTCCATCATTCAGGAAGCTTTCCCTTTGCATGATGCTCCCATGTGGGGGCTGGGGGCTTAAATCCAGATTTTCACATGTGGTAAAGTATATGCTCTACTTTTGTTGCCTGACCCCTAATTTTTATTTATTAAACAGACTGCAATCAGGTCTGGTGAAATAATATAGTGGTTTGCAGAACAGACTTTCACTTTTGAGGTGCCAGAGGTCTCAGGCTTATCCCCCAGCTTCACCAAAAGTCAGAGTTTTATAGTGCTTTGGTTAAACAAAGGAAAAGAAAACCTGTCAAGGATTTATGAAAATGTAACTGGATAGTTTTAAATTCCTCAGATATGAAGAGTTTTAGGCTGCAAGTAGCAAAATCACTCATATATAGATAAATATGCTGCCTTACTAATATTACTGTAAAGTTGCCTGAAATATATTCAGTTGTCTTTCCACTGAAAGTTTAATGGGCAAAAGTCAAAGAGACCTCTAAGTCATAGGTGCACAAAATCTTACACTATCTACTGAGATTGTCTACAGCAAGAACTGGTATCAGGGAATGTGCTAATTTGGGGCTTTATTCCCACTGGAACCTTCAAAGCTATTCAGTATACTTCTCATCACTGTTATTTATACTGCACTGGTATACTATAATAACCGGGATCATAAATAATAAAATAATAATAAAACTTACCATCTTCTCTTTGTGCATCCTGATTAAATCTTAAGGATCTTGAGGCATCCCACTTATTCTTCTGTATACTCACACTAATCAAAATTTTAAAACAAAACCAAAAATCAGCATTGGTACTTTAAGAGGAGACACCTGATGGGATTAAAGAGCAATACTCACATGAAGGGAGACATATCTCTAGAAGTTGACTAAAAAAAAGTAGACAACATTAAGGTCCAATTAGAACACATTTACTAGCAGTGCTATAGAAATTATAAAAAGACGTTATACTTATTGAGTACAAGATACTGTGCCAAGAGTATTTTAAGTATTATTTCATGGGAGTCGAGCGGTAGCACAGTGGGTTAAGCGCAGGTGGCACAAAGCAAGGACCGGCGTAAGGATCCCAGTTGAACCCCCAGTTCCCCACCTGCAGGGGAGTCGAAGCAAGTCTGCAGGTGTCTATCTTTCTCTCCCCCTCTCTGTCTTCCCTGCTTCTATTTCTCTCTGTCCTATCCAACAACAACGACATCAATAATAACTACAACAATAAAACAAGGGCAACAAAAGGGAATAAATAAATAAATATTTAAAAAAGAATTTAAAAAGTATTTCATTTCAGCCTTTTAATAATCATAACATAACTGCTACTGTTCTATCTATAATAAAACTAGTTTAGAGAAGTTAAGATCTTGTTCAGTTATATAAACCTAAAATAAGAACTCAGCTTTGCCATTCTGATCCAGAAGATCAAATTTATGCAGAATTCACCTGTCACTGTGATATCTGCAAAACATGAAGATAAATGTACAACCTGACAATGCAATGTGTGAAATTTGCTTAAACCCCAAACTTTTATACATTTTTCATATTCATAGTTTTCTTTTAATCAATTGTGGCTATTACTGTCCTTTTATTATTTTATTTCCTAGTGGATTGAAGTGGTTTACAGTATAATCTTTTAAAAAAAATTTTTTTTAAGTCTTTTTTTCAGTGTTTTCTTTTTATTGTTGTAGTTATTGTTGTTGTTATTGATGTTGTTGTTGGATAGGACAGAGAGATATGGAGAGAGAAAGGGAAGACAGAGAGGAGGAGAGAAAGATAGACACCTGCAGACCTGCTTCACGGCCTGTTAAGCAACTCCCCTGCAGACGGAGAGCCAGGGGTTCGAACCGGGATCCTTATGACAGTTCTTGCACTTTGCGCCACTTGTGCTTAACCCGCTGCACTACCGCCCGACTCCCACAGTATAATCTTTAACACATAAGCACAGCCTCAAATCTCCCCTTGAGCAGTGCCTAGGACACCAGTGCTTCTTCATCTTGTCCCAGCCTTCCCTCCCCAGAACCCTTTTATTCTTACCTGACTTTTTATCCCTTCCTTTGAATGCATGAGGAAATAAGAATTACTTTCAGAGGTCATAAAATATAATTTATTTAAACATTTTTTAAAAGACTTATTAAAGGAGAGAATGAGACTAAGATTAAGGCAAGAGCACTGCTCTGGCACATACAATGCCAGGAATCAAACCTGGGATCTCATATAGACAGTCCTGTACTCAATCATTGGGTCATTTCCCTGGCTAAATCTTTTTTTTTTTTTTTTGATAATTATTTATTTATTCCCTTTTGTTGCCCTTGTTGTTTTATTGTTGTAGTTCTTATTGTTGTTGTTACTGATGTCATCGTTGTTGGGTAGGACAGAGAGAAATGGAGAGAGGAGGGGCAGATAGAGAGGGGGAGAGAAAGATAGACACCTGCAGACCTGCTTCACCGCTTGTGAAGCGACTCCCCTGCAATTGGGGAGCTAGGAGCTCAAACGGGGATCCTTAACACTGGTCCTTGCGCTTTGCACCATGTGCACTTAACCCGCTGCACCACTGCCCGACCCCCCCCCCCTTTTTAAGGTACTTATTTCCTAGTAAGAGAGAAAGAACCAGAGATCACTCTGGCATATGTAATACTAAGGTGAAACTTAGGATTTCATGCCTGCAAGTCTAGGCTCTATCCCCTGCAAACCTCCTTGGCTTTTGGCTAAACATTTATTTTTCTACCACTTGAGTCATCACTGGGGTTCAGTGCCTGCATGACTCTACCATTCCTCCTGGCCAGTTTTTTTTTTTCCTTTTTTTGTTAGAAGTTGAGAGACAGAGATAAGAGACATCCATAGCATTGTTCCACTGCTCATGAAGCTTCTTCCCCTCTAGGTGAAGTTTTCCCCCTCAAGGTGGAGCCTGGGGGCTCAAACCTGGGTCCTTGAGCACTGTAACATGTGCATTCAGCCAGGTGCCCCACCACCCAGACCCTAATTACCTATTTCTAAATATGTATTGAAGAATAGTAGTGGATAATTGAGATTTACCTTCTCCAATGTCTTTTCTTTCTTTTGACCACAACAAGGTGAAGAGACTTGCTTTTTGGGTTGTTTGGTGAACTTCTTTGGCTTTTCCTTTTTCCCTGAGAGCAGAAAATCAGTGTTAGAAGTGCAAATTCATATCATATACTTCACTAATGAATCAGACTGCATCGGTGACCTTGGGAGAACTACTGCAGTTTCCAATAGCGGGGGTGGGACACAGAACTCTGGTGGTGGGAACTTGATGGAATTATACCCCTGTTATCTTATAGTTTTAGAAATCAATATTAAATCACTAATAAAAAGTATATTCCAGAAAAAAAAAAAAGTACACTTGCTTTGTCATGCCCAAGACCCAGCCCCCACCACACTGAGGGAAGCTTCTGTGTTATGGTTCTACCCCTTCCTACCTACCTTCCTTCCTTCCTTTTTTCCTTTCTTTCTTTCTTTTTTTTCTTTCTCTTTTCCTTTCTTTCTTTCCTTTCTCCTTTTACCAAAGCACTGCCCAACTCTGATTGATGGTGGTATGGGGGTTGAATTTGGGACTTTGGAACCTCAGGCATGAGAGTCTGTTTATATAACCATTATGCTATCTACCCTCATCCTCTTCTCTTTCTACCTGAGAAAGTAGGCACAGAGCAATGATGTCCCAGTGATGGCTATAAAAAAAAAAGTAAATATATGGAAGTCAAACTGAAAGTAATTTACACTTCATTTTAATTACTTTTCCTCTATCTACATGGAGAAAACCTTTAAGGAAAAAAAAATGGGGATAATGAGTTAAAAACCCCAGTGAAGGGAGCTGGGCGGTAGCAGACCAGGTTAAGCGCACATGGTGTGAAGGATCGGTGCAAGGATCCTGGTTCAAGCCCCCTGCTCCCCATCTGCATGGGGGTTGTTTTACAAGTAGTGAAGCAGGTCTGCAGGTGTCTATCTTTCTCTCCCCCTCCTCACAATTTCTCTCTGACCTATCCAACAACAACAGCAGTAGCAACAACAATGGGAAAAAAAAAAAAAGGCCTCCAGAAGCAGAGGATTCATAGTGCAGGTACCAACCCCCAGTTATAACCCTGGAGGCAAAGTAAATAAATAATTTTTTTAAATATTTTTTTTTAGTATCTTTATTTATTTATTGAACAGAGATAGCCAGAAATTGAGAGGAAGGGGGAGACAGAGAGGGTGAGAGGCAGAGAGACACCTGCAGCACTGCTTCACCACTTGTGAAACTTTCCCCTCACAGGTGGGGACCAGGGGCTTGAACCTGGGTCCTTGCGCACTGTAACATGTGTGCTCATCCAAGTGCGCCACCACCTGGTCCCGATATATAATTTTTAAAAAAAAAAATTATTTTATTTATTTATTCCCTTTTGTTGCCCTTGTTTTATTGTTGTAGTTATTATTGTTGTTGTGGTTGTTGGATAGAACGAGAGAAATGGAGAGAGGAGGGGAAGACAGAGAGGAGGAGTGAAAGATAGACACCTGCAGACCTGCTTCACCGCCTGTGAAGCGACTCTCCTGCAGGTGGGGAGCCGGGGTTCGAACTGGGATCCTTATGCCGGTCCTTATGCTTTGCACCACCTGCGCTTAACCCGCTGTGCTACAGCCTGACTCCCCCCGATATATAATTTTTTAAAAGAAAGGAAAGAAGCATTTTTTTCTAAAAGGAATGTCTGAAACTAAGAATAAAACACTGGATCTCTATTCCCAAATATCATTTATTTGTATACAACCTGTGAAGTTTTGTTGTTATTTATTTATTTAAACTTTTAAGAAGATTTTTTTTTTTAAAAAAATCTTATTTATTGGATAGACAGCCAGAAATTGAGAGGGGAGAGGGTGATAGACACCTGCAGCTCTGCTTTACCACTCACAAAGCTTTCCCCCTGCAAGTGGGGACCTGGGGCTAAAACCTGGGTCCTTGAGAACTGTAACATGTGTGTTTAACCAGGTGTGCCCCTTTTGTTGTTATTTAAAAAGGGAAACTTTATATCACAACTATAAATGTAGAGCTTGTAAAATTGTGCTAAAAACACAAGCAGAAACAAAGGTAAGTGTCAACCCTTTTAAGACAAAATTACTCTTGCTTGGTAAGATGTAGGAATTTCGGGGGCTGGGCAATGGCACTGGGTTAAGCGCACATAGTGCAAAGCCCAGAGACCTGCAAGGATCTGGGTTCGAGCTCCCGGCCCCCACCTACAGGAGACATCCTTCACAAGCAGTTAAGCAGGTCTGCAGGTATCTTCGTGCCCTCTCTTTATCTTCCCCTCCTCTCTCGATTTCTCTCTGTCCTATCTAGTAATAGTAATTAACTGGGTGAAAACAATAACCTATAAGAAATACTGAAAGGAAAATACTGAATGATCTCACTAATATGGGGTATATAAAGAAACAAAGACAGAGAACAAGTAAAGAAAAATGAAAATAAGCAGACTAGGAAAGCAGAATTAATGTGTGTGTGTGTGTGTGGGGGGGAGAGGTGGGTGTCTAACGTCTCTGGACACAGTCGACATGCTTCACTTCGGACTGTGTCCAGAGACGTCAAGTATGGAATGTCAACTCTTCAGCCTCATTTACTCAGGTGAGAACTTTCCTTTCTCATAGGACTCCTTAGTTTCGGGTGGTTCACTTTCTAACAAAGCCCCCAAACCTAGATATAGACCAGGTCCCATGAGATAGGGCATATGTACACATGTATCCATAAATTAGGGCAAAAATATATACCTGAAAGCAAAAGTGCACAATAGACTGCAGTGAGTCAGTAAATGAAGCAAGCAAGTAGAAAGACCTAAAAAGACACCATAAAGTTCCTAATGAAATAGTTTATACTTAGACCTAGATACCCATTTCACCTACTTCCTATTACACTTCCCTCAGTCACTCCAAAGCTATCCTTATCAAAGTAAGGACTACAAAAGCTGAATAAGGGCAAGAGAGTGGCATACTTTAATGATGACTCTTTAGTCACTATCAGGCCACCCCATGATCTGGGGACCTAATCGGGGAGTCCTAAGATTCCCACACAGACATGATGGGCCTAGACCTCGAACAGATCCCTCTCTCCACTGCCACTGGTCATCTCCATCAGGAACAACATAATGGACCCCTTTGTAGGCCCCCTCATAAGACCTTGCCCTCAATGTGGATCAACAATGGTAGGGAATGTTTCATCCTCCAAAGGGAGGTTGGATCACATACTCTACCACCTGAGGAAGAGGGTCCTGAAATTGGTACAACTTGGAGCGTTCCTATTCATGACCACAGAAAGCAAGTTCAGATCTACAGGGGTGCAGAGGTTACATAGGCTCCTATGCTGAATATGGGCCCCAGATCAAATTGATGGAGTTATTTATTGGAAAAACAAACAGAGAAATTGAGAAGGAAGAGGGAGATGGAAAAAGAGAAACCTGCAGCACTGTTTCATTGCTCGTGAAGCTTTCTCCTTACAGGTGGGGACCAGGGCCTTGAACCTCGGTCCCTGCACACTGTAATGCATGTACTTAGCCAGGTGTTCCCCCCACCAACTAAAATTTTTCATATTTATTTACTGGACACAGAGAGAAATCAAGGAGGGCAATGGAGACAGAAATGGAGAGAGGAAAAGAGACACCTGCAGCACTGCTTCACTGCTTGTTAAGCTTTCCCTCCAAGGTGGGGACCAGGGTCTTGAACCTGGGTTCTTGCTCATCATAACATGTCTGCCCTACCAAATATGCCTAAACCAGCCCCCACATTTTTTATTTTGGCAGCCGAGGTTTTTGCTGGGGCTTCATGCTTGTACAGTTCCATTGCTCCTAGGGGACTTCTTTTTTTTTTAACAAAAGACAGAGACAGGGGTCGGGCTGGGCGCAGCGGGTTAAATGCACATGGTGCAAAGTGCAGGGACCAGCATAAGGATCCCAGTTCGATCCCCCGGCTCCCCACCTGCAGGGGAGTTGCTTCATAGGCGGTGAAGTAGGTCTGCAGGTGTCTATCTTTCTCTCCCCCTCTGTCTCTCTGTCTTCTTCTCCTCTCTCCATTTCTCTCTGTCCTATCCAACAATGAACAACATCAACAACAACAATAATAACCACAAGAAGGCTATAACAACAAGGACGACAAAAGGGGAAAAGGGTGGTCTCCAGGAGCAGTGAATTCATGGTGCAGGCACTGAGCCCCAGCAATAACCCTGGAGGCAAAAAAAAAGAGAGAGACAGAGACACAGAGAGAAGAGAGATACCATAGTACTGCTCCAGTGCTTATAAAGTTTTCCTTTGCAACTGTTCCCATGTGCTGGCTGGGGGCTTAAATCAGGGCTCTCAAGCATGGAAAAGCATATGCTCTACTGGATGAGCTATCTCCCAGCCCCTTGACAGTTTTCTAATGCATTACTGGGATTGAAACCAGGGCATGAATTATGTGAAGCTTGTACCCTGTCACTGAGCCACCTCCCAGACTCAACTGTCATTTAATTATTTAGAGAGAAGACACTGTGATAAGGAAAGAAGGAAAGTGACCAAAGCACTGCTCCTCTATCCACTGAAACCTGTTTTTACTGCTGTCTCATGTGGTGCCAGAAATAAACCAGAGCTTTAGGCATATAGGACACATGATGTCCGGCTAAACCTATCCCCAGAACCCCTAGACATTTCAACTTAAAATCAATACTTTGTTTTTTGGATACTTCTTCTTCATCTCCAACTTCATCTTCAGTGACCTCAGATCCAGTGGTATATTCTTCTTCTTCTGAAAATAATGACTGCTGCTTCTAAAAAGAAAAATGCATTCCATTAAAAGTGTAATAGATTTCCAATGAACTTTTTCAAAATATCTTTCTTTCTTTTCTTTTTGTTTTTTTGTTTTTGGTGTTCTGGTACATAATGGTGGAAAAGGACCTAAATCTGGGGTGAGAGTGTTTTGGCTCATGGGGAGATTAGATACTACACACCCATGTGTCAACAACTATACTGTAATCCAGTAAGACCCAATAAATAAAGAACGAATACATTTCTGATGAATGAGCCAAACAAGAGTTGTTAAGATGACAACTGCTCACCGTAACATTCAGGAGATGGACACTGATTATCTACATTTAGGGCATATTCATGGTACATCAAATATTTCTTTCCTTCACAGATCTTAGTAGAGTGATAGGCACACAACAGAGAGTATTTACTGATTTTTACCTCAGCCATTCATCTATATACATTCCTTGATATTAAGATGAAATTACCAGCCCGTAAAGGTGTTACAGATGTGACTACTGTGTCACATGTGTGTCATTAGGTGTCAGAGTAGACAGGCCTGTCTATACCAAGTGTTCTAACCCATTTGCAACTGGATGATTGATAGTCTGAAAAATGTCTTTACTGGCAACCTAAATCCTCTCATGTTAAGGCTCTGATTATTCCCTAGCTCCAGTCTGTCCTCAGATCTTGAGGTAACTCTGTGCTTGACAGAAGGTGGTAGTTACTGGAAACTACAGTGATGAGGAAAGTGAGCACTGACTTGTGATTATGATCTTATGGAATGCCTAACCTCCATCCAAATCCAGAAATTACTGCCTTGTAGTCCTGAGGTTTCCAACCAGTCAAACACTCAGAGTTAGTGCTAGTAGATCATCTCAGAGGGACTGAGTTAAGGTTAATAGATGGGGGCCCTACCAAACAGTCCCCGGTCACTACCTCAACCCTCCTGGATATGCCGAGCTCAGACCAGGAAACTGCTGAAAGGGTGCTTGCTCTGCAAACTGCTGAAAGGTACCTTCCAAAGAAGTGTGCATAAATCATGGGGGGTGGGGTGCATAGCATAAGGATAGGCAACTTCTTTCTGCCCACCAGGCAGCGCTGATAGGCAGAGAGGCAGTGGTGCAACACTCATGAGACAACGAGAGCACCACTCTAACACATGGGGCTTGAGATCAAACTCATGGCGTCACATCAAGAGCAACTTCTGTGCTCTTTCCACTGAACATTTCCCCTGTTGTTATCCTAGTTCATACATTTTGGGGCTTTGGGAGGGATTTGTATTTTTCTTGGAAAACTTCTCAGATGACAGAATATTTACTTAGGTTTTAATGTATTTAGGATGTACTTCAAAAATTTGTACTAAGATGATGAGTTAAGTTTTAGAATAACTGTTTTGAGTAAAAGAAAATGTTCAAGTGAATTAAAGGATTCCTTTAAACCCTTCAAGTTGTTTCTGCTTTGGCCAAATTTGAAAATAAACTGGTCTTGACTTGTTAAAGAAAAATATAAAATTAAAACACAATAATTGAAAATATTAAAGTAGCATGTGTGTACACTTTCTGAGTGAATGGGGTCCTGGATAACTTCATTACTTTAGTTTTCCTGTATCTATCATATCATCTATTATTACTGTACCAAATTTGTATCTCATTCTTGTGAATATTGGTAGTAGATGGCATAGTAAGTGTCAATTTTTTTTTAGTCAACCAATCAAATATCCAAATAGTTATAGAAATAACAGATCTTGGGGAGTCGGGCAGTAGCGCAGCGGGTTAAGCACAGGTGGCGCAAAACACAAGGACCAGCTCAAGGATCCCAGTTAGAGCCCTGGCTCCCCACCTGCAGGGTAGTCGCTTCTCTCCCCCTCTCTGTCTTCCCCTCCTCTCTCCATTTCTCTCTGTCCTATCCAACAATGATGACATCAATAATAACAACAATAATAACTATAACAATAAAGCAACAATGGCAGCAAAAGGGAATAAATAAATATTAAAAAAAAGAAATAACAGAGCTTATGTTTTATTCAAGACTTTAAGCATCTAAAAAAGTAATTTGTAAACTAATACAGTCCCTAAAAAAATAAAAGTGGAGATACTTTATGATCTAACAATATCACTTCTAGGCATCTATCTAAGGGACATGAAAATACTAATTCAAAAAGATATATGCTTCCCTATGTTCTTAGGGGCATTACTCATAACAGCTAAAATATGGAATCAACCTAGATACCCATCAGCAGATGACTTGATAAAGGAGTTATAGGGTATATACTTAATGCAAGACTACTTAGCAATTTAAAAAGATGATACTGCATTATTTGGGGGCAAAATGGAAGTTATTAAACTAAGTGAAATAAAATGAAAGACAAGCTCCCAAGAAAGGTAAAAAAAAAAAAAAGAGAGAGAAGTGAAAGACAAATAACAGATGGTTTTACTCATAAGTAAAATATATGTCAAAGAAGTCATGACACATTTTTTCATAGAAAAATGTCATGAATTTTCTGACAACCTAACAGATAGATTAACTAAAGCAAATAAACAGTGACCAACGTATCTCTTAGACTTTGTGACAGCTGGCAAAGATCGTGGTTAAGGGGTGGGGGGGGGCACAGGACTTTGGCAGTGGGCATGGTGATTAACACACATATAGGTGTGAAACTATACCCCTGTATAACTTTGTAAGCCAATGTTAAAGCACCAATAGTAATTTTCCTTTTTTATTGTTGCTAGGGCTTTACCATTCCAGACAGACTTTTTCAAATAAAAAGAGAGAGGCAGAGACAAAAGAAGGTAGGAGGCAAAAACTATTAACACTGAAGTTTCCTCCAGTGAAGGGGGGGCGGGGCTAGGCTTGAATCTGAGTCACAGGCACACTATATAGGTGAACTATTTTGCTAGTTCTCACAAATAACAAAAATTACCAATGAAAAGTCACTTGGGGTTTAGGAGATATGCAGCAGAGGAAACACATGCCTTTTCACACATGAGGTCCTGGTTTAGATTCCCTGCACTAAATGGGAGCACTGTGATCAACACTACAGAATTCTATGAAGGGAGGAACAAAAGCTTTGATGTCTAAAAATACTAAAAATAGAATAAAACTTGGGTGGGGGGTGGCTGAACTATATAGTCTAGTAGTCTCTGGCTTCATCGCCAGGTACTACATTAAAAAAAAAAAAAGTTGGGCTGGGAAAAGAGTGCAATGGTAGTATATCCAACTTTCATTCCTGAGGCTCCAGAGGCCCTAAATTCACACCCCCTAGTCCCACCGTAGACCAGAGCTGATCAGTGAGTGTTCTGATCTCTCTTTCTCTCTCTCTGAAAATAAACAAATCTTCAAAAAGCTAATGAGATTTATGGATTATACATTCAGATAAAGGAGTGTGTCTGCATTAAGCAATGGTTTATTTTATTGCTACACGGTTCTTGCTGGGGCTTGGTGTCTACACAACAAATCCACTGTTTCCACTGTATCCCCCCTCCAGGGTTATCATTGGGGCTCAGTACTGATACTACAAACCCACTGCTCCTGTGGCCATTTTTTTTTTAATAGGACAGAGAAAAATTGAGAGGGAGGGGGAGATTGAAAGGGAAAGAGACCGGCAGACCTGCTTCAATATGAAGTGATCTCCCTGCAGGCGGAAAGCCAGGGTCTTGAACCGGGAACCTTCTGCTTCATACTATGTGAGCTTAACCTTGAGCACCACTGCCTGACCACCCCCCCCTTTCTTTTCCTATTTAATAGGACAGAGAGAAATTTAGAGAAGAGAGGAGAGAGAGAGAGAGAGAGAGAAAGAGAAAGAGAGAGAGAGAGATGCTGTAGACCAGCTTCACTGCTGATGAAGCTTCTCCCCTGCAAGTGGGGACCAAGGGCTTGTGTATGGTAATGTGTGCACTCTACAAGGTATGCCACCGCCCAGTCTCAAGCAAATATATATATTTATTATCTTTATTTATTGGATAGGGATAGCTAGAAATCAAGAGGGAAGGGGGAGAGACAGAGAGAACCTGCAGCCCTGCTTCACCACTTGCAAAGCTTTCCCCCTGCAGATGGGGACTAGGGGCTCAAACCCGGGTCCTTGCGCACTGCAACAGGTGTGCTCAGTCAAGTGCACCACCACCCAGCCCCACAGTGATATTTTTAAGTGTAATATTTTAGAAACTGAATAGGGTAATGGACCTTTAGCTAAAATCTGTAAAATAAGATATTGGCAAAAGGCTATTAATCTAAATTCTAATGTAGGAAGAAATCCACGAGTGTGCAACACAATCGACTACTTACTAGTTGCAGAGTCCAGTTTTTCAGTGACAAGAACTATAAAAGAGACAAAGGAATAAGTAATTAGTAAATATCTACCCAGGCTACAACTTTTTACTTCCAAATGCATATTGTAGAAGAGTTTAAAAGGTAAAAAGTGAAGTTCTCTTTTATGTTGAAACATCATTTAAAACTCAGGCTAACTCAACTAGCTAACTCTACTCAACTAGCTGTTGGCTTTTGTAGTTTGTACTTGCCTGAAGTAAGTTTATCTGTCATTCCCCAAGCACTCTATTCCTTTATTTAAAAAAAAATATTTACTTAAATATTTTATTCATTTATTAAAGACAGAAATTGAGAGGGAATGGAGAAAGAGAGGGGGAGAGGGGAAAGGGAGAGGGCCACATGCAGCACTGCTTTCCTGTCTACAGGTGGGGCGCGGGGCTTGAACCCAAGTCCTTGCATTGTAACAGGTGTGTTTTACCAGGTGCATCCCCGCCTGGCTTCCTTCATCCCTTTATTGTATCATAATATAATATCTCCTGTAATCGCTCTTGAGAAGACAAAATATTCCATTCAGTTTGGGAGACAGCTTAGATTTAGAGCACAAGAGCTTTCATACCTAAGGCTCCAGAGGTTGCAAATTTAATCCAGAGGTCCTGCATTTAATCCCTGCCCTCACCATATGTCAGAGATAAACAGTGCTCTGGTGTCTGTCTGTCTGACACATACACACACACAAAGTAAATCTTTTTTTTTTTATTTTAGGGCCAGAGAGATAATTTGCCAGGTACAGTATGTGCCTTGCTGTGCATACAGATCAGATTCAAATCTTGGTACTCAGATGGGACTGCCACAGTAGGCGAAGGCAGGGGAGGCTCTCATGTTGTGGTATTAGCCTGGCCCCTCTGAATGAAAAAGTGGCACAGGAACAAGGAAACGTGCGTTGTTCAAGGTCCCAGCTCCAACACAACAAAACAAAACCAACAACTCTTAATATTTCCATTCTTCAAATCATTATTTGTCTATAGTAAAACCCTGAAAACCTGAATTTTTTTTTAAATATTTATTTTATTTATTTATTCCCTTTTGTTGCCCTTGTTGTTTTATTGTTGTAGTTATTATTGTTGTTGTTATTGATGTCATTGTTGCTGGATAGGACAGAGAGAAATGGAGAGAGGAGGGGAAGACAGAGAGGAGGAGAGAAAGATAGACACCTACAGATCTGCCTCACCGCCTGTGAAGCGACTCCCCTGCAGGTGGGGAGCCAGGGTTCAAACCGGGATCCTTATGCCGGTCCTTGTGCTTTGCGCCACCTGTGCTTAACCCGCTGCGCTACAGCCCGACTCCCCGAAAACCTGAATATTTTTATGCAGATTTTTGATTGCTTTTCTAAGGACAAGGAGTATGATGTTCTATTGTTCTATTGCCCTGGTAGTTCTATTAACTTAGTACAACACCTTGTTATAATAAGGTAGAATTAATAAGTGCTTATTAGCAAAAACTTTCAATTTAAACCAGTAAGATGTCTGTCAAAGATTAAATATAGCCAAGGAGGTGGCACAATGGATAAAGGTTGGACTCAAGCATGAGGTCCTGAGTTTGATCCTTTCACCGCTTATGAAAGAGTGATGCTCCCACAATGACCCTGGGTCCATACTCCCAGAGGGATAGAGAATGGGAAAGCTATCAGGGGAGGGGATGGGATAGGGAGATCGGGTGGTGGGAACTGTGTGGAGTTGTAAGCCTCCTATCCTAGGGTTTTGTTAATGTCTCCTTTCTTTAATAATAATAATAATAATAACTTAAAAAAAAAGAAAGACTGATGCTCTGGCTTTCTCTCTCATTAACAAATGCCATTAATTATTTATATAAATATAAGAGTAAGTGACATATGCTACTCACAGCATTGAGCTCCCCACTTTTGGGGCCCCATGGTGTATTTGGCTCCAGTAACACATCACATTCTAGACTTTTTTCATCATTATAACCAGTTCCAGAATCACTAGAAAGAAAAATAAAAATTACCCATTTGGGGATGATCTCACTCTCAGGCAGAAGTTGAAAAACAAGATCAGAAGAGAAAACACAAGTCAAACCTGAACTGGAGTTGGTGTATTGCACCAAACCAAGACTCTGGGGTGGGTAGGGGGGAAGAGTACAGGTCCAAAAAGGATGACAAAAAGGACCTAGTGAGGGTTGTACTGTTGTGTGGAAAGCTGAGAAATGTTATGCATGTACAAACTATTGTATTTTCTGTAGAATGTAAAACATTAAACCCACAATAAAGAAATTTAAAAAAAAAAAAAGAAAATGACTTTTTTTTTTTTCTCCTCCAGGGTTATTGCTGGGCTCGGTGGCTGCACCATGAATCCACCACTCCTAGAGGCCACTTTTTCCCCCTTTTGTTGCCCTTGTTGTTTTAGCCTCGTTGTGGTTATTATTATTGCCCTTGTTGGCGCTATTTGTTGTTGGATAGGACAGAGAGAAATGGAGAGAGGAGGGGAAGACAGAGAGGGGGAGAGAAAGACAGACACCTGCAGACCTACTTCACCGCCTGTGAAGCGACCCCCCTGCAGGTGGGGAGCCGGGGGCTCGAGCCGGGATCCTACGCCGGTCCTTCCGCTCTGCGCCACATGCGCTTAACCCACTGCGCCACCGCCCGACCCCCGACTTTTTTTTTTTTTTAATGAAGAAGTCTTAAGAACTGAAATGCAAACAGTACTTATATTGAAAATGTTTTACAAATTGCTCTTTGGAAATATAGCTCTTGAACTAAACTACTTGAATATTCATTTTTTAACCAGTTCATTTATCAGTTTCCTTAGAAGTAATCCCATACTGGGGAAACACCACAAGCAGTATATTTACCAGGTGGTTACATGCGTTGCTATGGTCCTGATTTGAGAACAGCTTTTATTAAAGGGTCTTCCTTCCCCTAACATGCAAACTGCTGCAACTGCCAAATGGCGGAAATGACTTCAGAACTTACTGACTCATGCTACTTAGGATTACTGCTGCCCTCCTTCCTGCCCCTTGGTTTCCATCACTGATAAATTTTTATGGATGGATAAGTGTTGGAGGTTAAAGCCATAGCCCTCAAAAAAAAAAAAAAAAAAAAAAGAAGTTCAAATTTATAACAGATGATCTCAACCATCAGTTTTTTTTTTTCTTCTAGTTGAACAACCAAGAATTTAATAACTTAACAAACATGGAAAGAAATCCTCAAAAAATCGGGTTGCATATCCCAACCTTTATAATCATCGGAGACTTCTTTTATTATGTTTTTTTCCCCCCACAATATGTTCAGTATCTTGGCTATTAAGCACCTATATGCTTTTATTATAAATTTACATACCAACTTAAGAAAGCGTTTTTAAAATAACATAAGCTATTACTGATTTGGGGAGAAATAATGAGTAGAGGATTCCACTACGTAAAGTTGCAGTACAGTACACATGTCCTCTTACCTGACTGCATCTTTTAAAAAAGGCACAACAATGACATCTTTGTGCTTCTGCAGATCATCTAGTATTCTGGAAGTTGGACAGGATAACAAATCTTCACCTTCACCTTCATCATGAAGAGAGATCATGTGGTCTCTCACTTTACAGCCCTGCCAGGTAGAAGATATTAAATTAGAGACTAGTTCACTACAGGAATATTCCCCATGAGCCCCTGGCTCCCCACCTGCAAGGGGGTCACTTCACAGGCCGTGAAGCAGGTCTGCAGGTGTCTATCTTTCTCTCCCCCTCTCTGTCTTCCCCTCCTCTCTCCATTTCTCTCTGTCCTATTCAACAACAACGACATCAATAACAACAATAATAACTACAACAATAAAAAACAACAAGGGCAACAAAAGGGAAAATAAATAATAAAATCTTAAGAAAAAATATTCCCCCCAAAAAGACTATGTTTTCACCTCCCATGCCCCCCTCTTTGGGCCAGTCATTTAGTTATAGCGTCCGTTTCACAACTTCTCAAGAAAAAATAATACTAGTAAAGAAATGAGTACTTATGGCCAGAAAAAAGTATAACTGACAGAGCTTAGGACTTACATGCATGTAGCTCCTGGTTTGACCTCTGACACAATAGTCAGATTGGTGTTCTGGCTTCTTTCTCTTTTTTTTATATGAGGCTCTCTCTCACATATTTTAAGCAGTGACAAAATAAATCTTTTACAAAAATTTTAAGTAAAAGTGTGTGAAACATAACTGTACACCGTAACAAGTATCTAAGAATATCGATGTAATCACCATGTACATTAAGAAGTAGAATACTAAGATCTACTAAGGAGGAAAGGAAAAAAAAAAAAAAAGGAAGGAAAGGAAAGGAGAAAGTAGTGGATGGGCTGGGAAGGTGACTCAACAGTAGACTATTACTTGCATGTATGAGACCTTGGGTTGAATTCTCAGCACCACATAACAAGAAAGACAAAAACAAAATAAACATTATATTTGGTAGAGCAGTGATGCTTTGTTCTCCCTCCTCTGGACTCTCTCTCTCACACACACACACACACACACACACACACACACACACACACACACACGGAGGAGACAGTGTCATCAGTAATGCAACAGACTTTCATGCTGGAGGCATCAGAGATCCTACATTCAGTCCCTATCTGGCACCACCACAAGTCAGAGATGAGCAGTGCTCCAGTGAAAAAACAATGATAAGAAGGCTGGCCGTTGGTTTTACCAGTAGAGCATACATGAGGACATGGATTTGATCACTGAACCATCAACATGGCCCATCAAGACTTTCCATATTGTAATCATCTCCATTTACCTCCACCTGGCCTTTGTTGGTCTTGTACATGGCAAACCTACTGAGAAGCTGGTATTCTATAATGTAATTTCAGACCAATGTTTACACCATACTTCATTGGAATTTATGAGCATAAGCTGCACAAACTATCATATCTTCTTCTATATGGGCATAAGCAATCTGACAAATGATATCTTTGCTGGCTACATGAACTATCATTTTGTGTTCGGATGTGTTGCACTTATTTTTAACCTATGTCAACAGGCATTTCTGTGCATAATAATAAGTTTTATTCTCTTGTTGTCTTCTAAATTTCACTTGGTATCTCTTGAAATAGGTCTTATTCTTCACAATTAACAAATCCCATTCTGCAGAACACAGTATCACAGGATGGTTTGCCACAGACCTGAAGGTCCAGCAAAATTCTGGGTGGAGGTGACTAACATTTTTTAAAAAGAGGATTTATTTATTTTTATATTTATTTATTTTCCCTTTTGTTGCTCTTGTTGTTTTTTTATTGTTGTTGTAGTTATTATTGTTGTTACTGATGCTGATGTTGTTGGATAGGACAGAGAGAAATGGAAAGAGGAGGGGAAGACAGAGGGGGGAGAGAAAGACAGACACCTGCAGACCTACCTCACCACCTGTGAAGCGACCCCCCTGTAGGTGGGGAGCCTGGGGCGTGAACTGGGAACTTTCAGCTGGTCCTTGCTCTTCATAAGCTTAACCCACTCACTACCTACCGCCCAACTCCCAAAGAGGATTTATTTTTATGAGACAGAGCACCAATCCTGTATATGAATTATGCAACTAGGGCTGCTTCCCAACCACCCTTCATTTTTAGTCTATTGATTTATCTTCTACTCTACAGAGAAAAGGGAAAACATTACATTAATTTATCCCAGTGACACAATCACATTTTCCAATCTATTCTTCTCTCCAGTTTTAATGGAGCTGTCCTTCCTCCTATCTAAACTGAAACTTCGACATGACATGTTTTAGGTTCTACCTTACCCTGCCTTATAACTCTTAAACTATCAACCTCTCCTTTTTATGAAGAAGTGTTAAGAACTGAAAAATGTAAATAATATCACTTTTATTGAAAATGTTTTACAAATTGCTTTTAGGAAATATAGCTCTTGAACTAAAATGACTTGAATATTTATTTCTTAATTAGTCCACTGTACCATTTCCAGTGACTTTTTAATGGCTTCCCCTTTAAAAATTAAAAAAAAAAACCAGAAACAACAAATATCTCATAGCCCAACTACTGAACCAATATCTGAAAGAAAACTATTAACTGTGATTACATCTAAGAAGAGAAATAGAATGAAGAGTAGTATAAAGAGGAACTTCTACTTTGTACTATGTTTATTTATGTATTAAGGTCTTTTCTACATGGATGCAGTAATTTAAATTTATAATTTTAAAATAATAAACAGGGAAAAGATTTAAATAAAAGATACTATCACTATAACTACAAAAGGCCAACATTCAAATTTTACCTTTACAAGCTGAGTAGGGTCAAACCGAAGAACCTTTTGGTTACAGCAGGGGTAAACTCCAGTGCCAACAGCGTTTAGTGAATTTGAAGTGTTAGGATAAACCACTGTTTCTGAGTGATATTGACAGTGTGAAAATTCTATACATCGAAAAGCCTGATAAGAGAAAGAAAATCTATTATTTTCAGGATGAAATTACATACCTCAAAAATATTTAATTCACTATCACATATTTTACATTCTATTTAAATAAAATATACAGAAAAACAAGTCTGTAGAGATAGAAGTTAGATTAATAGCCGTTTGGGGGTAGAAGAGAGATTGGGGAGTAGTGACAAATGAAGACAAAGGATCTTTTGAGGGGTAACAGAAACTATACTAAATTGGGTGATATCACGGATGGCACAAAGGTGTCCCATGGATGATGAAGTGGTGCTAAGATAACCCTTTACTTTTTCTTTATTAAAAGAAAAAAAATTATACATGTGAAAGTCTTGGAGTTTATTTCCTAGCACCATGTTAAAATATTAAAAAAATAAGATTGATCATAATTTCAAAGCAAACAAAAGGAGGTAAGTTATATAAATGATCTCGGAGATAAATGAATACAGAGTAGAAAAAAAAACAGAAGTGATTTTCTAGAAAAAAAAAAATCATGTTCTTTGTAGTTTAGTTTTACACTTCTTATTACCTTTACTTGTTATATCTACTTTTCCTTTTTCTTGGCCCTTGTGAGTATAGATAATTGACTTCTTTTAATTTTTTTTTTTGTATTTTTAAATTACAGAATTACATGTCGACAGGGGTTTGTATCCACACCATTCCCACCACCAGAGTTCTGAATCTTCACTCTCCCCACTGCAATCCACCACAGTTCCCCTAAAGTTTTAGACATGGGCCAACCATCTTCTCTACAACTATCTGTCCACATTTATACAAAGTTACCCCTTCTCTTCCTGATTCAATCCTCTTTCCCTCTAAGCCACTCATGACATCAAAGCTACCTCCATATGTCCCTCTCCTTTTCCTTCTCTCTCTCTGGGTGCTGATGGAGCTAGAGTGCAGAGTCCCCTTATCTTAATCCTATCACTTCTCCCCTCTGGGAGTATAGATCAAGGTTGTTTATGGGGAGCAGAAGGTGGGAATTCTGGCTTCTGTAACTGCGTCTCCGCTGAGCATGGGCGTTGACAGGTCGATCCAAACCCCCAGCCTGTTTCTATCTTTCCCTAGTGGACCAAAGCTCTGGAGATGCAAGGGTGCAGGCTGGGGTCACACTGGTGAGGTCATCTGCCCAAAGAAGTCAGGGTGGAGTCATGGTAGTATCTGCAGCCTGGTATCTGGAAGGTGGTATGACCTGAGGTTGGATGAGAATGTTGTCTGAGAGAATGGTGTCAGAGTGGAACATCAGATTTGAAGAGTTTCGAGGTTGACTTCTCAGGCTGTTATCTCAGGTTACAGTCCATAGTAGGATTTCAATAGCAGCATAATGCTGGTGGTAACACCAGTAGCAATTTGGTTAAAGTTGACAGGGTTGGTATGGCAGTAAGGAATCATAGAAAAGGAATTTCAAAAAGTAAGGGCATATCTTAGAAGTACCAGGACTCAGAGAAATGCAGGTCTTAAAGAGGATGCAAGGGTTTCTAATAGTCTTAGAAAAAGTTAAAATATCAATAATTAATTATTATAGCCAGGTTAGTTGGGGGGGCTAAGTATCTGTGTTATTATACTTAACTTCACTATGATCTGAATGCTTCTAGTGGTATCCAAACCTCCTTGTATTTTATTTTATTATTATTATTTTTTTTCCTCCAGGGTTACTGCTGGGCTTGGTGCCTGCACCATGAATCCACCGCTCCTGGAGGCCATTTTTTCCCCCTTTTGTTGCCCTTGTTGTTGTAGCCTCGTTGTGGTTATTATTATTATTATTATTGCCATTGTTGATGTTGTTCGTTGTTGGATAGGACAGAGAGAAATGGAGAGAGGAGGGAAAGACAGAGAGGGGGAGAGAAAGATAGACACCTGTAGACCTGCTTCACCACCTGTGAAGCGACTCCCCTGCAGGTGGGCAGCTGGGGGCTAGAACCGGGATCCTTACGCTGGTCCCTGCGCTTTGCGCCACATGAGCTTAACCCACTGCGTCACCGACAGACCCCCGACTTTCTTGTATTTTAAATCCTTACAAGGTCAAAAGGTCTTGACCTATCTGGCCTAAAGCTGTAATTGATTTAGATGTTTGCAGAGCTTTATTTTCAGATATATTTTTAGAGAACCATATATAATTAATCCCCTTATCAGAGTATGATCATTTTGCAAATCTAAGATAAATATTAGAAAGAGCTAGTATTTGTGCTTAAGGCTATAGTCTAGGCAGTTGTGGAACTTGAGATATTAAATCTATCCACCCCTCCCACACATGTCATATTGCTATTGAACTTCCAACTATCTCTCTCTTACTGTCTTTTGGCTTTAACTGTTGTGGTTATATAAAATGTTTTATATTATTTCAATTTTCTTTTCTTTTTATTTTAAATATTTATTTTATTTATTTATTCCCTTTTGTTGCCCTTGTTTTTTTGGTTTTTTTAAAATAATTTATTTCTTTATTGGGGAATTAATGTTTTACATTCAACAGTAAATACAATAGTTTGTACATGCATAACATTCCCCAGATTCCCATTTAACAATACAACCCCCACTATGTCATTCATCATCTTTCATGGACCTGTATTCTCCCCACCCACCCATCCACCCCAGAGTCTTTTACTTTGGTGTAATACTCCAATTCCATTTCAGGTTCGACTTGTGTTGCCCTTGTTGTTTTATTGTTGTAGTTATTGTTGTTGTTGTCGTCATTGTTGGATAGGACAGAGAGAAATGGAGAGAGGAGGGGAAGACAGAGAGGAGGAGAGAAAGATAGACACCTGCAGACCTGCTTCACCGCCTGTGAAGCGACTCCTCTGCAGGTGGGGAGCAGGGGTTCGAACCGGGATCCTTATGCTGGTCCTTGTGCTTTGCGCCACCTGCGCTTAACCTGCTGCGCTACATCCCGACTCCCTATTTCAATTTTCTTATCACTGTTAAGTCTGTTTTATCACACAGAATATAGATTCTCTTGGTATATGTACTATGGGAAACTGAAAATAATCATCTTATTTTAGGTGTCTTAGTCTACACTTAATAAAAATTTAGGTGGTTAGTAAAAAAAAATTGGATGATAATGTTGGGAACCCAACTCATTACTACAGCACATGCCTTTCATATATAAGGCTCTGGGTTTGAATCTTGGCACCATGTGGGAGCACCACAAGTGGTATCAGGCAAAATCCACAGATAGTAGAATAGTGCTGTGCCTCTCTTTCCTTGCTTTTCTTTGCCTTGCTTCTCAAAAAAGGAAAAAGAATAAAAAATTGGGCTGGGAAGTCCAATAAACAATATTGTACATGAATAAGGCCTTGAATTCAGTCACTAACACTGCATAAAATGGTAAATAAAATTGGATAGTGGTGATAGTTGTACAACTGTATAGATTTCTAAAAATCAGCAGTGTACACTTAAATGAATATTTACTAAGGTAGTTAATTATATCTCAATGAAATTATTCATTAGTAAAATAAAAATGATTTACTCAAAATTTTGATGAATTAAATCAATCTTGATATACGTCTTATTTTATAACTGGTCAACTTCATGAAAATTTTCCAAGGGATAAAATGAAATGAAAATCTGCCTTACCTTATACTTTGATGTATTTTTAAGGTAAATCAGTTTTAATGAAAACTAATAAGTATCATTGAGTCATTGGTGAAAAACTTATCTAGGTTTAATTATAAAGTTAATAGGTCTCAAGTATCAGTTGGCAGAAGTAACTTTAATAACAGTAACTTTAAGCACTGATCTTGAACACAAAGAAAGGATAGACTACAACTTAGAATTCTTAGTCTCAATGATTTACTTTTTAAAAATTTTTATTACTATTTCTTATTTGATTTAGACAGAGAGCAACTAAGAGGGAAGGAGAGATATAGGAGAGAGACAGAGATACCTGCAGCACTGCTTTTTAAAATTTTTTTTGTATTTATTTATTTTCCCTTTTGTTGCCCTTGTTTTTTTTATTGTTGTTGTTATTGATGTCGTCGTCGTTAAGATACGTCAGAGAGAAATGGAGAGAGGAGGGGAAGACAGAGAAAGATAGACACCTGCAGACCTGCTTCAACAATTGTGAAGCGACTCCTCTGCAGATGGGGAGCTGGGGGCTCAAACTAGGATCCTTGCGCTACCATCTGACTCCTGCAGCACTGCTTTAACACTCCTGAAGTCTTGAAGTCCCTCCCACTCGGCAGGTGGGCACTGGGGGCTTGAACCTGGGTCCATGAGCATAACATGTATGCTCAACCAGATGCACCACCATCTTGCCCCAAATGAGTTTCATATGAGATCAGGCACATTCAGAGTGGTATGAATATAGACCCAAATATTATTTTTTCAAACAATGTTTTTTTAATTACAAATTTTTGAGGGCTAAGGAGATAATATAATTATTATACGACTTTCGTGCCTGAAAAAGATAAGACAAAAGATGTTCATGGGCTTCAGAGGTTCTAAGTTCAATCCCTAGCACCACCAAAAGCCAGGGCTGAGCAGTGCTGTGTTTAAAAGTAAATAAACACAGAACTTCTACCTTTTGCAACCCACAATGACCCTGGGTCCATGCTCCCAGAGGGATAGAGAATGGGAAAGCTAGTGGGGAGGGGACGGGATATAGAGATTGGGTGGTGGGAATTGTGTGGAGTTGTACCCCCCATCCTATGATTTTGTTAATGTCTCCTTTCTTAAATAAAAAAATAAAAAAAATAAAAGTAAATAAACAGGGAGTCAGGGGTAGCACAGCGGAAGCGCAGGTGGTGTGAAGCGCAAGGAGCAGCGTAAGGATCCTGGTTTGATCCCCTGGTTCCCCACATGCAGGGGAGTCTCTTCACAAGCAGTGAAGCAGGTCTGCAGGTGTCTTTCTCTCCCCATCTCTGCCTTCCCCATATCTCTCCATTTCTCTCTGTCCTATCCATCAATGACATCAACAGCAACAACAATAATAATTACAACAATGAAGCAACAAAAGGGAATAAATATTTTTTTTAATTAAAAAAAATTTTTAAAGTGAAGATACAGCAATGTAATAGCAACATTATTTTCAATCAGTTCCTTAAAGAGGTCAATATTACGCAAACACGCTAATTAAATAACACAATATCAAAAGAGCCTGCTCTCAATGTTTGCAAAGTAGGATATTAGAAAAAAAAACTCACCTGATAACATCTTGAACAAGTCATCCAGTTTACTATTCCCCATAAGCGCCAATAAACATCTCTCCATGATTTTAATTCTTCGAAAAGACTATTCAAATACTCATGAACATCCCATGCTTTATCTCTGGGAAAAAGAAGCTTAATTGTTAATAGAATTTTATAACAAAGCAACATAAGCGATTTGTTTTAAGCAGATGTTTTAAGATTTGTAGTTTACTTCCAATAACATTTATTCTCCAAGTGATGACTATGGTTATGATAAGCTACAATAAATAGTAGATAAAATTTCTCTTGGTTGCTTATTATTTCTTTTTAGTATTTTACTTATTTATTATTGGATAGAGACAGACAGAAATTGAGAGGGGAGGGGGAAATAGGGAGAGAGACAGAGAGACACCTACAGCCTTTATACCCTTTTAAAGAGGTACTTTCTAGTAATCAAATAATATAGTAATCTATAATTAGGTCTTAGTGATATACACTTTTATTTATTTTTATGAATACTTTAAAATTTGGTGACCTTCTTTTTCTTCTCCTCCTCCTCCTCCTCCTCCTCCTCTTTTAGATAGAGATGGAGGCAAAGAGAGTGAAAGACCGCAGCACCGAAGCTTCCTTCAGTGCAGTAAGAACCAGACATTATACCACCTGTCATCAATGGTGCTACCAAGTGATGCCAAGAACTTAAACTGGGTACACAAGCATGTAAAGTGTGTGCTCTACGTACACCTATGTTCACAACAGTACAATTTGTAATTGCCCAAATTTGGAAGCAACGCAGATGCTAAATGATAAATGACTAAGAGAGTTGTAGTATATATGCTCAATGGAATACTATGCAGCTGTAAAATACCAGCTTAATGGTATCATATTGAGCTATATAAAACAGAAAGAGAAGGTCCACTACCACATGATCTCACTCATAAATGAAACTTGAGAAAACAAGGACAGTAAGGGAAAGCATTAAGGTGAAACTTGGACTGGGTGTGGTGTACTGCAACAAAGCAAAGGATTCTGGGAAAGGAATGAAAGGGATGAGATGAAGGGGCATCGGGATCCTGGTGTATGATGTGGGAGGGGGTCCTTGGTTGGGGGCAAGTATTTTCTAGATACTTAGCCAACTATCATGGGGGAGTTGTCCCTATGCATCAACAACTGTACTATAAAACCATTAACTCCCCAATAAAGTGTGTGTGTGTGTGTGTGTGTGTGTGTGTACTCTACTGAGTAAGCTATCTCCCAGATTTCTCTTTCCCTTTCCCCTCTTGCTCCACTCAAGATTTATTTATCTGAGAGAGAGAGATCATAGCATTGGTCGGCTCTGGAAAACAGCAGTACCAGGGGACTGAATTTGAAGCTTCTGTGGTCTCAGCATACAAGTTCAGAATACAACTTCTGCACTATTTTCCCCACTGTCCCTTATTCCTTGTAGAAGTGGTCAAGTTTATAACTATGTTACAATTCACATAAAAAGTTGTATTTTATTTTCACTATACCTTATGTGACTATAGATAATATTTCCATGTCTATCCACATTGATTTTTCCAGGAATGCAAGAAATTCTTCTTTCTGTTTCTTTTGTTAAAAGTTTCTTACACAAACAGCATCTTTAATACAAAGAATATAAAAAAAACATCCAACAAGAAAAATTTAAATGTAGTAAAATTAAAGAATTTAGCTACACTATAAGGTATACCAAAGAAAAAAACCATATTACTATACCTGTATAGCGTTGCTGCATTATTCCGAGAATCTGGATTTAAGTACTCAGGATCAAATAGTCTTTCAATCTTCTTACAAAAAAGTTTACTATTAACAACAAATGAACAATATATTAAATATCTGTAATCACTTTACTAAAATTACATGATATTGATAACAATCAATATTATTTATCGTGGTCTGGGAGGTGGAGCACTGTACTCTCAAGCATGAGGTCCTGAGTTCAATCCCCGGAAGCACATGTACCAGAGTGATGTCTGGTTCCTTCTCTCTCTCCTTCTATCTTTCTCATAAATAAATAAATAAAATCTTAAAAAAACAAACAAAAAATTATTTATCTTATCTGCACATGTGGACTAGAAACTCTCTTTGGGAATAACAATGGAACCACTCAATCAAGAATCTACTGCCAAGAAAAATAAGACTGATGAAATGTCTACTTCTTTTTTATGCTTAACTGAATATTTTGGAAGTTTAACAATCCTGTATTTAACAATAACTTGGGTTGTAACCTTTGGAAATCTACTTAACCTCTCTGGCTTAACCTCTCCCTTGTTTTCTCATCTGTAAAATGAAGTTAATTAATTTCAAACCCAACGGTTTTCAAGGGTTAAAAGACACTGTACTTTTAAAGAGTTAATGTTTTGAGAGTTAAACACTCAAAATGTTTATTGGTTTAGGGGTTGGGTGGGTGGCATACCTGGTTGGGTGCATGTTATAATGTGCAAGGACTTGGGTTCGAGCCCTGTCACCACGTGCAGGGAGAAAGCTTTGCGAGTGGTAAAGCAGGGCTACAGATGTCTCTCTGCCACTCTTCTCTCTATCTCCCTTTTCCCTCTTGATTTCTGACTTTATAAAAAAAAATAAAGATAATAATAATAATGAAAAAATTGATCAGGGGTAAATAGCATAATGGTTATGCAAAAAGAATCTTATGCCTGAGATTCCGAAGTTCCAGGTTTAATCCCCTGCACCACTATAAGCCAGAACAGTGCTCTGGTTAAAAAAAATAAATAAATGTTATTAGTTTACTCTTATGCATAGTATGAATGAACATCATAATTCCATGTGCATGCCCTGAATGACTCCATTTTCCTCCCTAAAATGTCTATTCAGGCCATATTTGCATTTAGGGTCCCAATTCTGTTTTCAAGTACTTAGCTTTCTTTTTTTTTTTTTGCCTCCAGGGTTATTGCTGGGGCTCAGTGTCTGCACCATGAATCCACTGCTCCTGGAGGCCATTTTTCCCCCCTTTGTTGCCCTTGTTGTTATAGCCTTGTTGTGGTTATTATTGTTGTTGTTGATGTCATTCATTGTTGGATAGGACAGACAGAAATGGAGAGAGGAGGGGAAGACAGAGAGGGGGAGAAAAAGATAGACATCTGCAGACCTGCTTCACCGCCTGTGAAGGTGGGTGGGTGGGGGGGCAAACCGGGATCTTTTCGCTGGTCCTTGCGCTTTGTGCCACGTGCGCTTAACCAGCTGCCCTACCACCGGATCCCCAGTACTTAGTTAGCTCTTATTTAATTGCCCTTTGTCTCAGTCTTCTTAAAAACTAAACACCTAGGTAATAAATCTCCTAACCTATCAATTTCTCCTTCTCTAATGAATCATCCTGATTATCATATAAACATCTAGTATCTCTCTTTTAAAAAAAAAATGACCTTGAGCCCATCTATCATGACAGTGACTACTGAAATTTTAAGTAATCGCTGGTGGGAATGTCAATTGGTCCAACCTCTGTGGAGAACAGTCTGGAGAACTCTCAGAAGGCTAGAAATGGACCTACCCTACGACCCTGCAATTCCTCTCCTGGGGATATATCCTAAGGAACTTAACACATCCATCCAAAAAGATCTGTGTACACATATGTTCTTGGCAGCACAATTTGTAATAGCCAAAACCTGGAAGCAACCCAGGTGTCCAACAACAGATGAGTGACTGAGCAAGTTGTGGTCTATATACACAATGGAATACTACTCAGCTGTAAAAAATGGTGACTTCACCGTTTTCAGCCGATCTTGGATGGACCTTGAAAAAATCATGTTGAGTGAAATAAGTCAGAAACAGAAGGATGAATATGGGATGATCTCACTCTCAGGCAGAAGTTGAAAAACAAGATCAGAAAAGAAAACACAAGTAGAACCTGAAATGGAATTGGCATATTGCACCCAAGTAAAAGACTCTGGGGTGGGTGGGTGGGGAGAACACAGGTCCATGAAGGATGATAAATGACATAGTGGGGGTTGTATTGTTAAATGGGAAACTGGGGAATGTTATGCATGTACAAACTATTGTATTTACTGTTGAATGTAAAACATTAATTCCCCAATAAAGAAATAAATTATATAAAAAAGAAATTTTAAGTAATCATTCAGAGTAAAACATGGTTAAAAAAAAAACCTGTTTATGTTGGGAGTATGGATTGACCTGTCAACGCCCATGTGCAGCAGGGAAGCAATTATAGAAGCCAGATCTTCAACCTTCTGCATCCCACAATGACCTTGGGTCCATACTCCCAGAGGGTTAAAGAATAGGAAAGCTATCAGGGGAGGGGATGGGATACAGAGCTTTGGTGGTGGGAATTATGTGGAGTTGTACCCCTCTTATCCTATGGTTTAGTCAATGTTTCCTTTTTATAAATAAAAAATTTAAAAAAACCTGTCTAAATTCAACTGGTCATATTTTTATCTTCATCTTCTACATGGTTGAAGCATTCTAGACATTTAGCCACTTAATAATTTTCTTTTCTTTTTTTTTGAAACCATCTTTCTTTTGCATTCCCTTTGGATTCTCCTCAGTCCCCTCACTGGCCATACCTCTAAATGCTATATAATCTGTAAATAAACTTGCTAACAATGACAAAAAAAATAATTAATTTCTAGTAGCATCAAAAATTAAATACCCACAAAAATGTGATATAAAAGGAACAATATCTCTAAAAACTATGGATTGTTTTCTATTTATTTTGAAATATTGTTAAAATAAGTAGACAGTTATGCCATGTTCATGGACCCCCAACTCCAATATATTTGCATATCTCCCTCTCTGTGTCTCTTTGTATCCCTGTCTGTGTGTGTATGTGTTATCTCTCCATATACATTATATACATATACACACACATATAAGAAAATAGGCAGATTGATTATAAAATTCATTTAGAAATGTAAAATATTTAAAATGGTTTAGACAGCAATCTTGCAGAAAACAAAGCTATTATTCTATTAACTACAGAGCTATAATAATTTAGATGGTATATTACTGCTATAAAGAAGTCACCAGAACAAAATGCAGAATTCAGAAATAGAATCTATTATCTAGTCTCCAGTTCACTGAGAAAGGGGTGGTTTTGTCTATGGTTTAAAAACTCACATACTCTTGACTAACTGGCTTTCTTTATCCCTTTCTCGCTTTCTTTTTTTGCCTCCAGGGTTATCTCTGGAGCTCAGTTCCTCCCAGAGACCACCTTTTCCCCTCTTGTTGCCCTTGTTGTTTATCGCTGCTGTTATTATTATTTTTGTTGTTATTGCTGTCATTGTTGTTGGATAGGTCAGAGAAATTGAGAGAGGAGAGGAAGACAGAGAGGAGGAGAGAAAGACACCTGCAGACCTGCTTCACCACCTGTGAAGCGACCCCCCTGCAGGTGGGGAGCCAGGGGCTCAAAGAGGGATCCTTACTCCGGTCCTTGCGCTTTGTGCCATGTGTGCTTAACCCACTGCCCTACTGCCTGGCCCCCTCTTTCTTTCTTTCAAGGGAGACCAGAGCACCACTCAATAAGATGTCATCCCACAGACTGAGTGTAAGGTCTCATGCATACAAGGCTTGTGTTCTATGCTAAGCCACATCCCTAATAGCTTAAATTTCTATTTTTTTATCCCTGATTTCCAACCTAAATTTCAGAGATATAACCAACTATGTGCCTGCCACCCTATGTGGAGGTCCCAGAAATTCATGAATTGTACTCTACTCTTGGAACTCTATTAATAACATTACTAGTCATTTAGCTTTTCAACTTACAAATTTACAAAGTTCCCTAAAATGCTTTCTTCCCACTTTGTTCCATTTGAAAATCTGTTGGGCTAGTGAAAATAGTAACCTTCACTCCCTACTGCATTTTGACCTGAGGGAAAATTTCCACATAGCAACCAGAATGATCTCTTTAAAAGTCACTCCCCTTCTTTTATTCACATAGAATATATTTATCTTGCTATGACTTAAACAGCAGCTAAATGATATAATCACTGATAAATTCATCTCATACCATTCTTACCCTTTATACTAAGGTCAGTTCTGAATAAATGTTAACACAATTCATTATCACAATATACCCTTATGTACAGTATATGAAATTATTAACTTTTAAAATTTTTTATTGGGGGACTAATGTTTTGTAGTTGACAGTAAATACAATAGTTTGTACATGCATGACATTTTCCAGTTTTCCACATAACAATATAATCCACGCCTGAATCCTCCCCTCTCCCCACCTCAGAGTCTTTTACTTTGATGCAATATAGAAATTATTAACTTTTAATTTTACTTTTTAAAATATATATTATATTTATTATTGGATAGAGACAGAGAGAAATTGAGAGGGGAGGAGGAGGGAGAGAGGAGGAGAGACAGACACCTGCAGACCTTTCACCACTTGTGAAGCTTTCTCCCTGAAGGTGGGGACCAGGGACTTGAACTATAATGTGTGCATTTAACCATCGTGTGTGTGTGTGTGTGTGTGTGTGTGTTTTAGAGGACAGGTCAGAGAGATTGAGAGAAGAGGGGAAGAGAAAGACACCTGCAGACCTGCTTCACCACTTATGAACTAATCACCCCCCCCAACCCACCACCCACTCCACCCCCTGCCAACCTGGCAGGTAGGGAAACCAGGGGCTCAAACTGGGATCCTTGCGCGGGCTCTTGTGCTTTATACTATGTGCACCTAACCCAGTGTGCCACAGCTTAGCCCCCGCCAACTTTTAATTTTAAACCATTTGTTGGGGATAAAATGTTCTTCAGCTAAAACAAAATGGCATTGGGGGGTGAAGGGAACTTTAAAATGGCAATTTATTACTAAATCAGTTCTAAAAAGAAAGGATTTCACTAAAATGAAATAGAAATACATTTATTCTGATCAGCACAGAAGTTTTGACCTGCTCCGTTTCCAACCTGGGCCGGTTGAACCCTCCTTGAGCAACCTGGTGGCTCCCCGCTCCCAGGAGGTCACCATATTGATGCCGAACTTAGTGCGGACACCCGATGGGCATAGCACACTAAAGCCTAGAACTCTAAGGTGCAAGTGATCCTCCAGCCTCAGCCTCCCAAGCAGCTGGGACTACAGGCGCACGCCACCACATCCAGCAGAAATACATTTATTCTAACAGGTGCATTAGTTTGAAAATTACCTCCTAAACTTATCTTTCTTGTCCTTTAGTTCGTCGACTTCATTGTGTGTAAACAGATCAGCAATACGTGTAAGAAGATTTGCATTAATACAATTCATGTTGCATGGGGTAGCTACTATTGCATTCATATTCTTGTGGCAATACTGAATACACTGTTCAACCTAAAAAGAAACACAGAACAGAAAATAGATATTATTAAGAGGAACATGAAGGATAATGTTGTAGCAGTGCCTACCGAAGATAAAAGTAATTAAAAGCCTGACCAATGTATTGTTAGACACTAATTGGATTTTGCATATTTGGGTTAATCTATAATGTCCAAAAGTAATTTAGTAAGTTAAACTGTATACAACATACACATATATACAAAACACGCATATAGTGTGTGTATATATATATATATATATATATATATATTAGAAAAAGAATTCTCAAACTTCTTAGAATATTTCAAACAATAAATCCAATAAACATGTTTCCTGACTGAGGCAAGAACAGATTTTAATTAATGAACTGTTAGGTATATAGAATGCATCATCTCATAACTAAAGAGTGACAATTTTAAAAAGTTCATTTCTTTGAAACATAATTTTATTATTATCTTTTAAAAGACTTTCTTTTAAAATTTTATTTATTTATTTTCCCTTTTGTTGCCCTTGTTGTCTTTTTATTGTTGTTGTAGTTATTACTGATGTCGTCGTTGTTAGATAGGACAGAGGGAAATGGAGAGAGGAGGGGAAGACAGAGAGGGGAAGAGAAAGACAGACACCTGCAAACCTGCTTCACCGCCTGTGAATGGACTCCCCTGCAGTTGGGGATCCAGGGGCTCGAACCGGGATTTTTACACCGGTCCTTGTGCTTTGCACCACGTGAGCTTAACCCGCTGCGCTAATGCCCGACTCCTAAAACATAATTTTAGTCAATTCAGAAACTTTTGTTGTGTTTCTTTCTTTCTATCTTTCCAACATGACATACAAATTATTTTGAGGTAGGTTTGGGACTTTGAGATATTTAGTACTATCTGATATTTTTTCCAAATATTTTGCCTATGACATCCATTTGGATTAGAATTCTAAAAATTAAAGATTATTTGAAGTAAACTGAATAGGGAAGCACCATGGAATAGAAAAAAGGATTTATATCCTCCCAAATCAAATAAACACCAAAAAAAAAATTTTTTTTCAGCAAAGAAGGGGCAGAGCAGTGGCACACCCAGTTGAATACATACATTACCACCAACAAGGACCAGGTTTCAAACACCCAGGCTCCACCTGGAGGTGGGTAAGCTTCACAAGCAGTAAAGTAGTGCTGCACTTTTTCTATCTCCCCTTCTCTCTCTCTCTCTATATATATATATCTTTTTTAATTTTTTAATATTTGTTTTCCCTTTTGTTGCTCTTGTTGTTCATTGTTGTTATAGTTATTATTGTTATTGATGTCGTGGCTGCTGGATAGGACAGAGAGAAATGGAGAGAGGAGGGGAAGACAGAGAGGGGGAGATAAAGATAGATACCTGCAGACCTGCTTCACTGCCTGTGAAGGGACTCCCCACCCTGGGAGCCTTACTTCCATGGGTCCTTATGCCGCTGGCCCTTGAGCTTCGCACCATGTGCGCTTTACCTGCTGTGTTACTGCCCCTTCTTTTTCTATCTTCTCTTCTCTATCTCCCCTCTCTTTCAATCTCCCCTTCTTTTAACTTCTCTTTCCTATCAAATAAAATAAATATGTTAAAAAATATAGGAAATAGTCTACCCTGTGAAATTTTTTCCAAGGGTTAAATGCAAATATTTATTTGATGCTGAGCCATAAAAGCATCTGAATGTTAAAGAAATGTTAAAGAGAAAGAGAAGAAAAGCAAGAATATTTAATGCCGGAGCTGGCATGTAAAGTAATAAACTGTGTTTTTTCGTGTTTTCATCAAACAATAGACATGAGCATCTAATTTATGCATATAATACTATAGTTTAATAGTTTGACTGTCTTAATTTGCTGAACTATATATGAGAGACACAAAACATACTTAAAAAATCACTAAAGTACAAAATAAATATATTTCAATTAATTTTCATTTAAGTTGTTTTTCAATTAACTAGAGGTAAAGTTAATTCTGTTTAGTTTTATCTAACACAACTCCTTGAGGATAAATAGTTTTATAGACATAGAGAAATAATTTATCTTGGTGTATTGCATCAAAGTAAAAGACTCTGGGGTGGGGGTGGGGAGAGTACAGGTCCAAAAAGGATGACAGAGGACCTAGTGGAGGTTGTATTGTTATGTGGAAAACTGGGAAATATTATGCATGTACAAACCATTGTATTTACTGTCAAATATAAAACATTAATCCCCCAATAAAGAAGTTAGAAAAAAATAATATATCTTAATCCATCTCAATACAACAAAGTAAGTCAAAACACAAGCAATTTATTCTAATGGAATCAGACTCTAAATTAACAACCCAGTTTTACAAATTCAGGCAGCTGAAGACAAAATATCAAGCTATCTGTTAAGTCAAGCACAGGTAATGGAAGAGATAGGATCTCTAATGTGATGCCAAGAAGTGAATTCAGTACCTCTTGCCTGTACAACTGCTGAGCAGCCTCCCAGCCCAATTTTTTCTTCCTTCCTTCCTCCCTTCCTTCCTTCTTTCCTTCCTTTCTTCCACCCTTCCTTCCTTCCTTCTTTTCCTTCCTCTTTCTCTTCCTTTCCTCTCCTCTCCTCTCCTTTCCTTTCTTTCCTTCCTTCTTTCTTTTTTTAGAGGGAGGGGTGTAGAGGATAGAGGCAAAGAAGAGAGATGATATAACATCATAGCATCACAGCACTGCTGCATTATCCATGGAGATCCCCCAAAATTATCCACAGTGTTCCTGTGTGGTGCCAGAGCTTGATTCCAGGGCCTTAAGTACAGCAGAACACATGCTCTACTACGTAAGCTATCTTCTGGTTCCTGGATCTTCTATTAATACTTACCAATGAATCCATTTTCAAAAACTCTGAAGAAATAAGAATTGAAATGACATTTCCTGGCTCTAAAACAAAAAAAGAGGAAGAAATTAAACTTTTTTTCTTTTAAAAGACTTATTTTATGTATTTGAGAGAGAGCGCAGAAGAGAGAGGACCAGGGCATCACTGTGACACATGTAATTCTGGGAATCAAATTCATGCCTGAAATTCCAATGCATTATCCACTGTAAATTTCCAAAGCCACAAAACTCTTCTTTTAATTTGTACCTCAATCTCAAAATAGGTTCCTTCTTACTTTATTATTTTAAGAACAACTTAATATAACCTTAATATATCATAGCTTAGTAAACATGAAAGAAAGCGCAATGTTAAAACTTAGGATACAGGGGCCAGGATACAGATCAGTAGTAGAGGGCGTCCTTCCCATGTACGAGGTCTTGGAATAAATCCCAAATACCTGTGTACATGCACACACACACACATACACACACATTAGAAAATGTGATAAATTTGCCTTGGGATTAGAATGATATTAAAAAAAGATTCCCACTAAAGATATAACATAGACAAATTTCTCTTTCATGAAATCAGCAAAAAAGACAATTAAAACTGAGAATTCATCTTATACAAAAATCACACTGAGAAAAAATTTTGAATGATTAATGAGATGACTTGTTATTAGGGGCCGGGCAGTAGGGCAGTGGTTTAAGCACACATGATGCAAAACTCAAGGACTGGTGTAAGGATCCCAATTCAAGTCTCTGGCTCCCCACCTGCAGGGGGATCACTTCACAAGCCGAGAAGCAGGTCTGTAGGTGTCTTTCTCACCTCCTCTCTGTCTTCCCCGCCTCTCTCGATTTATCTCTGTCCTACCCAACAATAAAAACAGCAGTGACAACAATAACAATACATACAACAACAGGGGCAACAAAATGGGAAAAAAAAAAACCAGCCTATAGGAGCAGTGGATTCGTAGTGAAGGCACCAACCCCCAGAGATAACCCTAGAGACAAACAAACAAACAAGCAAAAAAACTTGTTATTTATGAAGCCATTCAAACAAAGTCTTAATTAGGAAATTCTGGAATATAAAAATTTATGTGTGTTTGTGTGTGCGTATGTACTTCCTAAAAGCTATTTGTTGAAGCTGAGTGAGTTTTTAGAGGTAAACAGGGTGATACCAGCTGAAAACAGAAGTTCATTAAACTACTAAGTCATCTCCCAAGAGTTAGGAAGTACTTTGGGAATTGGGCGGTAGCACAGGGGGTTAAGTGCAGGTGGTGCAAAGTGCAAGGACCGGCATAAGGATCCCGGTTTGAGCCCCTGGCTCCCCACCTGCAGGGGAGTTGCTACACAGGTGGTGAAGCAGGTCTGCAGGTGTCTATCTTTCTCTCCCCCTCTCTGTCTTCCCCTCCTCTCTCCATTTCTCACTGTCCTATCCAACAACGATAACATCAGTAACAACAACAATAATAACTACAACACCACTGAAAAACAACAAGGGCCACAAAAGGGAAAATAAATAGATAAATATTTAAAAATAACATGTTTAAAAAAAAAAGTAGTACTTTGACTGAACTACTAAAACACTAAGACAATTCTTTTTAACAATGGTCTGTAAAAACAATGACTCAAGGGGGCTGGGCGATGGCACACAGTACTATGTGCAAGCACCTCTCAAGGATCCAGGTTTGAGCCCCAGCTCTCTACCAGCAGTGGGGATGCTTCATGAGCAATGAAACATGTCTGCAAGTGTCTTCATGTATATGTATATGTATATGTATATGTATATGTATATGTATATGTATATGTATATGTATCTCCCATTCTCTTAATTTCTCTCTGTCCTATAGAAACAAAAAGAGGAAAAAATGGCCACCATGAGCAGTGGATTCATAGTGCCGGCACCAAGCCCCAGTGATAACCCTGGAGGAAAAATAGATAAATAAAACAAATATTTTAAAATAATTAAAATAAATACTCCCAATCTTTTCTTAAATAACTAAATTCTAGATTTGAAGTTCTCAAATAGAAATGGTGAAGGGAAGGAGTTGGTAATAAAAAAAAGTTCTTCAGGAAGCTATACCTATTCTAGTTAAACTCTACTGTTTACTAGAAATTTAATTAAGCAATTTAGCAGTTTTCCTAGTTAAAGACTGCTTTTACAAACATTTACAAATAATTAAGTTAATCAAATAATATGTTTTTCTCTTCAAAAATTTCTATTTTAATTCAAACATATGATCATCCTAAAAAAGTATCAGTATAGACCTGTATTTATACTCAGAGATTAGCAGCAATTCTAATACAGAGAAATGCTTCATTAAGTCCAAACTGTGGTTTCTTTTACCAGTCTCTGCACAATGAAACACTAGTTCAGTAATTATTCTTCCTTTTGCCTAGAATGTTCTAAGGTTTTATCTCAACACTTCTTTATAATTTAAAACTACAAATCTTGAGAAGAACTTTTATAATGGGTTGTAAATATCAATATTTACTATACTAGAAGGTAAATAATAAAAATCAAGTACTTATTAATTTAAAAATAATAAACTCATTGCATGTTAACACTTTTTTAAATTGAAAAACAGTTAGACTTTCCAAAGTAAAAAGTTAATTTTTTGTTACTTTTGCAAATTTCTTCAGAGACTGACTTAGTAACAGAAGACAACTGTATCTGTCCTATTTTCAATTGTGGGTAGTCTTTGATGTTAAATCTAAGTTTGACATATAGTTTCTTAAAAGTTGCACAGAATTTAAAATCACAGCAATGCACTTTTTTCTACTCTGTTACTTCAATATCCACTGACATTTATCTTGTATACTGGATGACTCTTTAACCTAGGCATGACATTTTTTTAAAAATATTTATTTTATTTATTTATTCCCTTTTGTTGCCCTTGTTGTTTTATTGTTGTAGTCGTTGTTGGATAGGACAGAGAGAAATGGAGAGAGGAGGGGAAGACAGAGAGGAGGAGAGAAAGATAGACACCTGCAGACCTGCTTCACCGCCTGTGAAGCGACTCCCCTGCAGGTGGGGAGCCGGGGTTCGAACCGGGATCCTTATGCCGGTCCTTGTGCTTTGCGCCACCTGCGCTTAACCTGCTGCGCTACAGCCCGACTCCCTAGGCACGACATTTTATATATATATATAATGCACTGGTCATTTGGAAAATATAGGGGTTACTTAATTATGCAAACCTTCAAGATGTTGAAATATTTCATTGTACAATATGTTAAATTAAAAAAAAAACCCACAATGGTTAATATGACTAAACAATTTAACCAGAAAAGTCCTTAAATAATAAGAGGCTGCCAAGTCTATCAAACAGACAAGAATTTTCCAAAACTCTAATTCTTATTTGCATTTTATCAGTGGCAACAAATATGCTGTTTCCTGTCAGATGACCAAATTGCTAAATTCATTTTCAAGAAAATATTTATCAAATAGCAAAGTTTTAATAACTATAACTTGTTGCTCAGTCATTCTTTCTATTCAAAGTAAAAAAGCAGCCAGTTTAGTTTACAACTGATACAACTTTACGAATGTTTTCCCTCAAGATAACCATCATACTTTGGTGTAGACAAAAGTGCACTTCTCATGTCATCACACAATTATTTTAAAAATATAGACTCAAGGGTCAGAGTTAAAAAAAATTAGCAATTTTTACTCCCTTATGAAGAACATTCTTAAATAAATGAAACTGGTATTTTCTTTTCAGATGGTCTAGATAACATAATGGTTATGCAAAAAAGGTATTCATGCCTGAGGTTCCAATGTCCCAGGTTCAGTCCCCTGAACCACCATAAATCAGAGCTGAGCAGTTATGCTAAAAAACAAAAAAACCTTTCCTTTCCCTCACTCCCTTCCTTCCTTTCTTCTCTTTCTTCCTTTCCTTTCCTTCCTTCCTTCCTTCCTTCCTTCCTTCCTTCCTTCCTTCCTTCCCCTCCTTCCTTCCTTTCTTTCATTTGTTTGTTTTTCTTATTTATTTATTAATGAGAAAGATAGGAGGAGAGAGAAAGAACCAGACATCACTCTGGTACATGTGCTGCTGGGGATTGAACTCAGGACATCATGGTTGAGAGTCCTATGCTTTATCCACTGCGCACCTCCTGGACCACGTCTTTCTTTCTTTCTTTCTTTCTTTCTTTCTTTCTTTCTTTCTTTCTTTCTTTCTTTCTTTCTTTCTTTCTTTCTTTCTTCTTTCCCTCCCTTCCTTCCTCCCTCCCTCCCTCCCTCCCTTCCTTCCTTCCTTCCTTCCTTCCTTCCTTCCTTCCTTCCTTCCTTCCTTCCTTTCTACTTTGAGCACATGATGTTGAACAGAGTAGACTACTAATGCAGTTAGGTACCTCTGCCTCTGCCTTGATGTACTAAAGTTGCAATACCTTTTCAGTCCATTACTTCTCAACACACAGAGAATAATAACATCTTAGCACTGTTATGTAAATTCTGTTGTTCTTTAGGAACCTCTAAAAAATATGTCCAGGACTTCAATGGTTCATCTATCACACATTGAGAAAAACTGATCTGGAGATCTGTCCATTCAGTATCAGTTCACTATGATTTACTGAAAATTAAAACAAAGAAACAAACAAAAAAACCCAAACAGCAAGAGGATTGAGGAGATAGAATAATGATTATGCAAAAAGACTAAGGCATCAAAGGTCCTAGGTTCAATTACCACTACCACCAGCCAGAACTGAACAGTGCTTTGGTAAAAGAAAAAAAAAAAGGTATCAGTTTCCTAAAAGGAAATCTGATTTGTGCTAATCTAAGCATAAATACTAATGTCCACGGTTTTTCATATTTTAAGTTTGATCTAAATCTACCAGATGACACATACATTTCACTACAAAATAAGCAACAGGTTATCTTTTACCTAATGTGGGCATCTCACAATCTTTAGTCTCCTTAGTGTTCCTCTTAACATACTTTATCAACCAGTTGAAAATGTGAACATCACAATGGACTGAAATGTCCACCTCTTCCCAGCGCTGGGCATCCATAGATAAGTATTCAGCAAAGTACTTCATTTCTGATATCAAAAGATCTCGTGGGCAAATAAAATCTTCTTTCAAGTTTTTTGCTTCATCACATACATGGATCACCATGTTTGGCCTTCATAAAAAATGTTACACAGAAATGAAATTATTAGAGCTTCAGAAGAGGAATCAAGAATACAGACATTTACTGGAAGTGTGAAAATAAGATGTTATAAGAAAATAAGAAGCTTCTGACCACAGATCAGTTTTATAGGATTTGCCATTAAAATTTTTTCATGTCCTATTAACTTGATCTACACCTTAGTTTACTACTAAGTTCATCTAAGATACAGACTTAAAACAAAAGTATTTCTATTATAGTACTCATAATATTTAAGGTTTAGAATTTATTTTTCAAACTAAAAGTTAACTGTAAAGTTTAAAAATATCAATACAAAAATTAAAATCAAATAAACATTCTAATTTTTTGTGAGGAAACAAAACAGTATTTTCACATGGTTATGGATGTGGGACAGAGATGCATATTAAATACTAAAATTTACTATTAACAAATAGGAAAAACAGTGAGTTATTCATTAAAGAATTTTAAAAAGTATCCTAGGCACCTAGTTATGTTAAGCAGCAAGAAAGTTTGTTGTAGGTATTTATTAAAATTAATTAATAAAGGTAAAAAGATTCTGAAAATTATAATGTACATGCTTATGTATTTAAAAATAATTTAACAGCCTGAGAGATTGCTCACTTGGTAGACTGCACACTTCACTATGCACAAAGGTCTAGGTTCAAGCCCCCAATACCACATGAGAGTATCAAGCACATCAGGGGAGCTTTACAAATGGTGGACTGGTCTGTGATATCACTTCTCTTTTCTTCTCTGTCTCATTCTCCATTTCTGTCTCTTTATCCCCTATGTCTCTGGAATCAGTAAAAGGTGTGGGGGGGAGAGTGCACCAGGAATAGAGGAACTATATAGCGCAAAGCCCCAGTGCCAAAGGAAAAAAAAAAAGGGTAAAATTTAGGAGTCAGCAAAATAGCTCACTTAGATAGAGTGCTGCTCTCCCCATCCTTTTTCTCTCTCTGCCTTTCTGTTTTATCTATTTTAAAAAATAGGCAGAGGAGGAAGAGATTCAGATGCTGTAACTAAAAATATAATTTCAAGTTCTTAAATGCATTTTCCTTAAGATTTTTATTACTTCACTCTTGTGACAATATACTATATGTAAATCAACATTTCCTCAATAAAGGGATATTGAGGAAATTGTAAAATTGAAATTGAAAAATAAGTAAATAAATAAAATTGAAGTAATGCCCCTTGAATTCTACCACTTCAAAAGAACACTAGTATGACCTTCATTGCCATTATTATTATTATTATGGCTAGACACTTCAAAAATCACATCAATATGATCCACACTACCTTCATATTATTATTATGATTATTTTAATTTTTTGGAGACAGAGAAATTAAGAGGAAAGGAGGAGATAGAAAGGGAGGGAGAGAGAGAGAGACTGGCAGCATTATTTCACTACTTGGGAAGCTTTACCTCTGCAGGTGGGTACTGGGGGCTTAAACCCATGTCCATATACTGTAGTATGTGCATGCTCAACCAAGTTTGCCATCACCTCCCCTGCCTTCATGTCATTATAAAAGAGAAGAGTTGTTGGAAAAGTCATGGCATATTTTTCTATGTAACCTATGCAAAAATATGTCATGAATTATCTGACAACCAATAACAGATACACTTTGCACAATATTAATTTAATATGTGTTTAATTGAACTTCATAAATTACTAATGCAAATAGAACTACATTTGGGGGGGGGAACCAGGAGATAGCGCAGTGGGTTAAGCGTACATGGCATGAAGGGCAAGGACCGAGGCAAGGATCTAGTTCGAGCAACTGGCTCCACACCTGCAGGGGGGTTGCCTCACAAGCTGAGAAGCAGGTCTGCAGGTGTCTAGCTTTCTCTCCCCCTCTGTCTTACCATCCTCTCTTAATTTCTCTCTGTCCTATACAACAACGACATCAATAACAACAACAATGAGGCAACAAAAGGGAAACCATAGTCTCCAGGTGCAGTGGATTCACAGTGCAGGCACTGAGCCCCAGTGATAACCCTAGAGGAAAAAGGGAAAAAAAAAAAGAACTACATTTGGGGGTCGGGCGGTGGTGCACCAGGTTAAGTGCACATAGCATGAAACATGGATCTCAGTTCGGACACCACCCCCTCCACCTGCGGGGGGGGGGTCACCTCATAAGCAGTGAAGCAGGCCTCAATTTCTCTCTGTCCTATCCAATAAAATGGAAAAAAATGGCTTCCAGGAGTAGTGGATTTGTAGTGCAGGCACTGAGCTCCAGCAATAACGATGGAGGCAGTACAAAAAATAGTACTTAAAATAGTTACCAGCAAATGAATTCAGCAATGCTTTGTCAAAGTCAGAAGAAATTAACTCTGCAAATTGCTCTTCAAATTATATCCAAAATATAAACACGTTGGTTTAGTGAAGCATAAAGTTTCTGTAGTATTTCAAACACTATGTGAAATACTAGGTAATTCTAGTGAAAATAAACCTGACAAATTTTTGTGCCACACAAATCTATCAGTTAAAAATCCACATGAATTAGGGACTGGGCAGCGGTGCACCCTGTAAAATACACGGATTACAATGTGCAAGGACCTAGGTTCAAGCTCCTGGTCTCACCTGCACAAGAGGGGTGGGGTGGAGGGGGCTTCATGAGCAATGCTGCAGGTTTCTTTCTCGCTCTCTAGCTCCCTTTGCTTCTCAATTTCTCTATATCATTTTAAAAAAGGTCACTTTAAAAGGATGCATGTTTATGATAAATATATATAACATAAAATTAGACACTTTAGCCATATTTAAGTATATATACTTATAAGTGAATATACTTAGACACTAAGTATATTTACACTGCTGTGCAATCACCACACATTCATCTCCCAGGGTTTTCCAATGGGGTTAATTATTATTATTATTATTGCCTCCAGGGTTATTGCTGGGGCTTGGTAACTGCACTATGAATCCACTGCTCCTGGAGGCCATTTTTTCCCATTTTGTTGCCCTTGTTGTCGTCGTCGTTGTCATCATTATTATTATTGCCATTGATGTTGTTGTTGGATAGGACAGAGAGAAATCGAGAGAGGAGGGGAAGACAGAGAGAAAGATAGACACCTGTATTTTTACTTCACTGCTTGTGAAATGACCCCACCGTAGGTGGGGAGCCAGGGGGTCAAACTGGGATCTTTAAGCTGGTCCTTGTGCTTTGCCTGACCCCCTCAATGGGGTTAATTTTATGGTTTGTGTATTATATACTAGTAAAGCTATGATTCAGGTGGTGATGCACCTGGTTGAGCACATACATTACCATGTACAGTGACCCAGGTTCAAGTTCCCAGTCCCCACCTGCTGAGGGAAGGCTTCATGAGTGGGGAAACAGTGCTGCTGCAGGTCTTTCTCTCTCCCTATCTCCCTTTTTCCTTTTGATTTCTCTCTCTGTCTCTATCCAACAAAGTAAAAATAAATAAAATATTTAAAAAATAAACAATAAAGCTATGATTTAAAAAAACAACAACAACTATGGTGCCTGGGGAGATAGCTCAACTGCTACAGCACTGGACTTATATACCTGAGGTTCCTGGTTCAATACCAAGAGCTACATATATCCCCCATCAAGTCAAACTTTCTCTCATCTGTAATAAATCCTAAAAAATTACTAAGGAACTTTCAGAAATGATGGGAATTTTCTATATTTTCACTTGGGTGAGGGCAATATGTTGTAGATATTTGTTAAAACTCCTCAAAGTGAATACTCAGAATATGTGTAGTTTATATGTAAAAAATACAAAAAAAAAACCCCCAATCAAATCTAGTAATTTATTGAAAAATACATTCTGATTTTTTAATGTTTCTATAGTTAGCAATTATACTCAAATGATTCTATAATGTATACAGTATCCTTAATAAAATTGGGTCTAATGACAGATTATTCTGATTTTTATGAATTTACTTTTTGCCACTAATATGAAAGGAGATATGGGTCTCTATGTTCATGGCTGCCCTTTACAATAGCCAAAATATGCAAAAAACCTAAATGGCAATCAATAATTGTCTGAGAAAAGAAGTTATGGGATATATATTAATGTACTACTACTTTGCCATTAAAAACAGTGACATTGGTGAAGGAGATAGCATAATGGTTATGCAAAAAGACTTTCATGTTTGAAGCTTTAAAGCTTAGTTTCAATCCCCTGCACTACCATAAGGAAGAGCTAAGCAGTGCTCTGATTAACAAAAAAAAGTGGGACCAGGTGGTGGTGCACCTGGTTATGTGCACATATTACAGCATGCAAGGAGCCAGGTTCAAGCCCCTTGGCTCCACCTGCAGGGGGAAAGTTTCATAAATAAAGTAGAGCTGTGGGTGTCTCTCTGTCTCCTTCCCTCTCTCCCTCCCCTCTCAATTTCTCTCTGTCTCTTTGTCTCTGTTTGCTAAAACAAACAAACTGCAAAGAAAAATTATCAATAGTAACTAAACTGTCTCTTAGTCTCTTTAAAAACAGAAGGAAAAGATAGGGAAAAGGCACAGGAACTTTGGTGGTGGACGAGGTGAGTTGTATACACACACACACACACACACACACACATATATATATAGTTGTGAAACTACATTCCTGAAACCTTATAACTTTGTAAATCAATGCTAAATCACTAATAATACAAAATATAAAAACTATTTCAACTTTTCCAAGTTAAGTATCAACAGATGGAATTTCTAATATTTACAAGTATAAAGATGTATTTTTAATGGAAAATAGTCTAATTTATAAATAATAACACATACTAACATATGTCATATAATAATAACTAGCCATATATGTATCTATGATACAACTGCTTATAGCTCACCACATGAACTAACCCGATTCATGTTGTTTTGGCAATTGTATAATGTGAAATTCCTAAATTACAATAGCTGATGTATATTATCACTAGTCATATATTTTATAATTTAAAGATATCCATATTAAATCTTATCTAGCAAAGAACCAGCCTCCTACCCTTCAGATTCTTCAGTCTTTTCTCCACCATTACGAGTAGTACAATTTTCACTCTCTGAAGAACAATTCCTTGTGGAAGCTATACTATGTCTTCCTTAAATACAGAAACAAACACATACAAAAACAAAGGGGGGAGATTAGCATTTCTAGCTGAAAAGGGCTTTTACCTATTGAGTGGCTATATTGAAAATGCTTGGTTTCCAAGGCTAGTAAAAGATGCTATTTTATCAGAGAGCATTTAATGTTTCTAAAGGAATATAGAACAGTATTCAAAAAGAATAACTAGTGGGTGGGAAGATGGCATAATGGTTATACAAACATACTCTCATGCCTGAGGTTCTGAGGTGCCAGGTTCAATCCCCCAACCACAATAAATCAGAGCTGAGCAGTGCTCTGGTAATAAAATAAAATTAAATTAAATAACTAGTTATAACTAGTTGTTCACATTTCACTGAAAATTTAAAAACATTGTGGGGCCAAAGTGAAGAGAGTATTGAGGGACCAGTGTTGAAGAGAGTGCGCCTTGTGTCTGGATTCAATACTTGACACTTTATAGAGAAAAAGCAGAGCTCTGACTTCTATCACTCTCACACATACAAAAAATACTAAAAACAAATAAGCAATATTGATATGGTATCAGCTGTTCAAAAGTCAACAATATATTGGGTTGTTGGAAAAGCCATGATGTATTTTTGCATAGAGAAACAAAAAAAATACATTATAACTTTTTGACAACCCAATAGTTTTCTCTTCCTGAAGCAAATTTTTATGTCCCTGCTGCTACTGACAATAAAATAATTCACTATATTCTGAAATTTTCTAAAACTAATTACTACTTCTAGTGTTGTAAAAAACAACACCTCTACCCTGCCATTACATCATTTGAAGCTTTTGTTGACAGCAATAAAGGGTAGCAGTAAAGGAAGTAACCAGAAAAACAAACAACATTAGCTCAGTAAAACAAAATTAAATAAATGGTATAACTCAGGTCAAATTCTTTTAAAATTTATGACATAATAGACTTGAGTTATAAAATTTAATACAGTAAATAAGTTTTTGCAGTATTGTTTGATTTATATATTAACAATTAAATATCTTTTTCAAATATAGCCAAGACACATACCTAAAGTTCAGAATGACACAAAGAGTTTTCTATCAAAGTCTCTATTACCCTTTAAAAAAAGTTTGGAATGCCTAATATTTTACAGAATTATCGTAGGGACATGCAGAGCATTTTGCTTTAAAACCTTACCTGTTTTGGAAACTACATCTGGACCAACTGGGGTCTCCTGAAATTCACTCTGTGCATCAAGAAGCGAGGATTTGATATACATAGCTAACGTTTCAACAGGACTCTCTCCAGAAGCCATTAGGGGATTATACTGGTTATCAACAGGTGAGTTTCCACTGCTTTTCAGTTCATCAAACCTTTTTGCACACTGTAAAGATACAAAAAAGAAGAAAATGTAGGTATGAGGTTTTTTTAATTAAGAAAAAATAAGATTTCTTCTTTCTTTTGTTTCCCCCCCCTTCCCATTCTTTCTTCCTTCTTCTTTGCTTTCTCTCATTCCCCACCCCTTTTTCCTTCTTGATAGTAACTAAGAGGAAGAGAGAGAAGCAGAGAGAGAAATATAAAGCATGAAAGAGACCACAGCATCAAAATTTCCAGGCTCAAACCTTGCAAACATGGCAAAACAGCACTATCCAAAAGAAGTTATTTCCTTGCCTTCCATTTAAAGATACTGCCCATAACTATTTTTATAAGTGTATACTAACTTTCAAGGAAACATCATAAAAATTATCACATCTTTTTAGACTTTTAAAATTTATGTTATTGAGAGTGATGAGAGAGAGAGAGAGAATACACCAGAGCATCACATTGGTACACAGATCAAACTTGGGACCTCATGCTTGAGAGTCGGACACTTTATCCATTGTGCCACCTCCCAGACCACTAGCACATATTTCTTTTTTTTTGCCTCCAGGCTTATTTCTGGGGCTCGCTGCCTGCACCATGAATCCACTGCTCCTGGGGGCTATTTTTCCCCTTTTGTTGCCCTTGTTTTTTCTTTTTTAAATCATTGTTATGGTTACTATTATTGTTGTTAATGATATCATTGTTGTTCGATAGGACAGAGAGAAATGGAGAAGAAGACAGAGAGAAAGTGGGGAAGAGAAAGATAGACACCTGCAAACCTGCTTCACTGCTTGTGAATTGGCCTCCCTGCAGGTGGGGAGCCGGGATCCTTGAGCTTCGCACCATGTACACTTAACCCACTGTGCTACCGCCCAACCCCCTAGCACATATTTCTATACATAAGGCCTCTGACTTTTTTTTTGTTATTACTAGTTTATTACAAGATTGGAAGGTTACAATGTATAGTTCTACACCACACCCACCACCAAAGTTCTGTATCCCCACCTTCCCACCTCCAAAGATAACCACTACAGTTCTGATAAACCTTACAGTTTGCTTGCCCCTGTTTTGTTTGCATTTTTTTTGTTTGTTTTTGGCAAGTTCATATAAATCAGATCTCTAGATTCCACATATGAATAAAACCATCTGGTAGTTGTCTTTCTTCTCTTTACTTATTTCACTAAGCATAATCACCTCCAGTTCCATCCATTTGGTCCCAAAGGACACAATATCATCTTTTTTGATTGCAATATTCCATGGAGTATATATACTATACCTTCTTTAGCCAGTCATCTGATGATGGGCATCTAGACTGCTTCCACTTTGGCTATTGTGAATAATGCAACTATGAATGGAGTGATGCATATGTCCTCTCTAGTGCTTGAGTGTCCACTGCATAAATGCCCAAGAGTAGTATTGCTAGATCAGAAGGTACTTCCATCTTTATTTAAGAACTCTCCATACAGTCTTCCAAAGGGGCTGTACCAGTTTGCATTCCCACCAGCAGGGTAGCAGAGTTCCTTTTCTCTACAAGCTCTTGTACACTTGACATTATCTCAGGTGTGAGACAGTATCTCAGTATAGTTTTAATTTGCATTTCTCTAATGGAAGTGGAGCATTTCTTCTTGTGTTTGTGGGCCATATGTATCTCTTCTTTAGAAAAGTGTCTGTTTAGTTCTTTGGCCCACTTTTTTAAAAGAAAGATTTTATTTATTAATGAGAGAGATAGGGGGAGAGAGAGAAAAGAACCAGACATCACTCTGGTATATGTGCTGCTGGGGATTGATCTCAGGACCTCATGTGAGAGTCCAATGTTGTATCCACTGTGCCACTTCCCAGACCACTGGCCCACTTTTTTACTGGGTTATTTTTGCCCCTTTTGTAGTTGGTCTCTTCATTTTCATTACTCTCCAAGTAATTTTTAATTTCTCTTTTGATTTCTTCAATAACCTAGGTGTTTAGTCTCCATAGTTTGGGTGTATTTCTTTGTTTCCTTTTGTGGTTGATTTCTAACTTTACTACCTCATAATAATAAGAAAAAAATTTTTGAGCCCCAAAAGATGCCTTTTATGAGTTCAATATTCATGTATTTATTAAGGCTGTCTTTGTGTCCCAACACATGGTTGATCCGTGAGAATATTCCCTGTGCACTTGAAAAGAATGTATAGTCTTTTGGGGCAGGGGGATGGGAGGCTCTGAATATATTTGTTGTTCATTTCATCTATGACTTCATTTAAAGCCTCTATGTTCTTGTTGACTTTTTTTCCTGATGATTTGTCTCTTGCTGTGAATAGTGTGTTGAGATCTCCAGCTAATACTGTGGTGCTCCCGATGTCTCCCTTAAGGTCAGTAAGTAGTTTTTTTATATTTGGGTGCACACATATTGGGAGCATATATATTGATGATAGTTATGTCTTCCTGTTGGATTGATCCTCAGACCAATAAGCAGTTATGTCTGTCACTTTTCACCTCCTTTGCCTGGAAGTCTTCTTCTTCTAGCGTTTGCCCTTCTTCTGTAGCCAGTCAACAGGTCAGGTTGAAAGCTGTCAGGAGCTGCTTGTTGCTGGCTTTGAAAGTGACTGGGATCCATGTGGATTCAGTCGGCTAGGAAGGAACGTCAGTTTCCCCAATGAATGGGTACTCATGGGATGCACCACGAGAAGGTCGATCCAATGCATCCCGCCTGGAAGTCTAATTTATCTGATATTAGAATAGCTATTCCTGCCCTTTTGTTTGCATTATTGGCTTGGAATACCTTGTTCCAGCCTGTCACTCAAAGCTTCTATTTGTCTTTCTTTTAGATGTCTGTTTCTTGGAGACACAGAATAGATGGATCTTGCTTTTACAAGTCTTTTTCAAGTTGGCCTTGGTTCACCAACATTGGACTGTTTCACTCTATTTTGCTCTCCCCTTTTCCGGGTCTGGTCTTTCCTATTGTTGTTTTGATCTCAGGTGCCACACATAGCAGAATGATGCTCTCTGGCTTCTCTCTCTTTCTCTATTTTTTAAATTAAAAAAAAAATTTATATTTATTTATTTTCCTTTTGTTGCTCTTCTTTTTCATTGTTGTTGTAGTTATTATTGTTGTTATTGATATCATTGCCGGATAGGACAGAGAGAAATGAAGAGAGGAGGGGAAGACAGAAAAGGAGAGAGAAAGACAGACACCTGTAGACCTGCTTCACCGCCTGTGAAGCAACTCCCCTACAGGTGGGGAGCTGGGAGCTCGAACCAGGATCCTTCTGCTGGTCCTTGCGCTTTGTGCCACCTGCGCTTAACCCACTGCACTACGGCCCGACTCCCTTTCTCTCTGTTTTATATGATGCTCTCTCTGTGTGTCTCTCTCATAGATAATAATTAGCATAAATATTTTAAAAATTTAAAAAGCCCAGGATAGGGTGGTGGCACACATGTACAGTGTATACATTAGTATACCCAAGGACCTGATTTCAAAACTCTGGACACTACAAGCTAGGGGTGAAGCTTCATGAAAGGTACAGCCATGCCAGTATAATGGTTATCCAAACAATTGTCATGCCTAATGTTCTGAGCTCCCAGGTTCAGTATCTCTAGTACCATAAGCAGTGTTTTCATAAAAATAAATAAATAAATAAATCATAAATAAGTCATATGGTTTGGATACTGTGCTGCTTTAATATGTGCATGACTCAGGTTTAAGTCTGACACCCCCACAGCACTGAAGGAAGATTTAGTTCTGTGGTTCACCCTTCCTGGCATCTCTATCTGGAAAAAAAAAATTACATGGCAGGGTCCAGGAAATAGTTCATCCAGTAGAGTACAAGTCCCATTGTGTACAGGGTTCATGGAAACACCTACATTAAGTAGGTATTATTAGTCTGAATAACTCTGGTTTTAGTTTTCATTGGAATCTGTAATATACACATTAAGTTTATAGTGGTATAGGTACATTGATATTAAAACACATTTAGCTTACATTATAATAAAATAACTGAAATCAAGTTTCAAGTTTTTTTTTCCTTTAAAGGTCTGTATTACTTTAGTTTAAGAAATACAGTGCTTAACAATATATAATCTGATAAAGTAATTCCCAACAATGTATGTGCCAGAGCTGCTGACTCTTGTCCTTTTTCTCTAAATAAACAGACAAATAAATACATTTTTTATTTTTTATTATCTTTATATATCTTTTGGGTAAAGACAGTCAGAAATTGAGAGGAAGGGGAAGTAGAAAGGGAGAGAAACAGAGAGACACCTCCAGCCCTGCTTCACCCTTTCGAAGCTTTCCCACTGCAGGTGGGGCCCAGGGGCTTGAACCTGGGTCCTTGCACATTATAATGTGAGTGCTTAACCAGGTGCACCACCGCCAGGACCCTAAATACATTTTTTTTTAATATTTATTTTATTTATTTATTCCCTTTTGTTGCCCTTGTTGTTTTATTGTTGTAGTTATTATTGTTGTTGTCGTTGTTGGATAGGACAGAGAGAAATGGAGAGAGGAGGGGAAGACAGAGAGGAGGAGAGAAAGATAGACACCTGCAGACCTGCTTCACCGCCTGTGAAGCGACTCCCCTGCAGGTGGGGAGCCGGGGTTCGAACTGGGATCCTTATGCCGGTCCTTGTGCTTTGCGCCACCTGCGCTTAACCCGCTGCGCTACAGCCCGACTCCCTAAATACATTCTTTTTAAAAAAGATACTAGTGAATTTTCAGCAGTTATAAATGTAAGATGAAGCTAAATTTAAATATACTAGGTATGTCAATATTCTATATATTTTATGTAGTATTAACTCAGACATGCATTATGTAAATTCAGCACATATATGTAAATATACGACTTACATTTTTTTTCTTTCAGTTATTCCTTTAAATTGCTTTTTCTGATTCTTAAAAAGAGATAGCTAGGAAGCTGTTATTTACCTCTTTGGGTGTTAATCCAGGCACAAGTCTTGCCACACTTTCCCAGTTAATGGTTTGATGGATTCCAATTAATGGATAAAGGATCATGTCCAACACCATTTGGCTGTTATTGTTGAGGATATTGTTATTTTCTGAATATCCACGACTCATCTTTTTTAACTAGAGATAAAGAAGACAAATAATTAACATATGAAATCCAACATGTTTTTTAACTATCATATATCAATTATAATCATTCCTAAGCACTTGTCAGTTACTATGTAAGAGAAAAAAGTGGCATAAGGATCCCCACTAGAGCCCCCAGCTTCCCACCTGCAGGGGAGTTGCTTCACAAGCGGTGAAGCAGGTCTGCAGGTGTCTTTCTCTCCCCCTCTCTGTCTTCCCCTCCTCTTTCCATTTCTGTCTGTCCTGTCCAACAACGATGATGACATCAATAACAACAACAATAATACCTACAACAATAAAACAATAAGGGCAACAAAAGGGAATAGATAAATAAAAGAAAAAAGAGACTTAGATAGACTATAAAATATATGGATCAGGGGAGTAGGGTGGTAGTGCAGCGGGTTAAGCGCACGTGTCCAAGCAAAGTGCAAGGACTGGCGTAAGGATTCCCCTTTGAGCCCCCGGTTCCCCACCTGTAGGGTAGTCCCTTCACAGGCCGTGAAGCAGATCTGCAGGTGTCTATTTTTCTCTCCCCCTCTCTGTTTTCCCCTCCTTTTTCCATTTCTCTCTGTCCTATCCAACAACGACGACAACAATAATAACTACAACTATAAAAAACAACAAGGACAACAAAAGGGAATAAATAAATAAAATAAATTAAAATAAAGAATATATGGTTGTATTGTTATATGGAAAACTGAGAAATGTTATGCATGTACAAACTATTGTATTTACTGTCGAATATAAAACATTAATTCCCCAATAAAGAAATTATAAAAGAATATATGGATCAAATATCTTCAAATAAAATGTTAATGTTAAAGATTGGTGGACAGATGGCTAGAGAGAATAGCATGAATGGAGAAACTTGATTGAAAAAAATAAGAGGCCAGGAGATAGTTCATCTAATAAAGCACATACCTTTCTATGTATGATGCTCTGGGTTGGAACACTGCTATGACATAGGAGAATGATGGATGGTGGGGCGGTACTGTGGTATCTCTCCTCTGTTTGTCACTTTCTTTTCCTTCCTCTCTCCCAAGTTAAAACACAAGTATGTAGTTCTAGATTTAGTACAAAAGCAAAAAGTACCTTAGTTCAATACCTAGTGTTACATGTACCAGAGTGTGTGCTAGTTTTTTCTCACTCTTCTATTGTTAATAAATAAAGAAGTCTTGGGAGTCCGGCGGTAGCGCAGCAGGTTAATCGCACATGGCACAAAGTGCAAGGACCCCGGTCTGAGGCCCCGGGTCCCCACACATAGGGGAGTCGCTTCAGAGGCGGTGAAGCAGGTCTACAGGTGTCTATCTTTCTTCTCCCCCCCCCCCACTTCCCTTCCTCTCTCTATTTCTCTCTGTCCTATCCAAAACGACGACATCAAGAACACTAATAACTACAACAATATAACAAGGGCAACAAAAGGGAAAATAAATAAATATTTTAAAAAGTATAATAAGGGGGAGTCGGGCTGTAGTGCAGCGGGTTAAGCGCAGGTGGCGCAAAGCACAAGGACCAGAGTTAGGATCCTGGTTTGAGCCCCTGGCTCCCCACCTGCAGGGGAGTCGCTTCTCAGACGGTGAAGCAGGTCTGCAGGTGTCTGTCTTTCTCTCCCCTCTCTGTCTTCCCCTCCTCTCTCCATTTCTCTCTGTCCTGCCCAACAACGACGACAGCAATAACAACAACAATAACAACTACAACAATAAAACAAGGGCAACAAAAGGCAATAAAAATATGTGTTTTAAAAAAAGTATAATAAGGGGGCTGGGCGGCAGTGCAGCGGGTTAAGCGCACATGGCGCAAAGCACAAGGGCTGGCGTAAGGATCCCGGTTCCAGTCCCCAGCTCTCCACCTGTTGGGGGGGGGGGGTCGCTCGCCAGCGGTGAAGCAGGTCTGCAGGTGTCTTTCTCTCCTCCTCTCGATTTCTCTGTCCTATCCAATAACAACAGTTACAGCTATAGCAACAATGACAATAACAGCTGTACCGAGGACAACAACAAGGTCAACAAAATGGGGAAAAGTGGCCTCCAGGAGCAGTGGATTAGTAGTGCAGGCACTGAGCCACAATAACTCTGGAGGCAAAAAAAAAAAAAAGTGTAATAAAAGTAAGTTGGGCGGTAGTATAGTGGGTAAAGTACTGGACTTTTTTTTTTTTGGCCTCCAGGGCTATTGCTGGGGTTTGGTGCCTGCAGTATGAATCCACTGCTCCTGGAGGCTGTTTTTCCCATTTTTTTGCCCTTGTTGTCATAGCTGTTGTTGGATAGGTCAGAGAGAAATGGAGAGAGGAGGGAAAGACAGAGAGGAGGAGAGAAAGATAGACACCTGCAGACCTGCTTCACCACTTGCGAAGCGACCTCCTGTAGGTGGGAAGCCGGAGGCTCAAATCCCTATACCGGTCCTTGCGCTTTGCATCATGTGCGCTTAACCCACTAAGCTACCACCAGTACTGGACTTTCAAGCATGAGGTCCTGTGTTTGATCCCAGAATGATGCTCTGCGCCCCCCTTCCTCACTCATTAAGAAATTTAAAAAATAAGTTTAACAATATTTTAAGGGGTGGTCTGGGAGGTGGGGCAGTGGATAAAGCACTGGACTCTAAAGCATGAGGTCCTGAGTTCAATCCCCCGCAGCACATGTAACAGAGCGATACCTGGTTCTTTCTCTCTTCCTTTCTCATGAGTAAATAAAATCTTAAAAAAAATATATGTGTATATATATATATATATATATATATATATATATACACATATTTATGGTAGAATCTACAAGGCCAGCAAAATAGTTCACTTGGATAATGTACTGTTTTGCTATGTGTGCAACACATGATCACACCTAGTCCCCACCATATTGGAGGAAGCTTCAGTGCTGTGATGTCTTGCTCTAACTCACTCTCTTTCCCTTGTCTATATCGTAAAAAAAAAAATCTATATGGTAGGTACATAATTGTTCACTACAAATTTGTTTTGACTTGCTTGTGTTTAAATAAAACTTATATTCATAAAAAATGAAATCCTTGAGTGTGCCTGACTTTAACTAGCAGTTCATGAGTGATATAATTGAAGTGTAGGAAGAAAAAATTGGGTTTAAAAAAATGAAGGCAGGGAAGTGACTTAGTGGGAGAGTGCCTGCCTTGAATGCTTGAGACCCTGGCTTTGATCTTGCCACCAGGAGAGTAACAATGATGAAACAAATCAGAAGTCCATAGATGGAGCAGTGTTTTGCATTAATATTCTATCTCTCATAAAAGCAAAATAAATTTTGGTGTAGGGAGTAGCCTGGGAAGTAGCATAGTAGGCTGTGTGTTCCTGAATTCAATCCCCAGCACCACATGTGCCAGAGTGACATTTTGGTCCCTTCTCTTTTGCTCATGCAAATAAGTATTTATAAAGTTTTGGTCCAGGGAAGTAGCTCAACAGTAGAGCACATATGTAAAATCCTTAGTTCACTCAATGGCAACACATACATTTTTTTTTCGGCAGTCGGGCAATAGCCCAACGGGTTAAGCGCACGTGGTGCAAAACTCAAGAACCCAGGTAAAGATCAGGGTTGGAGCCCCTGGTTCCCCACCTGTAGGGGAGTCACTTCACAGGCGGAGAAGGAGGTCTACAGGTGTCTTTCTCTTCCTCTCCTTTCTCCATTTCTCTCTGTCCTATCCAACAACGACAAAATCAACAACAATAACAACAATAAAAACAACAAATGCAACAAAAAGGAAATATTAAAAAAAATTTTTAAACTTTTTTTTCTTTTTATATTTTTATTTATTATTGAATAGAGACAGAGAGAAATTAAGAGGGGAGAGGGAGATAGAGAGGGAGAGAGAAAGACACCTGCGGTCCTGCTTCACCACTTGTGAAGCTTCTCCCCTGCAGGTGGGGACCAGGGGCTTGAACCCAGGTACTTGAGCACTTTAGTGTGTGTGCTTAACTAGGTGCACCACCACCTGGCCCTTAGTTTTATTTCTTTTTTTTAACATAAAAAATTTTAAATAAACTGATAAAAAATAATTATGACATAATTCTAGTCCTAAACAATATTTCATTTAGATATACTTATTTTTACTAATATAATCATAAGAAACTTAAAGCCAAGTTAATATGATATTTTGGGATAAGCATAATCATAGTTATTGTGCTATGTAATTACCGGTTATAAATTGTGGGGAGACTATGTATTTTTTTAAAATTTATTTATTTATTTATTTATTTATTTATTTATTTATTTATGGGGGTAGAACCATAGCATCACTCTGGCAATTGGGATGTTGGGGATCAAATTCAGGATCTCATGCTTGAGGGTCCAATGTTCAAGGCATGTGTTTTACCACTAAGCTACAGCAAGTTTATAAACTTTTGAGGATGTGTGGACAGTGTCACCTGGTATACTGTGAGAACTATGCAATGTTTTTTTTTTATTTCTTTATTGGGGAATTAATGTTTTACATTCAACAGTAAATACAATAGTTTGTACATGTATAAGATTCCCCAGTTTCCCATATAACAATACAACCCCCACTAGATCCTCTGTCATCCTAGAACTGTAATGTTTATAGGGCAATAAAATTACCATCTTCTCAGATTAAATTGATTTAAAAAGATTAATGTGAAAACTAAAAGGGAACAGCAATTGTCTAATGTTCTAAATCAAATAAGTAGGAAGAGAATCTAGATTCTTAGTCAACTTTGCCATTTCCAGCAGTATAACCTATAGTTTCAACCTGTAGTCTCAGCTACAGTATAATTAAAGGCTACCTTTGAGGTTACTGTAAGGTGATCAATAATTTATTACCACTATTACTATTTTCTCCACTTCTATTTTGACTATTAATGGCATAAAATTTCTTCAAAATTAAGCTGAGTGTCAGGCGGTGACACGATCGGTAAAGCTCACATATTACCATGTGCAAGGACTCAGCTCAAGCCCCTGATCCCCACTGGCAGGGATGAGCAGTGATGCAGGTGACTCTCTTTTTCTTTCCCCACCCAGTCTCATATATACACATATGTTTGTGTGTGTGCGTATGTGTGTGTGTTTAGAGACAGGTAGACAGATATATGAATAGAGGAAAAAAATAGAATGGCTGCTAGGACCTGTGGAAATGATATGCAGGCACTGAGCCCAGTGATAACATACAAACTAAATATCCATCAGCAGCTGGTTGGCAACTTGTTTGGCAGTTGTAGCAGGGTCCTTGCATACGCTTGGTGAAGACCAGACCCAGATCTATTCAGGTAAGATCACAGACAACAATTGGGAGGGAGGCACATGGAGAGGTGAGGGAGGAAGACAACACCCAAGACCAGACCCAGATCTATTCAGGTAAGATCACAGACAACACACAGTTTTGGGAGGGAGGCACATGGAAAGGTGAGGGAGAAAGACGACACCCACCTAGCAGCCAGATCAGCCAGATCAACCCTAGATATCAATGGGGTGACATACAATGCATCCAGATGGCCCTCACATCAAATCATGAGAAGCTGATTGGAAAAAGAAATCATAGGTGTTGAGGATCTAATGCACTGTGGTGGGGAATAAGGAATATTGACACCAATTTTGGGAAAATGTGGAAATGTATCACTGTGACAATTCTATAAATCAAGATTTCCTTAATTGATATTGAAGTTGGAAAAAAAAACCACATACACACAAAAAGAAGTTATGAGATAAATACACAACAAACAACTACTTTGCCATTAAAAAAAGATGAAGTCATGCCTTTTGAGAAAACTCATGTAACTCAAGATGGTTTCACTCACATACAGAGTACATGAAAGTAAACCAACTGGCAAAAACCACCATAGCTAACATATTGGTGGAAATTCTGTGGTTATCAGAGGAATAGGAATGGTGAGTGGAATGACTAAGTAGAGAGGCTTTTTTAGTGGAGTAGCACTAAAATTTTGTGGTGGATTTAGTCATATACTCAGACAAAGGTGTAAAACTATCCCCCTGAAATTTTATAGTCTTGTAAGTCAGTCTTAATTTTTAGTATATGTGCTGCCAAAGCAAGCATAATCCTAATTTTAAAAAACATTTCCAAGAACTAGTCTAGTAACTATAAAACACTGCTGGGAGTCGGGTGGTAGTGCAGTGGGTTAAGCGCAGGTGGTGCAAAACACAAGGATTGGTTTAAGGATCCTGGTTCGAGTCCCCGGTTCCCCACCTGCATGGGAGTCACTTCACAAGTGGTGATGGTCTGCAGGTGTCTTTTTCTCCCCCTCTGTCTTCTCCTCCTCTCTTTATTTCTCTCTGTCCTATCCAACAACAACGACATCAATAACAACAACTCCAACAATAAAACAAGGACAACTATAAAACACTGCTTTAATTCTAGTCAAAAACAGATTTTACAAAACTTCGTTATTATCCACATGTGCCTTAGTACATCATCACTTTTGTTTGTTTGTTTGTTTGTTTTTGCTGTTGTCACTGGGCTTCTCTTTTTCACAGGTCTTTTTTTTTTTTTTTTTTTCAGATAGAGACAGAAAAAGAACACAACCACAGCACTGAAACTTCCTCTAGTGGGTTGGGAGCCAGGATGCAATCTGAGTGAGGCATGACATACTCTATTATAATGTGTTTGGACCACAGTAGAAAATTGTTTAAAACAGAATTCTGGGAAAAGGCCTGAAAGTGGTATTTTCTTTACCTTCAAAAATATTCATTTAAAATGCCTACAAAGTGCAGGCAGTAGGTGGGGGAAATAGCATAACTATTATGCCATACCTGAGGTTCGAAGGTCCCAGGTTCAATCCCACGCACCACCATAAGCCAGAGCTGAGCCAGTGCTCTGGTAAAACAAAACAAAACAAAACAAAACAAAACAAAAGGTGCATGTATTTGTTGTCTAAGAAAAATATTTCCCACATCAAATATGTAATGTACATGCATATTTTAATATGCTACTCATTTATAACATATGCTTAAAAGTAAATCTAGATTTGAAAAAAAAAGCCTCCTGTTTACATTTTATTTATATAAGTGGATCATACCAAGCAAGGAAAGAATACATACATACATACATTCCAACCAAATGGATGTGTGAGAAAGCATTACTTGGACTTTGAATATAAATGTGAGGGATAATTTTTTTTAACACAAATTCCCTCGTAATTGCTGCCACAGTGCACCCCACTATGGGGGAGAGGCTGGGGCAGGGAGGAGAAAAGCAGACTCTTCAGAAGCTGTGAGCATAAAAAAAAAAAATTTCAACGATCCAGGAAATGGCATAGTGGTTAAAGTGTTGGGCTTTCAATTATGAGATCTTGAGTTCGATCCCTGGCAGCACCTACACCAGAGTACGGTGTGTTCTTTCTCTGTCTCTCTCTTCCTATTCTACTCATTAATAAAAATAAATAAACTAAAAAAAAGTGCAGCCTACTCAACTACCAAATCCATTCCCAATCATTATAAAGTACTTAAAAATGTTAATGTGCTTGGAATAAAACAGTATTTACCGGAAATAAATATTTTAGTCACTTTACTACACCAACCTTTGTAAAAGCACAACTCAGCCCTGGTCCCTACAGTTCCTTCAAATCTTGGCTTAAATAAATTTAGAACCTTTTGAGGCCGCCCAGAGGTGGTGCAGTGGGTGAGGAACTACACTTTCTAGCAAGAGGTCCCCAGTCCCACGTCTGGTATCACGTGCGCGACCCATCTCTCTCCCTCTCTTTTCCTCATTAATGAAGAAGTCAGTCTTAGAGCCAAAGCTGAGTAATGCTTTGGTTAAAAACGTGTGTGTGTCCCTCTGTCCCCAGCAGCCTGACCTCCCAGGGGTGTGTGTGTGTGTCCGTCCGTGTGTCCTTCTGTCTCTCTGTCCCCTGCAGCCTGGCTTCTCCCAGGTGTGTGTGTGTGTGTGTGTGTGTGTGTGTGTGTGTGTGTGTTCGTGTGTCCCTCTGTCTCTGTCCCCTGCAGCCTGACTTCTCCCAGGTGTGTGTGTGTGTGTGTGTGTGTGTGTGTGTGTCCGTCCGTCCATGTGTCCCTGTCTCTCTGTCCCCTGCAGCCTGATTTCTCCCAGGACATGCAAGGTGGTCAGAGGAGCCGCAGGACCATGTCTGTCCGTCAGTCGTCAGCCTCAGGTCAGCAGGGCGGGTGGGCGTCACGCTCAGCCGAGCAGCTGAGAGAAGCCTTGGCAAGCAGGGGTTTCAGACCACCTATGAGGACAGAGGCGGTGGGCTTTGCAGAACAAAGTAAGGCCCCCGCCCCGCCCCGCCCCGCCCCGCAACCCAGGGGCTCCGAGGGTGCCCCCGCCGCGTTTCCAGGCGGCCCCGACCTCCAGGGCCTCTCCCCGCTCCCACCTCCCTCCCGGGAGCGGGTGGGGACGGACAAAGCGCCAGCAGCGGACGCCGGGCGGGGAGATGCGAGGCTGCCGGGGCGCGGCCGGGGGCGGGAGCGAGCGCCGGCCCGGGAGCCGCGGGGGGCCGGCTGTACGGGGAGCGGGCGGGCCGGGGCGGGGGTGCCTGGGAGGGTCGATCTCGGCCCAGCCCGCCCGAGGGCTAAAGGGGTCGTGGGAGAGAGGCGCAGGCGGCCGGAGGTAGCGCTCTTCGCCCCACTTTGCTCCGGCCGGCCGCCCGAGCCCCCCGGCGCCTGGCTCACCTGCACAGAGCCGCCGAGGCCCCAGCCGCGTCTCGGTCACCCACAGCAGCCGGCACCGCCCACGCTCGTGCCATGAAGCACCCGCGCCCCAGTCAGCAAGCCCCGCCACAGCGCCCCCTCCCGCTCGAGGTGGGGGAGCGCCTCGCCGCCGAGCGACCCGGCAGGGAGCCAATGAGCAACGAGCTCCAGCGGGCGCCTGCCCTGCGGCCGCCTCTAGCAGCGCCGACGCCTCGCAGTGGCCTTTCCCTTCCCCCCGCCAGGACTCACTCCCGGACTTGTCGCAGTGCAGCATCCCCACCCGCGTCTTGTCTCTGAGCGACCAGATCCCCTAAACCAGATTTCTGGTGACCAACTCTTGAGTCCAGAAAAAAGGCAGAACACAAGCAACACTGGGAAAAAATAAAAGGGTGGGAGGTAGTATACCGGTAGCAAACTGAACTTTCATTCTTGAGCCCCTAGAAGTCCTAGATGCAATCCCTAGCACAAGCAAAAGCCAGAGCTGAGAAATGGTCTGGTCTCTCGCTCATGAAAATACATCATCTTCTGATTTTTTATTTATTTTTAAATGTTAAGATTTTATTAATGAGAAAGATAGGAAAGAACCAGACATCACTGGTGGTACATGTGCTGAATTATTGAATTGAATGATTATATTAATAATTATAACTGATTATTAATTTTAATTAATAATTAGTAATTGAATAATTATTGAATTGAATTAATGTATTGGATTAGGGACCTCATGCTTGAAAGTCAAACGCTTTATCCACTGTGCTACCTCCTGGACCACTCTACGTTTTTTTTTAAGAAAGATTTTACTTATTTTTTAATTTATTTATTTATTCATGAGAAAGATAGGAAGAGAGAAAGAACTAGCCATCACTCTGGTACATGTGCTGCCGGGGATCGAACTCAGGACCTCATGCTTGAGAGTTTAGTGCCTTAGCCACTGCGCCACCTCCCGGACCACAAGATTTTTATTAATGAGAAAGATAGGAGGAGGAGAGAGAAAGAACTAGACATTAAATAGGGGGAGGGCAAGACAGCACACAAAGTAGGGGACCTGCTTTGCTACTCCTGCAACCCAGGTTTGAGCCCCATACACCACATGGGGGTACAGGAAACTCATATGAATAGATGGATAGATGGAATGTGTGTATGCAGCCCAGATATGAGTTAGACAGTTAAAACCTGGTCTACATCATATTGGAGGAAGCTTGACACCAAAACTATTGTAAGTGGAACATTGTATCAGGAGATACAGCTTGGGAAATATACAGCTCTGGGTTGGTTACAAATTCACAAATTCAGTTTTTTGTACATACATATTATTGTAGCAATTACTACTACTGCAAATCTAGTGAGACCTATAAGGTTCAGTCTTATAAATGTAATGATGTATATTAGTATTTCTAATTTCCACTTGTAATATGTCTATTCTGATCCTAAAGTCCTATGCAAATGAGAAATTACCATAATGGGATCTGTTAAATGGTTAACTATCTCACATGGCAGTCATGTAAAGGATGGGGTCACCATCAAAGAAGTAGTACTGTAATATCTCTCCTCCTCCTCTTTCACCCTCCAAGCCCAGGTTAAAAAAAAAAAAGTAATGATAGGCTACTCAGACTGGATGAGATCATTAAGGAAATGAGGATGGCTGACAGAACCAACAAGTAACCCTTGAAGTGCCTGAACATTTAGAGGCAGGGAATATGAGGGAAAGACCAGCAATGAAGACTTAACAGAAACCGTGATATTGCAGGGAAACTAAGGATGGTATCCTGAAAGCCAGGATGAAAAAATGATGTCATCAACTGAGACACCAAAGATCAAGAACTAAGCCTGAGGACTATTGAGTGGATAGCAGTAAAACGGTCACTGGAGATGTTTTAGTGGGAGCCCAGTAATCTGCTGAAATGAGTTCAAGACAGAACAAGGGAAGGGGATCAGGCAGCACTATGGACAAGTCTCTATATTATAATGTATTTGCAAAAAAAGAAAAAGAAAAAAAAGTTTGACTTCTAAATACAGTAAATTATTTACCTTTATCTCCTCTGCATTTAAAACTTCACCCTAGGGGGCAGAACGGTGGTACACCTGGTTAAGCACACATAGTGTATAAGGACCTGTGCAAGAAACTGGTTCCAGCCTTTGGTTGCCCACTTGCAGGGGGTTTGCTTCGCAAGTGGTGAAGCGCATCTCCAAGTGTCTTATCTTTCTCCCTATCTTTCCCTCCCCTCTCAATTTCTCTGTAAAAACAAACAAAACTTCATACAAAAGGGATCAGGTGGTGGCACAACTGGTTGTTAAAAGCGCACACATTACAGTGCACAAAGACACAGGTTCAAGACCCTGGTGCCCACATGCAAGGGGAAAGCTTTGCGAGTGGTGAAGCAATGTTGCAGGTGTCTTGTCCCTTTTTCTGTCACCTCCTTCCTTCTCAATTTCTAGCTGTCTCTTTCTAATAAGTAAAAGGGCTTTTTTTTTTTTTTCCTCCAGGGTTATCACTAGGGCTTGGTGCCTATACTACGATTCCACTGCTCCTTGTTGTTAGATAGGAAAGAGAAATTGAGAGAGGAAGGGAACCTGGAAAAGGATGACAGAGGACCTAGTGGGGGTTGAATTGTCATGTGGAAAACTGAGAAATGTTATGCATGTACAAACTATTGTATTTACTGTTGACTGTAAAACATCAATCCCCCAATAAAAAAAAAATTGAGAGAGGAAGGGAAGACAGAGGGGGAGAGAAGGACACCTGCAGACCTGCTTCACTGTTTGTGAAGTGACCCCTGCAGGTGCGGAATGGGTGAGGGTCGAGCCTGGATCCTTGCGCAGGTCCTTGCCCTTTATACCATGTGCACTTAATCCACTGCGTTACCACCAGGCCCTCTGAAAGATGGCCTTTTACAAGGTCAAACCATAAAGATAAAACTTAAGATATTTAAATGAATGAGATTTTCTGAATGTATGTGATTTTTTTTTTTTTGCCTCCAGGGTTATTGCTGGGGGTCCATGCAACACAAATCCACTGCTCCTGGAGGCTATTTTTTCCCTTTATTGCCCTTGTTTTTTTTCACTGTTGTGGTTATTATTGCCGTTATTGATGTCATCGTTGTTGGATAGGACAGAGAGAAATGGAGAGTGGAAGGGAAGACAGAGAGGAGAGAAAGACAAGACACCGGCAGACCTGCTTTACTGCCTGTGAAGTGACTCCCCTGCATGTGGGGAGCGGGGGGCTCGAACCAAGATCCTTACACTGCCGTTGGTCCCTGTGCTTCGTGCCATGTGCGCTTAACTCGCAGCGCTACTGCCCACTCCCCTGTATGTGACTTTGAAAAGTTGAAAGCATGTGGGGCTGGTGAAATAGCTCATCTGAGAATACTATGGCACCAGCAAAAGCTACTGTATTGAGGTGTCTCTCCCACTTTCTATCTGGAAAGGTCATCCTGGAGCAGTGAAACACTGGCTACAACACAAAACGCGTAACTATTAATGCTATCTCCCTCACCCCCCCCCCCCAATTTAAGTGGTAGCTGTTACTGTATAGAAATTAGTTATTTTAATTCAAACAGTTTAAATTAGTACTCCTTAAGTTCCTAAATATTAAGAGTCTTGAACATTACGTTTAATCTCATTTCCTTTAAAGTTATACTAAAACTGCCATGGTGAAAAAGGCTATATTCATTCTTTTATTTTTCTAAAATTTTAGATTTTTATTTTGTTTTTTTATGTTGAGGTGAAGAGAAAGCAATACAAAGTACCACCCAACCCTAGCATAGGCAGGGCTGGGAGTTAAACCTGGGACTGCATGCATGCAAGGTTTATGCCCCACTGCTGAGGTATTTCCATAGCCCATAATCTGAGTTTTAGAATTATTTAAATAGAATTTTGACAAAAAGAGAATTTTTAGACTTACATAGTTACTAGTCAGATAATACATTGCAATTTAACATACTTAACAAAAAATACCCAAGAAATTCTTGTCATTCATTTTGTATATTTTCCCACACATCTTTGATAGCTGTCACAAATTCTATCCTAAAGACTCACCGTTTAAATACCAGCTCATTTCACCTCTGCTTCATTTTTAGCAGTCAGTTTAGATGTCAGTACCAAATTTAATGATTTTACAATTTATTCTATGAACAAAATTTCTACAAATGACCCTCCAATCAAAACAGAACCTTTAATTGTAAATATAAATGGAAAATAATAATGTAAGAAACTTTTATTTCCTCGTTGAACACTATTATCTGTGCCAGAAAATATGTCCAACTATTGTTATATTATTTCATTTTTTTTTCCTGCAGAGTGTTTGTATTCTAAAAGACATTTTACTTATTTTACTGTCATTTCAAAAGAAGAGGTTCCCAAGCTTTTAGTATAAGCTTCTATTCTGAGTATATGTTTGGTTCCTATGTTTTATTTAGTCTAAGTGTCACAGAATTATTTATTTGATGAACATAAAGTCTATTAAGAAAAAAAATTAAGCAAATATTTACCAAATAACTAAGTTTTCAACAATATGTATACTCTTGTACACCTATATCCCTGATAGTATTGTTTATACAAATCACTTCAAGTATACAAATGTTCTAGTCTGGGGAGAAATATTCAGCATATTAAAATTTAACTGCATTTAAAGTAATGACTAAACAAAAACCCAGTCAAATAACATCATCATATTCTACTTTTTTAAAGTATTTATTTATTTGGATAGAGACAGAGAAAAATCAAGGGGAGTGGGGAGATGGAGATCTTAGAGAGGGAGAGAAAACCTGCAATGCTACTTCACCACTTGTGAAGATTTCCCCCTGAAGGTGGGGGCCAGGGACTTGAAGCTGAGTCCTGTGCAATGTAGCATGCGCACTCAACCAAGTGCACCACCTGGCCCCCATCACCATATTCTAAATGGGAAGTGAGCATTTTATTCATAGTATTAGTAGTAAATGCTAAAGCTAAAAGAAATGTGTTCATTGTGATCTATTTCCAGTATTTATACTCTATTTTTGTTACTGTTGTTGGGGCTTCACCACTCAGAGCCAACTTTTTCAAATAGGGTAAGACAGAGTGAGAGAGGCAGAGGGAGAGGGAAAGACACCACAGCAATGAAATTTCTAGTTTGGTGGAGGCTGCCTCAAACCTCGGTTACATGCATGTCAAAGAAGATGCCCTCCCAGGTGAAGTATCTTCCTGGCTCATTTCATTTCTAATGTTTAAAGGATAGCCTAAATGACAATTTTAAAAAAGTAATTGTATTAGGCAGAAATAGCATCTATGAAAATCATCTCTGCTAGAATTACATATTAAGTATAAACTCTAAGGCTTGAGTTTGGTTATAGGCAAAAAAAGTAAATTTTGTACATATTTGATCCAAGATATTGCAAAAGGATAAAAAGTTATATAATATTTAGGAGAAATGGAAATAATCTGCAAGAAAGATATGTTTCAGCATTTTTACTAGTAGAGAAAACTATTAGGGCTAAATATCATTCTAGACCCATTTCTTTCACAAAGCTTCTAGTACCTTTTTCAAGACAAATTTTAAAAAATACAATAAAAATTAATAGTATCAATTGTTGATGAGTAAAAATATTTTACTGACTAGAGTAAACCCAACAATGAACATAATATAGATTACAAAAAATTTATTATTCAGTTTAAATTTTTTAAAAAAAAAATTAGCTTTTGCTTGCTTTTATATTTATGTTATTCAATTTCTGAGGATTCCAAGTCAATTAGTCTGAACTTTAAAAAAATATTAATGATCCCTACCACAGTAAACTCTGAATTCTATAGCTCATCGATTTTCCTCTTTCAATAAACAGGGCTTTCAAATAAGATGACAATGATAGCAGTCTCCATAATCTTAAAATCTAGGTGATAGAAACATCCTCATGGTCCAATAACTTGTAATAATGTAACCTGGTCACTAGACTAGTATACTGATATACATCTTTAATAATTTCTAGCAGCAGAACACCTGGAATAGACAGTAACAAATGTTTTCATTGGATTGTAGATTAATTTCCTTGTAAGAAGTAATTTTTAAAAATACTCTAAAGAATAGTTCAACTGCAGGCAAACATGAAAGACATCAAAGATCTTGTTTATCTCCATTTTTTCCAGTGGAATCAGGTGCAACTGGAACCTTATTGATTTCAACAAAAACAGATTCAAAGGCAGCTTCCTGTTCGTCCAAAGAATCAGCAGCGGTGGTTCCTTTAATTAGTGTTGTGTTGGTTAAGGTCTGTTGCTGCTTAGGAACTTTACTGGATTCCATTGTTTTTCTACCTCTTCTTTTACCAAGGATTTTGACATAATTAGCAGGTACGAGTCCTGTTGTTTGACCATTAAGACTAGCCAGGAGCCAACCACGCACTTTAGGTTGTTGTTCTGATTGGGGGAAAAAATAACAAAACAAAAAAGCCTTGTAATTACAACATACTTTGGAGATCCAATACTGACAACAGATGTTAAATGTTTTCCTTTCCTCCCTCCCTCCCACCTTCCTTCTTTCCTTTCTCTCATAGACAGAAACTGAGAGGGGTGGGGGGAGACAGAAAATGAGAGGGAGAGAGAGACAGACACCTGCAGCTCTGCTTCACCACTCATGAAGCTGTCCCTCTGCAGGTGGGGACCAGGGGGCTTGAACTTGGGTCCTTGAGCACTGTAATGTGTGTGCTTAACCAGGTGCACTACCACCTGGCCCCCAAATAAAATGCTTTATAACATAACACAACAAAACAAACAACCTTGTGCTGAAGCTCTTTAAAATCTTGAGACAATAAGAAAATAATAAATCTTGAGACAATTCCTAAAATATTAATGTTGAAATTTGGAAAGTAAACACTTCAAGTAAAAAAGATACACATGCTAAGATGATACTATATAATTTCTATGGTTAGCTTTGTCACATTTAACGTTCTTTTTTTTTTTTTGTATAAGGATTACATGGCATTGGAATTCAAGTATCTGAGTTTAGAAGAGATTATATAAATGAAAACTTTCCTTATTTGGTGAAATATCAGAACTCTGTTGAAGGACTTTTTGTCCACACTCTCACATCTTGAAAGTCTACACTGACACAAGAGAAATTCTAATTTCTGAGTTAATTAACAATGAACAAGATACTGTGGCAGCTTTAAACACAATAAATTCTAAAAAATTCAGATAATTCTGAATTATTATACTTATTATGATAACTTTGAATGTTTTGTTACCTTTGAGAGCTAAATTTAACATGTCACCAGCACGGAAAGAAATTTCTTCTTCTGAGACGGCAGTAAAATCAAATTCTGCTCTGGCAACGACATGGTCATCCTCACCATTTGCCCAGCTGGTATTGTCTATAAACCAAATTAAGATTGATAAAATTTACAAAAGGCAAATGCATAAATTTCACTGATTATAGTCTACAAACTGCATGAGTTTACTTGCCGAGAGAAAAGTAATTACTTCAAGGTAAATTCTATGTGAATTCAACATGTTTACTAAGTTATTGATTATAAACTCTTTCCTTTTCAAGCTCTAAATTTTAGCTAATTTACTTTAAGTCAAAGGTCAACGATTTTTTTTTTTCAAGAAAGGATCAGACTATAAATATTAATTTGTTAATGAGATGGAGAGAGAGAAATGGCATCACTCAGGCACATGCAGTGCTGGATCTGAATTCTAGTTTTAGAGTCTCACACTTTATTTACTGTCCTCTCTCTCAAGCCTCTTGGTCTTGATTAAAAAAAATAATGGGGGCTGGGTGGTAGTGCACCTGGTTGAGCTCACATGTTACAAGGTGCAAGGACCCAGGTTCAAGCTCCCAGTCCACACCTGCAGGGGGAAAGCTTTGCGAGTGGTGAAGCACAGCTGCAGGTCTCTCTCCTCTCTCTCTCCCTCGATTTCTGACTCTCTATTCAATAAATAAATAAATTTTAAAAAATCAGTGATAAAACTTAACTAAATTATCAAACTACTGTATGACAGGGCAAGTTAGGTTCTCTAGCTTCTAAAATCCACTATAACTGACAATAAGTAACAAGAGTGAATTAAGTTAATCTCTGACACTGCTAGATGTATAACACATCTATTAAGTTCAGATATTTTTCTGCAATGGATCTTGATACAATGAATAACCACAGACTTTTAAAAACTTATTTTTAAAACCTCTGTAAATTTAAGTTTTGACAAGCTAAGTTGTTTTCTCTGCTCTGTTTTTTTTTTTTTAATCCCTCTCAATCACAACCCATCTTAGCATACTCTACTTAAGGTTATGTTGAGTAAGTGTTTTGTTCCCAACTTCTTTAAAAATATCCTTATCTGCTGTCTCATACAGACTATTAACAGACTAACACTTTAGTCACTTCAAACTCAACACTGACTTCTCCAATAAGCAATTGAACAGTGTCAATAATATCTGTGGGTTATCATGAGTCAACTAAATTCATTCAAAATCATTTGTTTTATTTTAAATTTACTACTGATATTCTAAATATCACAATCTTCAAGAAAAGTGTTCTCACTGAGAGGTTAATGATCTTAAGTTTCCTTTCTCTGGACACCTTTCTTTGGATGTTGCAATCACTATTGGAAAAGAGATTCTTCTTTAACAAATAAGACTCTCAGAAAATTATATTTTGCTACAGGCTTCTTTTTTCTTTCTCATTTTTGGTAGGGAGATTCTGGTGTAATGAGATACTCTTTTAAATTTTCTGACTGCCGATTTTCTTTTTTTTTAAGTATTTTAATTCTTTTAAAAAACTTTATATATTTATTATCGGATAGAGACAGAGAGAAATTGAGGGGAAGGGAAGATAGAGATGGAGAGAGAGACAGAGACACCTGCAGCCCTGCTTCACCACTTGTGAAGCTTTCCCCTGCAGGTGGGGACCAGGGGCTTGAACCCGGGTCCTTGCGCACTGTAGTGTGTGCACTTAACCAGGTGCGCCACCACCTGGCCCCGACTGCTGATTTTCTGAGAGCTGGAAATGCCATGTTAAATGCCCAGTTTGATAATATTGATGGAAACTATTTATAATTAGCATATGGTGGTGTCACTGTATAATAAATGCAATGTTTTACCACCTAATTTAATAACAAAGCAAATCCATGGCATATTTCAAACATACTTAAAAGTATGACACTCAAAAGTTCGCTCACTCTTCTTTTCTTGACATATGCATGTGCTACTAGTAAAAAAGTTGTACTGGGTTAAATGCATGTGGTGCGAAACACAAGGACTCACATAAGGATCCTGGTTGGAGCCCCTGGCTCCCCACCTGAGGGGGGGTTGCTTCATAAGTGGTGAAGCACGTCCGCAGGTATCTTTCTCTCTCCCTCTCTATCTTCCCCTCCTCCCTCGATTTTCTCTCCATCCTTTCCAACAATAACAATAACAAGGGCAACAAAATGGAAAAATGGGCTCCAGGAGCAGTGGATTTGTAGTGCAGGCACTAAGCCCCAGAGATAGCCTTGCAGGCAAAAAAATAAAAGTACTATGAAGGGCAGAGATAGATAGCATAATGGTTATGCGAACAGATTTTCATGATTGAGGCTACACAGTCCCAGGTATAATCCCTTGCACCACCATAAGATAGAGCTGAATAGTGTTCTGGTAAAACAAAGAAAAAAGTTGTACTGTCAAGTTATAACTGTTACTGAGATTTGTATTGTATGAAACAAGTGTGATGCAATGACTGAAAAGCAATGAGACATCCACATACAGTATCAATTACAAACTACTTAACTCTGCTTTTGTATAAAAGCAGCCATAATAATACATATACAAACAAGTGTAGCTGTATTTTAATAAAACTTTACTAACAGACACTGATATTTGAATTTCAAATAATTTTTACATACCACAAATATCAGTCTTTTGACTAATTTACCCTGAGTATTAAAGAATGTAAAAAACCATCCAATTTGTGGGCTATGCAAAAATAGGATTGAGGAGCTCCAGTAGTGCAATTGGTTAGTGTGTGGTACTTAATACAAAAATAGGATTGAGAGATTTTATATACGTCATACTTTGCTTGACCCCTGCTCCAAACCACTAAGAAAACATAGGGCTTAAACTTCCTCAATTTTACATCTGAAAAATCTCTTGATATCTTTACCTCAGCTAAAACAAACAAACAAACAACAAACTGACCTTCTTACTTATCTCTCTCAGGAGGGCTTTCCTAGTAACATTATCAATCCACTTCCTACCAATGGCAATATGTAACACTCTTTTCTGCCTTATTTTTTCTGATGGCACACCCTATCTTTTGACTTATTCTATATTCTACTTATTTGTTTATTGCTATCTCATTCTACTAGATTGTCACAAGGGCAGAATGTTTTAATCACTTTATTATTCCTACTGCCTCTGTATCTGGCATGCAGTTGGCACTCAGCAAATATTTATTGAATTAATGAACAAAACTTTATCCCTCTAATAATCCAAATTTAGAGACCATGGGTATTTTGACAGTCTCCCTTTCTTTTATGCAACATACCTAATCAGTTGAATCTGTAGTATTCTCATTCAGTCAAATGCAAAACATCATAACTGATGCTCCCAAATTAATAAACACTAATCATCTCCTATGTACAAGAAGGTTGCCACTTTGGGAAAACACAAAAATATCCCAAATTTTCATAAATCTTACTACCCAATTCCATCTGTTTTAGCCTACACTGACAAATTTCTTAGACATTTCACACATATCAGTATCTGTAGAATATTATTTATATATTATGAATTTCAATTCATTAAAAAAAACTAAAATAATACCCAAATTACCCCCCCCCCTTACTAAGTGGAGATTAAAATTTATTAGGTAAATAATTATCTTCCACTAACAGTCTTCAACCTAATACCTCAGTCTTGGGGCTGGACAGTGACTCACCCTGCTGAGCACAAGTTACCATGCTCAGGGACCAGAGTTCAAGCCTCCAGTCCCTTTCACTTTCCCTCTTCTCAATTTCTTTGTCCTATCAAATTAAAAATAATAAATAAGTAAATAATTTAAAAAATTGTCTAATGTCTCATCCTTATTCTTGATTATTTTTCTCATCTACTGGACAAATATAGGCTATCTGAACAAATCTTCTATTTCATACCAACATATATATTTTTTCCCTTCTATTTTGTTATTTTGAGAGGATACAGACATCGACAAATTGGGGAGATAGAGCTAGAGAATATAGACACCTGCAGACCTATTCATGAAGTGTTCTTACTGCAGATAGGGAGCTGAGGTTCAAACCCAGGTCCTTGTCATGGTAATTTGTGTGCTCAACTGAGTCACCACAGTGTAGTCCCCTGCCTATATATTTTTGTTCAAGTTGTTCTGATACTTTTATCTGTTTAATCCCTATCTAAATGCTAATGTGTTACCTAGCCTTTAACAAATCTAACTTAGTGCTAGAGAGATAACTCACTGCGTGATACATTTTTGAGTCCCTGCATCATATGGAAGGTACTATGGCACTGGGATAAATATATGTATGTGGTATCTCTCTCTCCTCTCTTCTGAATAAAAAGGAGGTCAAAGCTGTAAAAACATGTATGCATGAAAAAAAATATGTATGCATGAAGCTCCAGCTCATGCGAAACTTCAGAATAGTTAATTAAATACATGTCTAACTTAAATGTCACTTCTTCCTGGATACCAGCTACCAAAATAAAAGGTCAGCTTCACTTTTATAAATTGAGCTAACAGTCTACCAGTAGAGTTGGAACTTCACAAACCAAGCAGGCTGGTTGTATTTCCCATTCTAGATTATTAAAATTGTGACCTTAACAGATGACCTCACTAACATGTCCTGGATCTTCACCTCTCCAGAGCCAGGGCAAGAGAGAAACAAGCTGGGGGATATGGATTGACCTTGCCAATGCCCATATCCAGCAGAAAAGCAATTACAGAAGCCAGCCTTTCCACCTTCTCCCCAGAGGGGGAGAAATGATAGGGGAATATGATGAGAGGGCTCTGAACTCCAACTCCATTAGGACCCAAAGAGAGAAGAGGAAAATCAGAAGGACATAGTGGGAAAGCAATTACAGAAGCCAGACTTTCCACCTTCTGCACTCCATGTTGATCCTGGGTCCATACTCCCAGAGGGATAAAGAATAGGAAAGCTTTCAAGGGAGGGGATGGGATACGGAACTCTGGTGGTGAGAATTGTACCCCTTATCCTACGGTCCTGTCATTCATTAAATCAATTAAAAGAAAAAAAAAAGGACATTCAGAAGTAGTAATAGGTGTAGGTGTGACTTAGAAAGGAAATCAGGATCAAAGAAAAAATGGGGGGCTAATGTGTAAATATAGACAGATAGTTACAGAAATAATAGTCAACATATATCTGCAACCTCAGAAGAACCTCCAATGGAGGGAATGGGGATACAGAACGCTGGTGAGAGGAATGGTGCTGTTATCTTTTAATTTTATAAATCAATATTAAGTCACTAATATAAAGTGACCCTGAGTGGCCAGGTGGTGGTGCATCCGATAGAGCACACACATTAATTACCACATGCAAGGACCTGGGCTGAAGCCTCCAATGCCCACCTGAAGAGGGGGGAAGCTTCACAATTGGTGAAGCAGTGATACAAGTATCTCTTTCTGTTTCCTTCTCTGCCTCCCCTTTCTCCTCCAATTTCTGTTTCTATTAAAAAAAAAAAACAAAAAAACAAGTGATCTTGGATGAGTGACTACTTTTTGGATTACTTGACTCTTTTCGTTTGTAGATTGGGGGTGAGAAACAGTGAGGGAGAAAGAGACAGAGAGAAGGAAAGACACCATGGCAGCAATCTACCCCTCATGAAGCTTCCCTATGCAAATGCTCCCCAGTGATGATGACTGGGTGGGGGGAGGGCTTGAACTCGGATTCTTGTCCATGGTAAAATGTACACACTCTACCAGATGAGCTATCTCCTGGCCCCTAGCACTCCTTTTTTAAAGATTTACTACATAAATCTGAGTTTCATATGAGATAAAGAGAAAAAGGGGGCAAGAAAAAGCTCACCCAGTAGAGCACATATGTTACCATGTGCAAGAAAGTGAGTTCTAGCACCTGGCCATCACATGGAAGCACCTGCAAGGAGGAGGCTTCATGAATGGTGGAGCAGTGCTACAGTCTCTTCCTGTCTCTCATCTTCTATCTAAAAATAAAGATGGGACAAAGGTAGATAGCAGACTGGGTATGCAAAGAGACGTTCCTACCTGAGGCTCCAAAGTCCCAGGTTCAATCTCCTGCACCACCATAAGCCAGAGCAGAGCTCTGGTAAAAAACAAAACAAAACAAACAAACAAACAAAAAAAAAAACCGGGGCAGAGCTCTGGTAAAAAACAAAACAAAACAAACAAACAAAAAAAACCCAAAAAAAAATGGGGGCGGGGGGAGAGGAACTAGACCAGCACTCTGCTACATGAGATGCGAAGGACTGAACTGGGAACCTCAGGCATATATGTTCCCTGGCCACAAAATTGCTTTAAGAATTAAATTAGATCAGGGGCCAGGTGGTGGCGCAGCTGGTTGACTACACAAATTACAGTGCACAAGAACGTATGTTTGAGCCCCTGGTCCCCACCTGCAGAGGGAAAGTTTTTTGAGTGGTGAAGCAGGGGTGCAGATGTCTCTCTCTCTTTCCCTGTCTCCTCCTCCCCTCTTGATTTCTGGCTATCTCTATCCAATAAATAAATAAAGATAACAAACAAAAAAACAACAATCAATAAGCATGTCTCTTCCCATCTATATGATACCCTTCTCATAATGACTCATACAACTGTATATGTACATGTCTTACTCATAGACCTGTTAATAAATTTTAGAAATACAGGGCGATTGTGTGTTATGTGCCTTTATGTCCTGCCAGGCCATTAAATTTAGTATCTTATAAACAGCAGTAACTAAGTAGTGTGGCCTATTTAATTGGAAAAGACAATGAGTAATGAGCAAGCCTATTTTTGCTATACGTTTCTCTTTCCAGTTTGGAAGTTCTTAACTAAAAATATAACTAGATCAGAACAGTAAATACAAATGAATATAAAGAATGATAACAGATTACTCTTGAAATCTGAGCTGTGTTTTTAACCCAATTTTCAACTCTTACCTGTGACTTCATCACTGTAAGTAGACAACAGTTTCCAAATGAGGTATGGCCCACCAAGGATAACAGCAAAGAACAAGAATATTGGCCAAGATTTTGCTGAGTTAGCTGCTCTGTCTGCAGCACCAAGGTAAGCCACAGTTCCTTCACTTTCTGCCCATAGGTCTTCATTCTCAGAGCCTCTTCTTAAACCTATCATCCACTGTAACCGTCTGTAAAGATATCTTATAGTCCTAACTAATGCAAAAGCTGAAAAAACCTTTGTGAAGTGTATTTTTAATCGGGAAAAGTGATTTGCTACATCCAACACAGCTCTGAAACTGTTATAGACAGCTGAAAAGGTAGCATCCATCATCATACTGACAGAGGCAAATGCATGCACAATACTTTCAATGGACTGAAATGCACCTCTGCTGCTTTCTTCAGCCTGCTGAACAAATCTACTAGGTGGAAGATCATCTCCCCGTAGACGGTTATAACCTAACCCATTATATCCATAACTATAAGGGCTATAGCTTCCATAAAATGAATTTCCATAGGCACCATATCCAGAAGAAAATGAACTGTAAGTAGGTCTGAACGTGTTCACACTGCTGCTTCCTGTCTGTTGTGATGGCCTTGGAAGAATAGGTGGGGGAACTCTAGTAAGTGTTGGTTGTCCAGGTCTTGTCAGTAAAGTAGGACCCAAATCAGCAGATCTAAAAACAGAAAAGATTTAAAGTAGTAAACAGCAAGTTCAATTTTGTTCATTTGCCAGAACTGCTCAGCCTTGGCTGATGATGGTGTGAGGGATTGAACCTGACACTTTGGAGCCTTGGACATGATAGTGTCTTAGCATAACCATTATGCTATCTACCCCTGCAGCAAATTCAATTTAAAGTAACTATTAAACAGTTCCTATATATCGATTCTACTGAAGGTAATTTTTTTAAACGTATCTTTTTAAAAAAAATATTTGTGTATAGGTGAGAAAGAATCAAAGCACCTTTCTGGCATATTTGATGCCAGGGATTAAACTCAGGACCATTAGCATGTAAATTTAGTAATTTACCCACTGCACCATCTTCTAGCCACTAAAGATATCTTAAGAATAAAGAATAGTTTATAAATACCCAGATGCTATAAAGAGATGAAAGACAACTATTAGATGGTTTCACTCATATGTGGAATCTTAAGAGATACGATTACATGAACTTGCCAAAAACCAACAAAATTTCAAACACAACAGAAGCAAGCAACTTCTTGTGCACTGTAGTGAGTGTACTTATCCAGGTGTGGTACTGCCTGGCTCCATGGACCAAAATTCTTTATGGGGTGCAGAAGGTGGAAGGTTTGGCTTCTGTAATTGCTTCTCCAACTGGATATGGATGTTAGCAGGCCAATCCATATCCATATCCTTAGCCGAAAACAAACTCTTTTTTCAAGAGTGTCTTGGCTATTTGACCCTATCAATTTCTACATACGTATCAGAATGAATTACTTGGGAGTTGTACATTCCTCTCAAAGAAACCCTACTGAAATTCTGTTAGGGACTATACTAAATGGATGTTAACGTGACTCAACTGACCTCTTTACAGTATTGAGCTTCAATCCACAAAAACCAACATGTATGGTTTTAAAAATAACGAGTCTCAGTGATATATAACATATATATTTTACATTCCTTCATATGTGATTTTTCATGTTATCACAAATGATGTCTTTCTAAAATGTCACTTTATAGCTATTTATATAAAAACCACTGATTTTTGCAATTTGATTCTGTATCCAAAAGCTTGTTTTAGTTTCTTTTGGATTTTTCTAGAATCTTGAAGGTTTTACAGGTTAAATGCACATAGTACAAAGAGGAAGGATCTTAGTTTGAGCCCTCCGCATCCCCACTTGCAGGGGGGAGTCGCTTCACAAGTGGTGAAGCAGGTTTGCAGGTATCTCTCTTTCCCTCTCCCTACCTCCCCCTCCATTCTCAATTTCTCTCTATCCTATCCAATAAAAATGAAAAATGGCTGCCAGCAATAACTCTGGAGGCAGGAAAAAAAAAAAAGAAGAGATTGAAAGGGAAGATAGAGGAGAGACAGCTGCAGCACTACTTCACTATTTGTGAAGCTTTCCCCCTGTAGGTGGGACCAAGGCTTGAACCTGCATCCTAGTGTATCATAGCATGGGTACTCAACCAGGTGTGCCACCACCTGGCCCCATTTGTTTCTTTTAACTTCTTACAAACTTTGATAACTAGAATATTGTTTCTAGGATTTAAGTGAATAGAAATGGTGACTGATTATACCGAAGTGATTATATATATATACATATACATATATATATATGTATATGTATATATATATATAGCTAGTTAATTAGTTACATAGTTATATACACATATATATTTTAAAATTTATTTACTTTATTGGATAGAGACAGAAAGAAATCTAAGGGGACGAGGGAGACAAAAAAGGGAGAGATACCTGCAGCAATGCTTCGCTCCTTGTGAATCTTTCCCCCTGCAAATGAGGATTGGGGACTTGAACCTGGGTCCTTGCACACTGAAACACATGCACTCTACCAGGTGTATCACCTATCTTCCCCTCACCTCCATATATATCCTAATGTGGTAGTGCTTTCGAGTGAACTCAGAGCCTCAGACATGAGTGACATCACTAAGCAGACTCCTGAACCCAACTTTTTTTTTGGGGGGTGGGCACCCAACACTTTTCATTTAGAATTACAGAAAGACAACAAAGCACAGCTCCACCACCCAAAGACCACTCTGTGATACTGTTTATTGTGTTGCTATGTGGATAAAGGCCAGACTTTAATTGGATGAACAACTTCCCAGCCCCTAAACAGTTTTTTGTCAAGATTGGTCAACTTCAGGGTGGTCTGGCTCTAGACAATGCAGATATTTTGAGACATACTGCTTTTAAACATTTTTTTTTCTTTATTAGGGGATTAGTGTTTTACAGTTGATAGTAAATACAATCATTTGTACATGCATAACATTTCCCAGTTTTCCACATAACAATACAACACCCACTAGGTCCTCTGAAAGTTTTTTTTTTTTAAGTAACAGAGGATCCTGGTTTGAACCCCCGGCTCCCCACCTGCAGGGTGGTCACTTCACAAGCAGTGAAGCAGGTCTGCAGGTGTCTATCTTTATCTCCCCCCCATCGTCCCCATCTCTCTCAATATCTATCTTATCCAACACTAGCAGCAGCAACAATAGCAACAACAAAGTGCTGCATACACTGAGAAACAAAAACATCAAGAAATCTTAGTTGGTGAAAACTGCTCAACTGGGACAACACTGGACTTCTATATTTGAGGTGCATGGTTGGATCCCCAATGCTGTATGTTCCAGGTGCTCTGGTTTCTCTTTGTCTCATGTGAAATTTTTTTTTTATCTCATATACAATAAGTAAAATAAACTTAAAAAACATTAAGAAATCATGCTAACAAAAAACAACAAGAAGATTCATTCAAGAGTTAATTTATGTAGTATCTCAGTAATTAAAGACTACGTATTCCAGATGACCAAGGAGATAAGTGAAGCAATATTTATGAAACAAAAATTGAAATGAGAACAAATGTGGGGGCTGGGCGGTGGCACACTGGGTTAAGCACACATAGTACGAAGCTCAAGGACTCATGAAAGGATTCCGGCTCCAGCCCAGGCTCCCCACCTGCAGGGGGGTCACTTTACAGGCAGTGAAGAAGGTCTGCAGGTATCTGTCTTTCTCCCTATCTTCCCTTACTCTCAATTTCTCTCTGTCCTATCCAATAAAGTGGAAAAAACAGCCTCCAGGAGCAGTGATTCGTAGTGCTGACAGTAAGCTCTAGTGAAAAACCTGGAGGCAAAAAAAAAAAAAAAAAAGCCACTTTAAGGGACCAGGGACATAACTCAATAGCAAAGTGAATACTTTGTATGTATGAGGAATACTACTTTGCAATCAAAAATATGATATTGTGTCCTTTGGGAACTGGAGGTGATTATGCTCAGCAAAATAGTGAAGAGATGAAACACAATTACCAGATGCTTTCACTCATGTGGAATCTAGAGAATTGATTCACATGAACTTGAAAAAAAAAAAAAAAACAGAAGCAAGCAAAGTGTTTCTAAGACTTATGAGAAAGAACTATGGTGGTTATCTTTGGTGTGGAGCTATAGATTATAACACACTGTAAGACAGCTTGCCCAGTAGAGCACACACTTCACTATGCTTTAAGACTTAGGTTCAAGACCTCAGCCCCAGTCTTGGACCACACACAGGAGCTCTGTGCACGAGGGGCCTACATTCTCTGTATTTATCATATATTAAAAAAGAAAAAAGAGTACACCGGAAGTGGTGGAACTAGGCAGGTGTGAAACTCCAGAGCATTCATCACTCAAAATGTGAGCATGCGCGTGCACGCACACGCACACACACGAAAGGCACATATTAGTCTTCAAAACAGAACCATACATTAAAAAAGAAAATTGGGAAGTTGGGCAGTAGTGCAGAGGGTTAAGCGCACATGGTGCAAAGCGCAAGGACCGGCATAAGGATCTTGGTTAGAGCCCCCCAGCTCCCCACCTGGGAGTCACTTCGCAAGTGGTGAAGCAGGTCTGCAGGTGTCTTTCTCTCCCCCGTCTCCCCCTCCTCTCTCCATTACTCTGTCCTATCCAACAACGACGACAACAATAATAACTACAACAATTAGACAACAAGGGCAACAAAAGGGAATAAATAAATATTAAAAGAAAAAAGAAATTCTAAAAAAAAAAAAACCCAAAACTGATCTGGGGGCCAGAAGGTGGCATACCTGGTTAAGTGTACATATTACCAAGCATAAGGACCCAGGTTTGAGGCCCTGCTCCCCACCTGCAGGGGGTACACTTCACAAGTGAAGCAGGCCTGTAGGTATCTTTCTCTCCCTCTACTTCCCTGTCCTCTCTCAATTTCTATCTTATCCACTAAAAATTGGGGGGGGGGGAGGGAAAAAAAATAGCCGCCAGGAGCAGTTGATTCAGAGTGCTGGCACTGAGCTCCACCAATAACCCTGAAAGTAAATAAATAAATAATCTGATATAGACGGCATTATAAATTAGTATGAAACAGACTGATAAATGGCACAAGTAATCTACATGGGGTAAATTAGGTTAAAGATAATGAATGTGAAAAGTTGAATATTTAAAATATAGAGGAGCCAGGCGATAAATCAGCCCATACAGTACAGGCTTTACCACGTGAGATACCCCATTTACCAGAAGGGAGCAGTTGTATGTGGGCAGTTTCACAAGCAGCGGAGCACACTGTATTCTCTCTCCTCTCTATATGGGGAAAGAAAGAGGAGTAGGAAGAGAAGAATCTACTGGGGATGGTGAAATCATGCAGGTGCAGAGCCCTAGCAATAACCCTGGCAGCAAAAAGAGGGAAATTTCCTGATCTCAGGTAGAAAGAATTAAAAAAAAAAAATTTTAAATATTTATTTACACCCTTTTGTAGCCCTTATATTTTACTGTTATAGTTGTTGTTGGATAGGACAGAGAGAAATAGAGAGAGGAGGGGAAGACAGAGAGGGGGAGAGAAAGCTAGACACCTGCAGACCTGCTTCACCACTAGTGAAGCAACTCCCCTGCAGGTGGGGAGCCAGGGGCTCAAACCGGGATCCTTAAGACTCCCAGAATTTCTTAACGAAGACACAAAAAGTAAAAAAACAATAAGCCCAGCTGTCCAACAATAGATGAGTGACTAAGAAAGTTGTGGTGTATATACACAATGCAATATTACTTAGCTATTTAAAATGATGAATTTACCTTCTTCACCCCATCTTGGATGAGTCTGAAGCAATTATGTTAAGTGAAATAAGCCAGGAGAAGGATGAATATGGTATGATCCCACTTGTAGACAGAACTCAGGTATGAGAGTTTCTTTGTATAACTATTATGCTATCTTTCCCACCCAACAGTTCCCACCTCAGGGGGGGAAGCTTCAGGAATAATGAAGAAAGGACTGTAGGTGTCTCTCTCTTTCCCTCTCGCTGGGAAATTGTGCCGATGCAGTCACATCTGCCATGTTGTCCCCTCAGGCTACTGCTAGTTCCCGCGAGAGTTGGGACATTCTCGGAGTGCCTGTTCAGCCATGTTGTGCCCTCAAGGCATTGTCTATATCCCTGCGATATTTGGAGTGCTTTGGTTACTCCTCCCCCCTCCCATTCTCACCAGAGTTATTATCCTATCCTGGAGTGGTATGGTTACTCCTCCCCCTTCCCATTCTCATGAAAGCTGCTCCTATAAAAGCCTTTCTTCTTCCACACCTCGCTCTCTTGCCAGTGCTTCACTCCGGTGTTTAGACGAAGGAAAGGTTACTGCGTGAGGCGGCCATTTTTGCTACCTCCACGTGGCCCAACCTGCCTCTCTAGCACCCAACTCTGAGGTGCCAGTGCAAATAAAGATTTGTGTTTCCTCTTTGATCCGGACCCCCCTCTCTCTTCTCCGCAGCCCGTGCACAACAACATCTGGCGCCCATCGTGTTCCGCACCCACGCCCCGCTGGGTGGCCCGGCCTGAGGTCCCCGAAAGCCGCCCAGATACAGGTAAGTGGTATCCGCCCACCTCTGTGGCCCCGTGTTTCCCTCCACCATGGGAATTTTTTCGTTTTATGAGGAGGTGTCCCAGTTATTATCTCATGCCCTGGGACAGATTCGCGCTCTCACAGATGGTTTAATTTTCGCTACCCCTTGGATTTTTATAACTGTGGTCTCTACTTACAAGATATGTACAACATGATCTGTCATGAGGATAAGTGACCTTGAGGCTGAGATACGAGAGTTAAAACACATGTGTTCAGCGATCAGCAGATAGACCCAGAACTTCAGTTCCCACAGACACGTACACATGTTCGGAAGCTCCTCCTCCGACCCCGCCCTCTGCCGCCCAGGGTTCAGCTTCTCCTGAGATACAAGAGTTAAGAGATATGTGCTTAGAACCTAAACGCCCTAAGCGATTTGCAGTCAGCACCCAAACTTCTGTCCCTGCAGACACGTGCTTAGTTCCTTCTGCGGCTTCCATGACCCCTTCACCCGCTGTCCCTGCAGACACGTGTTCAGTTCCTTCTGCTTCTTTGACTCCACCCCCTGCTGATACGTCATCACTAAGAGACCTAGTGGCTGAGGTACAGGAGTTAAAGGATATTTTTTCAGCAGTTAAGGACTTTAAACCATGTGCAGTCCACCCCGAGAGCTCCGTCCCTGTAGATATGCGTTCAGTTTCCCCTGCGGCCACTACAGCAGTTTCCATGGCACCTTCCACTTCTGTAGCTCCCTCTCCTGTGCCATCGGACCAAATCCACACCTTCCCGGTAAATATGGCCCCTTCTAAACAAAACCCTCAGCCGTGGCAGCCATACTCCTCTTAAGAGGTCGGAGCACTCTGGCAAGCGGTCAGGGAGGATGGAATGCACGCTCCATGGACCAAGTCCATTTTAAGGAGTTTTTACCACCATCTTAACACGCCACAGGATTGGAAGGACCTGGATCGTGCTGCACTTCAAGAACCCCTCTACCTACAGTGGAAGGCATGCTTCCGCGATGAGTGCTCTAGACAGTCACAGGAAAATAGTAACAAACAGGTAGAATGGGATTCTGATGCTTTATTTGGAGAAGGAGCTTATGAATCTGGAGCTCAGCAGGCAGAAGCCAGGTTTCCAACCGGTTATTTTGAACAGGTACGCATCTGCGCAACACAAGCATGGGAAAGGGTGACCCCACCCAATGTAGATTCGTCAGTTCCCATTAACTCTCTTCGCCAAGGCACTGATGAATCATTAGCGAGCTTCATCTCAAGGGTGAAGACAAGCTTAGAGAGAAAGGTTTATAATCCTGACGTCTGCTCACTACTCCTGCACTCTATTGTCTGGGAAGGCATGATACCACAATTCCATCAGGCATGCCTTAATCTTAAACACCTACACCTAGATAATTGGATTTTAGCGACACAGGAACATACATCAGGTAATTATGGGGCACCCGCTACGACACAGGTTTATGCAGTTACCCCACGTAATCACAATGGGGCCTGCTTTCAGTGCGGTCGCCAAGGACATTGGCGTAACCAATGTCCTGATAAGCTGCGACCATGCCTCCAGTCAGGGAAACCCCACCTCCAGTTAGAGCGACCACGCCTCCAGTCAGAGTAACCCCACTTTCAGTCAGGGAGCCAGAGGCCACGTACTGTTTGTCCAAGATATCGTAAGGGGTTTAATTGGAAGAGAGATTGTTGGTCCCAATTTCATAAAGATGGTTCGCCCCTGAATGGTACAAATTCGGCGCCTGAGATTTTGTGGACCACTCCTGTTTTAGAATGGGGTCACCCTTCTATGACAGTAAAGATTGGCAATATTCCTTTTAAATTTTTGATTGACACGGGGGCAGCAAAGACGATTTTAAGGCAAGAAGAGGTTCCCCAAGATTGGGAACTTATCCCTGGACCCAGTATACATGGAGTAGGAGGAGTGACCCAAACATTTCGCACACAAGACTCGCTCATGTGGGAAGACCCGGAAGGTTCTACCGGACACTTCCACCCTTTGGTAGCTGATATTAGCACCAACCTACTGGGCAGGGATCTTCTGGAATGTCTTGATGTTAGGATATCCACAGATGCCTCTGCAGAGTGTAACACTCGTTCCCGCAAGACCAGATCTAATCAGCACCCCCAATACTAAATGCCACTCTTCGTAGCCAAACACCCTGCTTAAGCTGGCTTTCTAATGAGCCTGTCTGGGTGGAACAGTGGCCTTTACCTAGGGATAAACTAGAAATTTTAAAAGAGCTCGTCCGAGAGCAGTTGTCCTTGGGACACATTCGCCATTCTTGAAGCCCATGGAATACTCCTGTCTTTGTGATTAAAAAGCGCTCGGGAAAATGGCGCCTCCTCCAAGATCTCCGTGCAGTTAATAAAACCATGCAGGTCTGGGGCTCCCCCCAAAGGGGTTTGCCTCTTGCTTCTGCAATTCCCACAGGAATTCCAATCATAGCTATTGATATACAAGATTGTTTTTTCTCTATTCCCTTGCATCTGCAAGATTGTAAACGTTTTGCCTTCTCTGTTCCTTCTATTAATAACGCCAGCCCTGCCGATAGATTTGAATGGGTAGTGCTGCCCCAGGGCATGGCCAATAGTCCTACAATTTGTCAAGAGGCTGTTAAATCTGCCCTTTTTCCATATATCCATAAGGGCCTTAATGTTTTTCATTACATGGATGACATATTAATATGGGGAAAATCAGATACAGATCTCTGTGCCCTATGTGATGTTCTCATTCCTGCATTAAAGAAAAGCGGCCTTAATGTGGCTCCTGAGAAGATACAGCTAATTCCTCCAATATCTTTTTTAGGTTCAGAGATTTCTCTAATCCAAATTCGTCCCTTAAAACCTAATGTCACCTTTCCTTCTAACCTTACTCTTGCTTCTTTACAAAGTTTTCTAGGAAATTTAAATTGGCTTAGGCAGTATCTCTATCTGCCCACAAGCTGCCTCCAACCACTGTTTGACCTGTTAAAAGGAAACAAACAGCCCTCCTCAAAACATAAGTTAACTCCTGAGGCCTTCTCGGCACTGGAAAGGGTTAACCAGGCCCTCCAGGACATGCACCTTGTTCGATTCTCCCCCTCCTCTCTGGTAAACCTTCTAATTTTCAACTCCACCCCCACAGTAGTAGGGGCATTGTGGCAAGACCATGGGGTTCTTGAGTGGCTTCACACACCAGTAGGAGGAACTCCAAGACTCCTCACTGAGATAGATGTGTTAGCATTCATGGTGCGCCAAGGGAGAAATAGGTCTGTGCAGGTCTTAGGGAAAGAACCGGATTTAATTATTCTGCCCTTTTCTCTCACAGATACAGAGTGGCTCATATGCAATCATTCTCGCTTTGCCATAAGCTTCGTGAGGTTTCCAGGACAAATAGATAACCATTATCCTTCTAATAAATTGTTATCTTCTTTACCTCTTTTGCCTCTACTAGCACCTAAACTTTTCTCTCGAGATCCCATTCCTTCTGCTCTTACAGTCTTCACTGATGGTGGAAAAAAGGGAGCTGCTGCCCTCATATATTACCTGGACAAACAACCCCCTAAACCTCTCTTTACTGAGCTTCCTGAGAATTCCCCTCAGTACAAAGAACTTTATGCTGTTTTCCTTGCATTAAAAGCTGTACCAGAATGCTTCAACCTTTTTTCTGACAGTGTGTATACTGTTAACTTACTTCCATGGCTTGCTCGTTCTTATGTGAAAATTGATGACAACCCACTTTCCCCTCTCTTGATTCAAATCGCCTCTATGCTCTCTTCTCGAACCCAACCACTATATATTCAGCACCTTCGTTCCCACAGCCCTCTTCCTGGTTCCCTGTCCAAAGGGAATGCTGCAGCTGACTGCCTTGCCTCCACAGGAGCTCTCCTAGTCTCTGTCTCTGATCCTGCTGATTTCCATTCTCTAACCCATGTTAATCTTAAAGGCCTTCGAGCTCGATTTCCTGATGTTCCTGTACCACAGTTAAAACATATGCTAGCTACATGCTCTTCCTGTGCAAGTCTCATAAAAACACCAGACTCTTGGTGTTAACCCCCGAGGATTAAAAGCTAATGCTATTTGGCAAATTGATGTCACCCACATACCAAACTTTGGCAAACAAAAATACGTGTTTGTCTCAATTGATACCTTTTCTAAATTTATGTGGGCAACAGCTCAGACAGGAGAAAGCTCTAAAAAGCTTATAAGCCGTATGCTCTCCTGTTTTGCTGTGATGGGCTTACCTCTTCAACTGAAAACTGACAATTGACCTGTGTTTACCAGCAAACAATTTAAAGATTTTTGTTCCCTCTGGAACATTACTCATACCACAGGCATTCCCTATAATCCACAGGGACAAGGCATTGTCGAGAGGGCCCATCAAACCCTTAAGGCTCAATTAAATAAAGATAAAGGAGGAATGTACCCCCCCCAATATCCAGCTAGCAAAAGCCTTAACTACGTTAAATCTCTTTAATATTTACAATAACTCGGACTTACCTCCTATTATTCTTCACTGGCAAACACCATCTACTCTCCCATCTATTAATGTCAAATGGAAAGATCCACAGTTGTTGATACATGTGTAAAATTTCTCAATTTTTTTCAAAAAAGTCTCAACTCCAGCCTAGATCCTCTTCCACCATTGTGCACCAGGACCTGAAAGTCTCCCTTTCCTCCTAGAGTCCATTACTTTGGTGCAATACAGCAAACCTAGTCCAAGTTCTGCTTTGTGTTTCACTTTTCATTCTTATTTCTGATCTTCTGTCTACAAGTGGGATCATATCATATTCATCCTTCTCCTGGCTTATCTCACTTAACACAATTCCTTCAAACTCATCTAAGATGAGTTGAAGAAGGTAAATTCATCATTTTAAATAGCTAAGTAGTATTGCATTGTGTATATAGACCACAACTCTCTTAGTCACTCATCTGTTGTTGGACAGCTGGGTTGCTTCCAGGTTTTGGCTATTATAAATTGTGCTGCAATGAACATAAGTACACATAAATCTTTTGGGATGGGTATGTTTGGCTCCTTAGGATATATGCCCAGGAGAGGAATTGCAGGGTTAGAGGGTAGGTCCACTATCCTTCTGAGAAAAAACAAAAAATTTTAACCATACAAGTAAAACAGGACTAATCTGAGCAATAAAGTATGTTGACACATAGATATATAAAGATAAAGTCAATATAAAAGTGGGAAAATGCACTAAAAAAGATTCTTGATCTCACTAGTTAATTATGGAAATGTAAAGATAAAAGAGCACTTAAAATATCTTAGATTATAAAGCATTAATCCCAATAAAGAAAAAAATAAACATCTATTAGATTGACAACTACAATACAAAAAAAATGTGTTACAAATGATGTTTTAAAAAAACACTAAAAGAAAACAGTATCTTGCTATTAACATACAAAAATCAGCTTACAACCACATGGGGGAGCAACTGAGTAACAGCCAGTACTTGCAGACTGGAGCAGCCTCTCTTTAAGACATTTCCACTTTCAAAAAAGAAAGAAAGAAAGAAAGAGACATTTCCACTTTCACTACAGCCTTAGAAAATCTCTTGGAAATGTAACAAGGATGTCAATTACAGAAACTTTCATCACATAATAACTAATACTTTAATACCTACAACAGAACATTTAGTTTACATACTAGCTGTCCTTTCATAATTAAAATGGCTATAGCTAGTAGGTATTAAAGATGAACTTCTGTGGTCCAGGAGGTGGTACAGTGGATAAAGTGCTTGACTCTCAAGCATGAGGTCCTGAGTTCAAGTCCCGGCAGCACATGTACCAGAGTGATGTTTGGTTCTCTCTCTCTCTCTCCTCCTATCTTTCTCATCAATCAATAAATAGAATCTTTAAAAAAAAAAAAAAAAGATGAACTTCAAATACAACTTAATAAGCTATTTTAAAATAATAGTTTGAAGACATCTATTTAAATGTGTATTTAATTAAATATGTAAACGCATGCATATATAGATATATATACATACTATACATATGAACCCAAGCACTTAAGAATAAAATAAAACAGAAGAACATTATTTGGTGTATATAAGCACTAAAAAGAGGCAGTAATTACTGCAGGAAAGATGAATGTAAGGGTTTAACTGTCTAATTTTTATTTTTAAATATCTGTAGCAAATCTGGAAAAATGTCAGTATTTCTTATTGGGAAGGAACACACAAGTATCCACTATCTTACTATCAGTTGCTATGCTTTTAAGTGATTTCACAATGAAAAAAATAGGGAATAGCTAATTTTAGATAAACAGATCTTTTAACAGATGCAAGTATAACACTTCTCTCTTCCAAAGAGCAGCTCAAGCTATTTAAAGAGTCAACCACTTATTAGAAAGGTAGCATGATGGAAGAAAAGGACTTAAGATGGGAGTGAGAGTTTCTGCAGACACTGGTCACAGGGAGATGAGCTTTACCCATGTGTCAACAACTGGACTATCAACCATAAACCCCCCCGCCAAAATAAGGGGGCAGCAGATAATAAAAAAGGTAAAAGAAAGTATTACCGCAATTAACAGCATTATCAAAACGTAGTACTTGCTATGCATATCACTAAAGCAAGCAGCTATTGTTTGCAGCTATTGGGAAGCAGTGCTATGAGATCTGTGTGTGTGTGTGTGTGTGTGTGTGTGTGTGTGTACTGGGGGGAGTAAGTCCGCTGGGAGTTGTGGAATTGTGCAGGTGAAATTTCTGTAAGACTACAAGATTTCAGAACATAAGGGGCAGGTCATGGTGCACCTAGTTGAGCACACGTGTTACAATGTGCAAGGACCTGGGTTCAAGCCCTCGGTCCCCACCTGTAGGGGAAAAGCTTTGCAAGTGGTGAAGCAGGGCTGCAGGCGTCTCTCGGTCTCTCTCCCTATCTTCCCCTCCCGTCTACATTTCTGGCGGTCTCTATCTAATAAATATAATTTTAAAAGTTATATATATATGATTGCAGGACACAGCAGAAGCACATTTCAGTATGTCAGGGGCTTCTGTGTTAGGAAAACCTACAAATATAGGTGAATCGTCTGAATCAAGATAATTCAGATTCACTCAAAACACACAAGGCTTGTCTTATATCCATAACTTCAACCTTCCTTGAACTGCAGATCCATTTAACACGCATTAACACTCAACCACAACATAAACACACGGTCAGGGCTCACAGTCTCAACACCCGCATTAAAGTCGCTCCCCGAAATCTCTGTGGCAGAAACCTGCAAACGAGTATGGAGGGACTGGGGTGGGTGGGGGCGGGAGATAGCACGAGTTCTGCAAAAAGACTTTAATGCCTGAAGCTTCAATGTCCCCGGCACCACCATAACCCAGAGCTGAGCAGTGCTCTGAAGGAAGGAAGGAAGGAAGGAAGGAAGGAAGGAAGGACGGATGGATGGATGAATGGAAGAAGGGAAGGAAAAATTAAGTTCAAATGTGTATAGGAACTGAGGCTCCAGCGGTGCAAAAGCGACCTTTCGGCGATTCACCAACCTGCATGGAGGTTAGTCGGAAGCTTTTCGGGGACTTTGCTCTCTCTGGAGCCGCGTCTGGACAGGTGCCGCCACAGCTTTTTGGAAGCGAGTCCTGCAGTCGCGTCGCTGGTCCCGCCAGCGGCTCCCTGGCCGCTCGCTCCCGAGCCCGGAACCCCCAGGGCGCAGGCGCCCCCGGACGACACCGCAAACCAATGCAGGAGCCACGCTGGGACGTCGAAATCCCCCCTCGCCGGCACCCCGTGCCCACCACCCCGAGCTCCTCACTCAAAGTTGGGGGGGTCTGAGAGGGGGAGGGGACATCTCGCCCAACAACGGCCTCAACTGCCTCCCGCCAAGTCCCCGCTGCAGCCCACCGAATCGGCGACCGGAAGCAGCCCGCACTCACTGGAAAGCGGGGCCGGGCCCTGGTCCCGGCCCGGCCCCGGGGATTCGGCGGGTCTCCCAGGGCTTTGGGGGAGGCGGCGGCTGAGACGCCATCTCCTCCGCCTCCGTTTGGCTCCCGTTTGGCTGCGGGACTCTCGGGGCCGAGGTACAGCAGCTACTCGCGTGCCAGGCACAACGAGCAGAACACAGATCCCTCGACCCCGCCCACCCCTGCGGTCTGGAGGTGACTGAGTCTTTCTTCAACTGAGACCGGAGGACTGGAGGGCGGCACTAATCCAGCGCAGTGGCGAGGGAATCTCTTTAACTGGATTTAGTAAGAAGTTCTGTTCTCAATCTGAAGACTAGGGCTTATCGATATTTCTGGCTGCGGCTATTACATCCTAGACCCCGGAATCCTACGGTGGCTCCTGGGGGACCTGGCCCAGCCCGGCTGGGGGAGGCGTCCCACGCACTTTTGGCCTCCAACTCAGGTCAGGGAGTTGTGTGCATGTGGAGCCAGGCCTAGCAGTTTTCCTGATTTCCTTTCAAGCAAGAAAGAGTTCATTCGATCCCAGTGCTGGGGAGGCGGGGGTGGTGGTGGTGGTGGTGGTGGTGGTACTTTCGTTCTAAAGCTCTAGTTTCCTTGGGGAACGGAATTGTTCAACGCTCTCGGTGCGCTGTCTTTAGGCTTCCCCAGTCTCTCTGCGGGCCGGAAGGGGTTAAAACTCGGGTTCGGGCGCGGTGGGAGAAGGTGAGGCTGAGTGGTCCGGACTGGGGCTTGAGGACTGCGGCTCCCAGAGGGGTGGGTAGAGGGGGATCGTTTCTTTCTTGTTGGACCGGCTTTGTGAGCAAGTAGGGTGGAGCGGGAAGGGTTTGTTTGTTTTTTGTTTGGATCTGATCGGAGAAGGTAAGGGCTGCTTGGCCAGGGAGGAGCTGGAGTTTAGACCCGGAGTGAACTTGCCCAGAACGGCCGTGCAGGTGCTGGCCTGCGATGTCAGGTGCATCGCGCGGGCTCGCGCCGCACCTCACCAGTCCCGCAGGAAGCTTTAGTGCTGGGTGGGGGGTTGTCCTGTCCTGCCTTTTCCCCCTCTTTCTTTCGATCTGGGAGAGAAAAAAAGTTGTCTTGGAACAGTAAAGACCTGGTGGTGATAAAAAAAAAAAAAAGTAAAATTAAAGACCCTTGTGTTGATTCTCCTGTTGAGTATACTGCTGGAACAGTGAAGTTGTAGGTGCAGACTCTGGAAATACACACACACACACACACACACACACACACGGCGGGAGAGAGGGGACATCCTTCTGTGTGGGTGGAAATGGGATTTTAAAAGATCCTGGAATATGAGGCATAGCCTGGTCATTTTGATAGTTTCTCTTTTTCTTTATTGGGGGGGGGAGTAATGGTTTACAGTCGACAGCAAAATACAGTGGTTGTACATGTGTAACATTTCTCAGTTTTCCACATGACAATTCAACCCCCTCTAGGTCCTCCTCTGCTATCAGGTCATTTTGATGGTCTGATGCATGTCCCACTCCTTCCCTGTTTGTAATAAATGGTTTCTGCAGTTGTCTGGGATGTGAAAAGACAATTCATTTTTTCCCCAGTAAATCCAGAAATTTAGTTTTCTTTGGTTTGTGGAGAAGGGACTCCATCGCTTTGGGAGTCCTAACAAGTGGCAGGAGGTTCTGTTACAACAACTTGCTCCAGAAGTTCTTTGTGTAAAAACAAACATAAAACAAAGGCAAAACTTTTCCCTCCCCTTTTTAAAAAATGTGTAATGAAGTAACATTGTCTATAACATTATGTAGGTTTTCTGTATAGACTGTTATAATTTGACATCTGTACATTCTACATTATGACTGACCCTCACCAAAAGTCTAGTTTCTGTCCACCACCATACAATTAATGCCTTTTACTCTACTTGCCCAATTTTAACTCACTATCTGAGAGGCTATCATTTTGTTATCATACTCTGAGAGTTTATTTTCATTTTATTTGAAAAGTAAAAGCCTCAACAGAGGTAACCTACAAAGAAATCTTACCCCTATGGAATGCATTTCTTCAGTCTTTCTCCCTTATCTTTCTTGAGAGAAATTGAGGGTGGGGGTAGGTAGCATAATGGTTATGCAGAGACTCCCATGCCTGAGATTCCAAAGTCCCAGGTTCAGTTTCACCTCTCAGATCGAACCACCATAAACCCAGAGCCGAGAAAGAGAGAGACAGAGAGAAAGAGAGATTGAGACTGAAGAGGAACTAGGGAAGGAGAGAAAAGGAACCCTTGCCTCACCACTTGTGAAGCTTCTCTGCTACTGATGGGGTCCCAGGGCTTGAACACCAGTAATGTGTGCTCAGCTGGTTGTGCCATGGCCTGACCATACCACCACCTGACCCCTAAGCTTTCTTTCAGAATAAATTCTACATGACACCTGATTTATGATGTTTTAGGAGACTGGAAGTTCTATCATCTTAGGGCCATACATCAAGATGAAACGAATTTAAGGCACTATTGATTTTTTTCCTTTTCATTTTATTGTGCTTGAGCAGTTACCAGATTGTTGATAGGTGAAAATGCTCTTGCCAGGTTTGTAAATTGATTAAATTACTAAAACATGCCCAATCTAGGCCTTTCTTCTCCGTCGTCGTCGTCGTCGTCTTCTTCTTCTTCTTCTTCTTCTTCTTCTTCTTCTTCTTCTTCTTCTTCTCCTTCTTTTTTTTAAAGTTCATCTCTAGATTGCTTAAGACAGGTTTCCTAATCCTCAACAGGTTTGGTAACATAAGCCAAGAAGTTGTAATATTTCATCTGTTGACTTTTCATGAACTTTTAGTTTAATGTACCCATTGGAGAAATAAACATTCTTTAAGCCAAAAGGGAGAACGTGCAATTTTTTCTTTTCTTTTTTTGCCTCCAGGGTTATTGCTGTGGGTCGGTGCCTGCACTATGAATCCACTGCTCCTGGAGGCCATTTTTTCCCTTTTTTGTTGTCTATCGTTGTTGTTATTATTGATATTGTTCTTGTTGGGCAGGATAGAGAGAAATGGAGAGAGAAGGGGAAGACAGAGAGGGGGAGAGAAAGCTAGACACCTTCAGATGGGGTGCTGGGGGCTCTAACCAGGATCCTTATGCCGGTCCTCACGCCTTGCGCCACGTGCACCTAACCTGCTGCGCTACCGCCCAGCCCCCTAGAACGTGCATTTTAATAAGACTATTTAACTTAAATCTCCAAGAAAATCTTTGGTACAAAGTATCTGTCCTTTTTTAGCACTTAACTGTTGGGGAAGAAACTGTTTATCTGAGTTAAAGACTAATTATAATTTAAAGGAGTCCATTCCTTCCTTCTTTCCTTCCTTCCTTCTTGAGACAGATAGGTACATGTATATAAAAAGAGTGAAACTTCCTTCAATGCTACAGAAGCTGGGCTTAAGTCTGGGTCACTCACATGACAAAGCAGCACACTATCTAAATGAGCTCTTTACTTAGCCCACAAGTCTTTGATTGTAACTAATGTAAGGAAGTAGAAATGATAAAAGATTGAGACAGAAACATTTAATTGTTATGGTTACTCTTTTGATTGTAACTAATGTAAGGAAGTAGAAAAGATAACTTAAAAGACAGAAACATTTTATCAGTATGGTCTCCCAAGCCCAGGAATATACTTTAAATGGGCTAGGAGAGGGAATTCAGATCACTTGGAAATAATAACCATTCAGAGCTCCATTATATATTGAAAGTTCCCTAGAGCCCATATACTTAGGCAACACTAAATCAGTGTTTCTTAATCTAGGTGTCTGAAAGTTCTCACTGGTGTGTCCAGACAAGCTTGGTTTTCTTCTTTTTCTTTTTCTTGTCAGCCCACATTTTCAGCCAGAGACACCCCCCCCCCCCCCCAGTATCTTGGTTGCTGAAATGGTTTTGTAGTGAGGAATTCTATAGAACTCTTACCTATCTTCTCACTATTTTGTGTCAAGGATCTTTTTGATAGGCGATCACAAACATTTTCGCAAGTTGTAGATTTTAAAGGGTGGGAAAACAAACTAAATTTAAACATCACACTTATAGAAATGCTCATTTAAAACAATTACTAAGAGTTTAACTTTCCTATAGATTAAACGCAAGTTCATTTAAATCATGAAACTGTACAGATTGAAAGATATCACTGCCTTTTATCTGCATGACCAGTTATACTATTCCACATTGCCATACAATCACTGTTTTTATAAAATGTCCTTAGTTCTTCATTTTGAAGTGATATGTACTGATTGATTAATCAGGTCTGTTTTTACAGAACAAAATGATTAAATAATCTTCTGGATTGCAATATACATTGGATTTTCCTATATTCTCTAGTATTTTTTTTTTTTTTAGTGTATTTAATTTGCCAAAGATACTGGATTGTCAGAAGATTAATGACACAGTTTTGCAGCAGTTGGAGCTAGTTCATTTTTAGAAGTACTAGAGTCATTGGTATCTATGCTATTTCTATGTCATTTGACAGGTAACAGTTCTAACTTCATTTAAAAAATTGAGCTATTTGATTGTGTTTTGGAGATTTTACAAGTTAAAGATGGAAGGCCAAACTGCACTTTCTCCATATGTTACTATTTTACTTCTATAAAAGAAAGAACACGTCAAGTTCATGAAAAGTTTCATAAAGTTTGTAATGAAAGTGCTCTATAAGAATGTCAGTGCTAATGATAAATTCAGAAAATTCTGTGCTGGTAATTTTGATCTCACCAATGTTCCTTGGTTGGGGAGACAACTGAGGTTGATGATAACAAAATAAAGGCATTGGTCTAGTCAAACCCATGTTACACAATACAAGAGATTGCAGAAACATTGAATATCCATCATTCAAGCATTCATAACCATCTGAAGAAGCTGGAGAAAGAAGCAAGCTCCATATTTGGCTTCCTCATGAATTCAAAGTAGTTTATTTAATGGTACATATAAACATCAGTGATATACTCATTAAATGTGAGAAAAATGATCCTTTTTTGAAGGACTGGTAACTGGTGATGAGAAATGGATTGTTTACAATAGTGTCGTGTACAGTCTTTATCCTGACATGATGATTCGCCTGAAATGACATTGAAAGCAGACATTCATCAGAGGAAGGTTATGCTCTCAGCGTGGTAGGTTTTTAAAGGTGTCATGTTTTTTGAGCTCCTACAAAGGACCGAAGCAATCAGTCAGTGTCTGCTGTTGCAGTTGGACAAACCCATCATCCAGAAATTTCCTGAAGTCCTTAGTTGTAAAGGACCACATACAGATTTGATCACCCTTCAAAAATTGTTGGAGCTTGGACAGGATGTTTGCCACACCCATAGTACTTGCCTGACCTTGCACCCTCAGACTCCACTTGTTTTGCTCTCTTCAAAACTCCTTCTGTAGGGGCCCAGGCAGCAGTGCTCTTTTAGTTAAGTACACATAATGTGAAGGCAAGGACTGGAGAAAGGATCCTGGCTTGAGCCCTCCCTCCCACATACAGGGGGGTTGCTTCACAAGTGGCGGAGCAGGTCTATAGGTGTCTTATTTTTCCCTCCTCTGTCTTCTCCTCCTCTCTCAATTTCTCTCTGTCCTTTCAGCAACAGTAACAATGGGGGGAAAAAGCCACCAGAAGCAGTGGATTGGTAGTGCAGGCATTGAGTCCCAGTGGTAACCTTGGAGGCAGGGAAAAAAAATTCCTTGTGTGGTGTAACATTCAATTAAGATGAGGCTGTAAATCAGCACCTTGTTCAGTTTTTTTTTTTTTTTTTTGCTGATAAAGATAGGCCCTTCTATGAACCAGGAATTATAAAGCTGAGGGGGCTGGGTGATGATGCACCAGGTTAAGCACACATAATACTAATCGCAAGGACCCGCTGAAGGAATTAGAAAGTATAGTACTAATCGCAAGGGCCCGCTGAAGGAATTAGAAAGCTCATGGAGGGAGTCAGGCAGTAGCACAGTGGGTTAAGCTCACTAAGCGCAAAGTGCAAGGACCGGAGTAAGGGACCTGAGTTAGGATCTGGGTTCGAGCCCCCAGCTCCCCATGTGCAGAGGCATCGCTTCACAGGTGGTGAAGCAGATCTGCAGGTGTCTTTCTTGCTCTTTGTCTTCCCCTCCTCTCTCCATTTCTCTCTGTCCTATCCAACAATGACAACATCAGTAACAACAATAACTATAACAAAACAATAAGGGCAACAAAAGGGAAACTAAATAAATATTTTTAAAAAAGAAAGCTCATGGAAAGATGGCAAAAGGTTATTGAACAAAATGGGCAATATATTATCGATTAATCTTTGTTCTTTTTTTTTTTTTGCCTCCAGGGTTATCATTGGGGCTTGGTGCTGGTACTACAAATCCACTGCAGCCATTTTTTCCCCATTTTATTGGATAGAGACAGAAAGTGAGAGGAGGGGGAGAGAGGGAGAGAGAAAGATAAATACCTGCAGGCCCCCCCCCCAAAAAAAAAAATACCTGCAGCCCTACTTAACCGCTTGTGAAGCAGAGCTGCTGCAGGCTCGAACTTGGATTCTTGCGCAAGTCCTTGCACTTAGTACTATGTGCACTTCTCGGGTATGCCACTGCTCTGCACCCTGAACTTTGTTCTTTACATAAAGAAATGACCTTTGACAAACAAAGTACAAAATAATGTTTTCCAAATAAAAGCTAGTTTTCATAGCTAAAGATGCTGATATGTATGTCTATGGAAGTAAAACACAAAAGATGCTCATTAGTTTTTGTGTTTCCTTTTTAGTTGTGATTTTTCAGTATGTTTCCACTGAATGAGGAAAACAAGCATGTGGCCCAGTTGTTGTTCAGTACTGGTACCTGTCCAAGATGTATCTTCAGATTCTGTGGTGTGGACTTCCATGCACCTTACAAACTTTCATACAAGGTATTTTATGTTTTGTTTTTTTTAAGTTAAGAAATTTATTTTTAAATGAGTTCCCGAATACTTGAGGGCAATTATCTATGTATAACTCTTTATTGATTTTTTTTAGTACTATAGTAAAATAATTACTAATGGTAATACTTTCTGAATTGCTACTCTCAGAAGAAAAATCTCATAATAAATGTGAGTACCTTCTCAAATGACCAGATCTAACATTTAATGTAGTACAATCATTGTGGAGTCATTTCCTGGTGCTTTAAATTTTTATGCCTTTCCAAAAGGGTATCTAGATAGGATATCATAATGTGGTGCCTCTCATCAGATATTACTAAGATGTAACAGAGGAGGTGATTTAGCAGGTACTAAGACATGTTGCTGTGCATGTGTGAGTTTCTGGGTTTGATCCCTGGCACAGCATATCATGAAGCAGTGCTCTGGTATTTCTCTCTCTTTCCCTTTCGTGAGGTGAGTAAACATATATATATATATTTTTTTTCCCTCTAGGATTATCGCTGAGACTTGGTGCCTGCACTATGAATCCACTGCTCATATAGTCTTTTGTTTTTTGATAGGACAGAGAGAAATTGAGACAATGGTATAATCAGTAAATTGCTGACCTTACAAGCATGAAGTCTCAAGTTTGATCTCCAATATAATAAGTATCAGAGTGATGCTTTGATTCTCTCTATATATGTTATCATCAAATAAAGCAAATCTTTAAAAAATGATAATACACATACAGTAATCAGCATAGCATATATAGAATTTCCAGTTTTCAAAGTAGTTTTACATATTTTATTAGATATTGCCCCTTAAATTGAGAAGGGAGGGGAGCATAGAGAGGGAGAGATACCTACAGACCTGCTTCACCTTTTGTGAAGCTTTTCCCTTATGGGTGGGGAGTGGGAGGTTTGAATCCAGATCTTTGCAAAGATCCTTGTGCTTCATACTATGTGTACTTAACCAGTTGTGCCACTGCCCAGCCCCCTCTTCATTATTATTATATTATTATTATTATTTTATTAATGGGAGAGAAGAGAAAGGACATAAAGGGAACCAGAGAATCATTCTGGCACATATGATGTTGGGGCATGAACTCAGGACCTCATGGTTGAGAGCTTAAGGCTTTATCTACTTCCTGGGCTGCAATAAATAAACCATATGTATATGCATACATACATAACATATGCACACACACATATATATAAATAAATATATACACATATATTTATGATGTAACAGAGCAGGTGCTGTTCAAGATCTAACAAGTGGAAACATTGTATATATGGCTACTTTTTTTTTTTTTTTCCCACCAGGGTTATCACTGGGGCTCAATGCCTGTACTACAAATCCAACAGAAATAAATTGAGAGGGGAGGGAGAGAGAAAGATAAACACCTATAGACTTGCTTCACCACTTGTGAAATATCCCCGCTATAAGTAGGGAGTGGGGGCTCAAACCTAGGTCTTTGAACTGGTCTTTGCGCATAGGACTATGTGTGCTAAATCTGGTACACCACTGCCTGGTTCCACCCTCACCTTTTTTTTCTTTTCTATATTGCCATTTGTATTTATAAATAGATGTTTGCAGCCCTTTAGAAGTGAATACTTATTATCATTATAACATTACTACTAATAGTAAAAGTAATATAGAGAGATCTTTTATATTTGTGGTAATATACAGAGAGTTTTGACATTTACTATAATAATTACAATAAGATAAAACATTTGTGAAAATTTTTATTCTGATAGTGATGTTCTTTTCAGAGGCAGATAATAACTATATAATATTTTTGTTCTATTTTTATTAATTTAATAATGGTTTATAAGATTATAGGGATATAGTTTCTATAATATATGGACTCGAATAATCTTTCTTTCAATGTGATTTTGTTATAATGTTGATCAAGAGAAAATAACAGTGCTGACTAAATTGAATAAAATGTTCAAAGACCTACTTTATTATAGGTTATTTTGCTCAGAGTACCAGTTTTTTGTTTTTTATTGATGGTTTACAGAATACTCATTGAAACATGGGTGCAGTTTCATTATGCATCAGGACCCCCATAGACTACTAGTTTTAAGAATCTGTTGACGGTGGGAGTATAGCATAATGGTTATGCAAAGAGACTTTCATGCCTGAGGCTCTCAAGTCCCAGGTTCAATCCCCCATAACATCATAACCCAGAGCTGAGCAGTGCTCTGGTTAAAAAAAAAAAAAAAAATCTGTTGAAGGTACTAAGTGAGGATCCCCCCCACACACATACAACACAAACATACATCCTCAGTTTCTTATGATCTTAAAAAATATTTCCCAGGAATTAAGAATAGCACACATTTTTTCTTATTTACTAGTAGTTTTGATGATTTTAGAAATAATCATTATAGTCAGTACTCATTTATTGTTGTTATGATATGTCAGATTCTCCCATTTAATCCTGTAATAACTTGTTAGCTAAGTACATATTATAAAATTTTTTTATATTTATTCCCTTTTGTTGTCCTTGTTTTATTGTTGTAGTTATTATTGATGTTGTCATTGTTGGATAGGACAGAGAGAAATGGAGAGAGGAGGGGAAGACAGAGAGGGGAAGAGAAAGATAGACACCTGCAGACCTGCTTCACCGCCTGTGAAGTGACTCCCCTGTAGGTGGGGAGCCTGTGGCTCAAACCAGGATCCTTACGGTGGTCCTTGCGCTTTGTGCCACATGCGCTTAACCCATTAAGCTACCGCCAGACTCCCGACTTGTCTTTTTTTTAAAGAACTCTGGTGGTTGGAGTGGTTTGAAATTACAGCCCTATTATTTTCTAATTTTGTAAATAAATAGTAAATCAAAATAAATATAAATATTAAATTATAAAAACTTAAAAAAGAAAACAAGTCTCACTGGGGAAAAATATTTATTAGTGAGAGGAAGAGAGAACAAGAGCATCACTCTAGTGTATACATTGCTTTGGATTGAAATTAGGGCTTCATGCTTGAGGGTTCAACATTTTATCCATTGTACCACTTCCCTGGCCACTGTCTATTTTCAGATGAAGAAACAGGCACAGAGAGATTAAGAAACCTGCATAAAGTTACACAGCTATTAAATGAGAAAGCTAGGATATGACTTGTCTGACTCCAAAGCATAGAATTTGGAGCTAGATTTGAATCCCAGTCTCACCGCTTTTTCAGCTCTGGTTTTCTCTCTCTCTCGCTCTCTCTTTTTAAAATATTTATTTATTTATTCCCTTTTGTTGCCCTTGTTGTTTTATTGTTGTAGTTATTATTGTTGTTGATGTCGTTGTTGAATAGGACAGAGAGAAATGGAGAGAGGAGGGGAGACACAGAGGGAGAGAGAAAGATAGACACCTGCAGACCTGCTTCTCCGCCTGTGAAGCGACTCCCCTGCAGGTGGGGAGCCGGAGAGCTCGAAACAGGATCCTCACACCCGTCCTTGCTCTTTGCGCCACCTGCGCAAAGCACTACTGCCCGACTCCCTCTGGTTTTCTCTTTTGCAAATAGGAATTACATTTACCTCACAAGAATTGAAGGGGCAGTATCTAATAAATATGTAAAACTACTGTGAAAACTGGAAATTTTATATATGCTATACTGATTCCTGTATGTGTATTATCATTTTTTAAATATTACTTTATTTGATGATAATAGAGAGAATCAGAGCATCACTTGTTATAATGGAGATCAAACTTGAGACTTCATGCTTGTAAAGTCAGCACTTTATCAATTATACCACTTTCTAGACAATGTATATTCATTTATATATACTATAACTATAAAATAAGCTGATATTTCTGTAATTCTAAAAACATTATAATCTTATTCAAGTTTTTATTGTGATATTTGAAGTAAATATGAAAGAAGAAAGCTTTACTAATTTTTTAATATCAGATTATTCAAATAAACATGAAAATATTTGAAGACAATTTTTTTGTTAACCATGTTTGGAATTTGATTTAGTGGCTCAAGAAGTGATATAGTGGATAAAGCATTGAACTTTCAAGCTTGTGGTCCCAAGTTCAGTTCCTGGCATCATGTGTGCCAGAGTGATCCTCTCTTAGTCCCTTTTTCTCTCTTCCTTTCTCAAACAAATAAATCTTTTGATATGTTCTATTTATATACTTATAGTTCTAGTCACATAACTATATGTATACCATATGTATCTTTGTGCGCGAGCTTGTGTGCACTGGCATAGATCTTAAATTTTTAAAATAATTTTATTCAATTTTGAGCCTTTAAAAAAATTTTTAAATTATCTTTATTTATTGGCTAGATGGCCAAAGATCTAGAGGGGAGGGAAAGATAAAGAGAGACAGAAAGACACCTGCAGCCTTGCCTCATCACTCACAAAGCTTTCCCCCTGCAAGTGGGTACCAAGGTCTCCATCTTGGGTCCTTGTACACTGTAACTGCCTGGCCCCATATCTTAAATATTAATAAGTATTTATGTGGCCAGAATATGCCTGTTTGTATATATGTATATAAATAGTTAATTATTAAAGATAAAAAATAGGATCCATGTCTTAACAAAATATATTTAAAGGTTGCTTTCACTATAAGGTCAACAAATTGTAATCTGAGTGAATTTTGAAAGAGTTTTTATTTAGCAACTGAATAATAAAACCTAATTTAGACAAAACTAAGGAAAAGTCCTCTGAGTAATTAAATGAGTGGAATGTCTGAAATATGAGAAGTATTTTAATAGTGCCACTTGTTATATTTTAATATAAAGAGTTTCAAATCAAGTAAACCGAAAAGGAGCAGAATTATTCAATTAATACATGAAAATGTTTTGTGATAGTTGTACCAAAATTCTGTATTGCCAATGTGTGTTTACCTTTATTTAGTAAATTGTCTTGAAATAAGTTTTACTTAGTTGACTGCTTAATTTTCACATTTCATATTAAATATTGTTCATATGAGGTTTTAGTGATTATGCAATTATAAAATAACTTGGCAAGGAATGAAATTCAGTTTTCATTTTTATTTATTAAGAATTAGAAATCTTTTTTTTTTTTTTTTTGGCTGAAATGAGCAAATGAATGATCCTCACTACAGAACCACAATTCAAATTAATGAATTTGTGGTCTGGGAGGTGACGCAGTGGCTAAGGAACTAGATCACAGACCCCTGCAAGCGTCAACCCAGCTTTGACCTAGCACGTTATGATTGGGCCCTCCTCAATCGCTATCTAACAGGCCATGGCCGGTGCGCCGCTATGTTCCATCGCTGGGGAGCCAGAGACGACCCGAACTGCCTCTGCGGCTACAGACAGACTATGACCCACATAGTCAACGACTGCCACCTCTCCAGATTCAAAGGAGGTCTTGAAACTTTACATCAGGCTCAACCTGACGCTGTTGACTGGCTACGGAAAAAGGGCAAACGCTAGAAGAAGAAGAAGGAACTAGATTCTCAAGCATGAGGTCCTGAGTTCAATCCCTGGCAGCCATGTACCAGAGTGATGTCTGGTTCTTTCTTTCTCTCTTCCTATCTTTCTCATTAATAAATAAATAAAATCTTAAAAAAACAAATTAGTGAATTCATTAATGGAACTTTTCTGCCTCAGTTTTAGGACTTAGATTTCACTAACAAATGCAACTCTTTAGAAAATAAACTGTAGCCTGGTAGGACTTGAAAGTATGAAAGTGGACTTGAAAGTATGAAATGCTGAGTTTGGTCTCTAGCACTTAATATGCCAAAGTGGTACTTTGGTTCTCCCTCCCCCTCTCTTTTTCTCATAAATAAATAAATCCATTTTTTAATATTCACATTTATATATTATAAAAGGTAATTCTTCTTTTAATTCCCATAAAAATCAGTGCTGACTAATAAAATTGATAGCTTCAAAATTGATACAAATCAACACTGTATTAATTTATGATGTGTCACAATTTTACTCCATGTTTTGCTTTACTGTTAAGGGTATTATCAAAGGGTTATTACTTTTCTTAATAAAAAAACTGATTAAAAAATCTGATTTTTCAGGAATTGCTCAACGAACTACAGAAATTTCTGGAAACTGAAAAAGATGAATTAATTTTGCAATCTCCAAATCCACCTTCCAAAAAGATTAAACTACAAGAATTAGAAGATGGAATTGAAGGAATTGATAATCTGAATCAAAATGGAGAAAGAAAGATCTCTGTTGTAGAAGATGGAGACATTGCTTCCAAGGATTCAAATTTGAATGTGTGCAATGTATGCTTAGGAATTCTTCAAGAATTTTGTGAAAAAGAGTTCATTAAAAAGGTAACTAATTTGTTTTTACTATATGTGTAATTATTTAGAGATTTTTAGTCTTTTTTTTTTTTTTTTCCTCCAGGGTTATTGCTGGGCTTGGTGCCTGCACCATGAATCCACCGCTCCTGGAGGCCATTTTTCCCCCTTTTTGTTGCCCTAGTTGTTGCAGCCTCGTTGCGGTTATTATTGCCATTGTTGACGTTGCTTTGTTGTTGGATAGGACAGAGAGAAATGGAGAGAGGAGGGGAAGACAGAGAGAGAGGGGAGAGAAAGATAGACACCTGCAGACCTGCTTCACCGCCGTGAAGCGACTCCCCTGTAGGTGGGGAGCCGGGGGCTCGAACCGGGATGCTTAAGCCGGTCCCTGCGCTTTGCGCCACGTGCGCTTAACCCACTGCGCCACCGCCCGACTCCCAAGATTTTTAGTCTTAAAGCCTAGACCTTGTGTTTGTCTGTGTGATTATGGGTCCATGATTTCACTACTTTCTGGGTGGCTTTTTAATTCTTATTTTAGGTAGAGGGAGAGAGATACAGGGAAAAGAGAGCAAACATAACACCAAAATTTTCCTGGGTGTTGTCATATATACATCTTACTGGGTAAGCTATACCTGGCCTTTAGAATTCTTTTGATACTAAGAAACAGTATCATTCATTTTAAATCACAACAAAATACACTAAAACACTTTTTTAAAAAAAACAAGCTTGGGGGCCCGGGCCATAGCGCAGCAGGTTAAGCAGGTTAAGTGCAAGTGGTGCAAAGGGCAAGGACCCGCGTAAGGATCCCAATTGGAGCTCCTGGTTCCCCACTTGCAGGGGGTCGCTTCACAAGTGGTGAAGGAGGTCTGCAGGTGTTTTTCTCTCCCCCTCTCTGTCTTCCCCTCCTCTCTCCATTTCTCTCTGTCCTATCCAACAAGAACAAAAAGAACAACAACAATAAGCAATAAGGGCAACAAAAGGGAAAAAATAACCTTCAGGAGCAGTGGATTCATAGTGCAGGCACCGAGCCCCAGCAATAACCCTGGAGGCAAAAAAAAAAACAAGTCTAGTTGGGACACCTGGTTAAGCGTACACATTATAGTGCACAAGGACCCAGTTTCAAACCCCTGGTCCCCACCTGCAGGGGGAAAGCTTTAGAAGTGGTAAAGCAGGGCTGGAGGTGTCTCTCAGTCACTCTCCCTGTATCTCCCCCTCCCTCTCAATTTCTGTCTCTATCCAATAATAATAATAAAAAGTCTACTATTTTCAAATTATGTTTTAGCAGGTGATAAATGATAACTGAAAATCAATGATACTTGTATCCATATAGTTCCAACAATGAGTGCTATTCAATTAAAATATAAAATATCTTTCCTTTTGCTGCATAACATAATTGAAGAGTCTGCAAAAACTTAGCAGGCCTGTTTATTGTCTAGGAAGGTACACACTCAAATGTGGGGTTGCCTTTTGTTTACAGCTGTCAAGAGTGCCATATTTTGGGAGTCGGGCAGTAGCACAGCAGGTTAAGCGCATGTGGCTCAAAGCCCAAGGACCAGTGTGAGGATCTTGTTTCGAGCCCCTGGCTCCCCACCTGCAGGGGAGTCACTTCACAGGCATTGAAGCAGGTCTGCAGGTGTCTTTCTCTTCCCCTCTCTGTCTTCCCCATCTCTCTCCATTTCTCTCTGTCCTATCCAACAACAACTACATCAACAACAACAATAATAACTACAACAGTAAAAACAAGGGCAACAAAAAGGAAATAAATAAATATTTAAAAAAAACAAAGTGCCATATTTTGTTTAAAACAGTTTTTAAATTATGAGATGAACTAATAGAAAACTATTTTTGACATTTAGTAGTTTCAAAAGGTGAATCCTTTCTATTTTGGTGCCTTGTGATGTCACTCTTCCAGGATCATCACTAATAAGTATTTGATTTCTAAGTGTGAGAATTCCCTACTCAAAGTTTTTTTTTTTTTTTAACAATTTTTTCAGTCTTACATTCTGGGCTTAAAATGCATGTTATGTAGATTAATATGACATTTTTAAGGATTTACATATAATTGTAACACTATTTTTCAGGTGTGCCAAAAGGTTGAGGCCTCTGGGTTTGAATTTACCAACTTGGTGTTTTCAGTCTCCTTCCCACCACAGCTGTCTGTAAGAGAGGTAAGGTCATGTGAACACATAAAGTTATGTTGGAGTACATGCCAGAACTGTCTCAGAAATGGGAGGCATAGGAATACTCATTACTGTATTATGCCTTTCATATTTTTTTGTATACTTATTAAAAGATTAAAAGCAACTTGTAGCTGCTTAATAATGTTGAGTGAATGGATGGGAAAAAAGAACTGTTGACTCAAAGTTAGTTGATTCTCTAGCAGCAGACATTCATTGAACCATTCTGTGTGAACCATATTGGTCAGAGAAAGATTTTACAACATTTCAGAAAACTTTTGGGGCTAGATGTGTGCATTTTACAATGATAGGATCATTTCAGTCTAGTAAGCATTGTTTTCTGAAATAAAATAAAATAAGGTACCAACTGTTCTAGTAGAAAAAGGAAGAATACAGACACTGTAAGAACAGTAGTGCTTATCACAGGGTGGGACACATGACGTTGGTAGAAGGTGCAGTGACTTATACATACCATGCACAAGTGTGAGATTATATCCTGAAATCTTACCATTTTGTAAAATACCAATAATTACTACTGAGTTTTTATCACATATACTGTGAATTTAAAAATACTATTTTAGCACTTTCTAAGTATATTTCACTTAGAAATAGAAAATGCTGTTTTATTACCAGAATTATTCTGTGGTTGAAGAGGGTTTACTTGGCAGGACAGGACATATGCTTATCATGTGTAAAGTCTCCAGGTTCCTCAGAACTATGACCAAATGTTGTTCTGTTCTTTCTTTCATTTAAATTAATAAACTTACAGATTTTTAAAAAGCAAAAAAAAAAAAATCTAAAATAAAAGTAAAAATTGAATTTTTCCAATATAAACCTTATTATTATTATTACTATTTTTTAATTTTTAAAATTTTATTGCTAGGGCTCGGTGCCAGCACTACAAATTCGCTGCTCCTGGAGGCCATCTTTCCCCATTTTTATTGGATAGGACAGAGAGAAATTGAGAAGGAGGGGAAGATAGAGAGGAGAAGAGAAATACACCTGCAGACCTGCTTCATGGCTTGTGAAATGACACCCTCTGCAGGTGGGAAGCCAGGGCTCAAACTGGGATCCTTGCTGGGTCCTTGAGCTTCGTACTATGTACGCTTAACCCAGTGTGCCACCACCTGGCCCTCCCTTACTTATTTTTTTATAACTGATATTTACTGCTAAATACTAATCAAAGTATGTATGACCCTTTTAGTAACTGGGGAATTAATCCATTCATATAGTTTAGTATGTTAGGTGACTCTTGTATTATTGAACAATACCTTTTACCTATGTTTCTTTTTTTAATGTGAGACTAAAGCATTTTTCTGTTATTTTCTGTTATTTCTGTTTCACTTGTTTTGTCTTTTTATTTTATTTTTTAAACTTACTTATTTTTATTTATTTATTTATTTGCCTCCAGGGTTATTGCTGGGGTTCAGTGCCTACAATATGAAGCCACTGCTCCTGGAGGCTGTTATTTCCCTTTTGTTGCCCTTGTTGTTTACCACTGTTGTTGTTATTGCTGTCATTATTGTTGGATAGGACAGAGAGAAATGGAGAGAGGAGGGGAAGACAGAAAGGGGAGAGAAAGATCGACACCTGCACACCTGCTTCACCGCCTGTGAAGCGACTCCCCCTGCAGGTGGGGGCTGGGGGCTCGAACCGGGATCCTTACACTGGTCCTTGTGCTTTGTGCCGTGTGCACTTAACCCACTGGGCTACCGCCCAGCCCCTATTTATTTATTTGTAATATATTTTTATTATCTTTATTTATTTATTGGGCAGAGATAGCCAGAAATCAAGAGGGAAGGGGGTGATAGAGAGGAAGAGAGACAGACCCCTGCAACCCTGCTTCACCACTTGCAAAGATTTCCCCCTTGCATATGGGGACCAGGGGCTTAAACTGGGGTCCTTGTGCATTGTAACATGTGCACTCAACTGGATGTGCCACCAGCCAGCCCTTATTTTATTTATTTTTGGATAGAGACAGAGAGAAACTGAGGGAAGGGAGAGCTGGTGGTGGTGAGGGCAGGGTGGAGACAGAGACACCTGTAGCAATGCTTCACCACTCCTGAAGCTTCCCCCTGCAGGTGGGGACCAGGGGCTTGAACCTGGACTTTTGTACATGGTAATATGCGCCACTGCCTGGCTCCCCATTTTGCTTTATTATATGGTTCCAGGGGTGGAATCCAGGACCTTATGCAATTAGGCATGCGTAATACTGCTGTGAGCCACATCAAGCACATCCCTCTTCTCTCCGTCCTACTTCATCGCAGGGGCTTCTATGGTCTTTGAAATTTTAAAAGCAGATTTGTGGCTGTAGAGGGCACAGTGGATAAAGCCTTGGACTTTCAAGCACGTGGTCCTGAGTTTGGTGTCTGGCATCACATGTATCAGTGTGATGATCTGTTTTCTTCCTCCCCTCCCACCATCTCCCCTTCTCTCCTCTCTGTTCTCCAACCTCCCCCTCCCTAAAAAGATAGCATCTTTTCCAAATGATTGGAGACATAAGGACAGTTCCAACTTTCCAAAGGTGAAGAAAGTTCTTTTAACCACCAGCTGTTGATCTTGACTTTAAAATCCTGGCAAGATTTTAGATCAGGAACTAAAGGAATACATTGTAGGTGCTTAAAATAAGGAAGACTTGATTGTCAACATACCAGTTAGATTTGTTAAGAGCAAATCAGGTTTAAAAAAATGTCTTCATCATTTCTTCCTTTTACAGGCGAGTTGGACTGGTATAGCAAGGAACTCTAGTAGTATCATAGTGACTAAAATTCATCTAGTCATTTGACTGTTTTTCTTCCTCATGTTAAATTCCTGAAAGTGACAGGAAACACAATAAGGGTGTGACAATAACTGGATGGTTTGTGTGTAATTGGCTATACACAAAAGGAGCTTACTAGTGAATGGTATTAGATTAAACAGTATTTCTTCAAATGTGTAATGCAGAAACTTAAAGCTGAAGCTCACTTGGGCATTGAGGTGGCACAGGTGGGGGAGTATTGAATTTCTGGGCCTTGTCTCAGACTTCTTAAATCTGAATCTCTACAAATGGAAGTTTTCATATCTTATTCTGTTCATAATTTATCTCAGTGATAGTATAATGGGAATATATAAGACAGGTGGGTTTGACAGTTGGAAATATAGTAGAACTGAGATTCAAAGAGATTTCAGGAATAGGGAAATTAACAAAATGAAATTTATTGGGAATAAAGATAAGTATAAACATTATACTTAGATTTAGGGGAAAAAAGGGATTACCAAATAAAGGCTGAGGCAGGAGGGTCTCAAAAATTGTGTTTAAAGATAAGACATGGGGTTTTAGTTAATAACCCACTAATAATTTAAGGATTTTAGGTACGACTATTGAAAGAACTATTAACTATTGAGTTACTTAATTTGGAGGAGATGATTTAGTGGAATGAATTTATTTTTCTTAAATACTTGAGGGACTTCCTTATAAATGAGAGGTTTTTCTGCCATAAATATAGAACCAGGAGGGGGGCCAGGTGGTGACGCACCTGGTTGACTGCACATGTTACGATGCAAAAGGACTAGGGTTCTCCCTACTTGCAGGGAGAAAGCTTTGCAAATGGTGAATTGGAGCTGCAGGTCCATATCTATCTATCTGTCTGTCTGTCTATCTATCTATCTCCCCCTACCCTCTCGATTTCTGGCTGTCTATAGTCCAGTAAATAAAGATAATAGAAAATAGAAATGTTAAAAAAAAATCAGGAGGGAAATATTTTTCATCTACAAAGAATTAATTGCCAGAAAAGTGGGAAAAAATGTTTTTAAAGGGCCAGAGAGATGTCTCACTTGGGAGGGTGCCTGCCTTGCAAGGCCCAAGTTCAAGTCACAACATCATGCTGGAGACGTCTGGCATCAGGAGAAATTCCAAGACTGTGGTGTCTCTGTCTTTCTCTTCCTCTTTCTTCAGGTCTCTCTATCTGAATAAAAATATTATCCTGGCAATGGTGAAATTCCTCGAGAGAATTTTTTGCTTGGGGGGAAAAAAAAGTAAACACTTTAAAATCTTACTCTCATAGGTTTATCTTTACTAGCAAAGCCCAGTAGAGGGCAATATTGTACTATTGGTTAAACTCACCAGCTCCTCAAGGGTAGAATGTGGAAAAGTTTGCTCACTATTGGCTATGTATGAACATAGTATCTCTCTCTCTCTCTCACCAGGGTTATCTCTAGGACTCAGTACCTGCACTATGAATCTACAACTTCCAGCGGCCTTTTTTTTTTCTTCTCTTTCTGTTTCTAATTTTTATTGAATGACAGAGAAATCGAGAGAGGGGGAGATAGAAAGGGAGAGAAAGATAGACACCAGAAGACCTGCTTCATCACTGGTGAAGCATCCCCCCTACAGGTGGGGAGCAGGCACTAGAGCCCCAGTTCTTGTACTTGGTGATATGTGCTCTTAACTAGGTGTGCCACCACCCAACCCCTGAATGAATATAATCTCTTAAAATTTACTTTTACTTAGGTTGTGTGAAATAGCTACTCTTTGATTTGCACTTGGAATGGTTAGGGTTTTATTTACCTTTGTGGGCTCAAACCTGGGTCCTTGCACATGGTAAAATGTGTCCTGTACTGCACGAGCTATGTCCTGACACTTCACCCTATGTTTTTTTCCTTACCATTGGGGTTATCTCTGGGGCTTTATGCTTGCACAACTCCACCATTCCTGGAGGCCATCAAATTATTTTCCTTTCAGGGAGTCAGGCAGTAGCGCAGTGGGTTAAGCGTACATGGCACAAAGCACAAGGATCAGTGTAAGGATCCTGGTTTGAGCCCCCGGCTCCCCACCTGCAGGGGAGTCGCTTCACAGGTGGTGAAGCAGGTCTGCAGGTGTCTATCTTTCTCTCCCCCTCTCTGTCTTCCCCTCCTCTCTCCATTTCTCTCTGTCCTATCCAACTACAATGACATCAATAACAACAGTAATGACTACAACAATAAAACAACAAGGGCAACAAAAGGGAAAATAAATATTAAAAATTGTTTTCCTTTCTTTTCTGTAGTGGGTGAGAGAGAGGAAAAAAGAGATAGAAGGATGGGGGAGGAGAGACATTTATAGCACTCATGAAGCTTCCCCTCTGTAGGTGGGAATTGGGGGCTTGAACTCAGATCATCATGCATGCAAGCATATGCACTCTTCTAGGTGAGCCCCCACCTAGCCCTCACCCTCTATCTTAAAAAAATTTTTAAAAAAATGCAAAGAAAGTACACCTAGAATAGTGAAATAAATCATGCAGGCATGAAGTTCTAGTGAAAACAAGAGTAATAACAATAATGATAAAATAAACTTTTAAGTGTAAAGAAAGCAATGAGGGCTAGGTGGTAGTTCACCTAGTAGAGCCCATTCAGGGACCTGGGTTCCAGCCCTCCAGCCCCCACCTGCACTCAGGAGACAGGGAGCTTCACAACCAGTAGAGCAGTGCTGTAGGTGTCTCTCTTCTCTGTCTTTCTCATTACCTCTATAACAACAAAAAAGAAGGCCTCTGGGAATAGTGAAGTTATACAGGCATCAAGTCCCAGTAATAACCCTGGTAGCAAAGACAGAAAAAAAGAAAGCTATTAATTTCTTGTCCTAAAAGTGCATAAATTTGTGTTTGCATCTGTGCCTTTGAAGTCGCCAGCTATTAATCTGGGATTTTTCTTAACTGGGTACTCCAGCAGTTTCCCCAACTATAATTGACATAGCTTGTTTCATCAAAAGGGCAATGCTGGACAGGGGTAGATAGCATAATGGCTATGTAAAGAGACACTCATGCCTGAGGCTCCAAAGTCACAGGTTCAATCCCCTGTACCACCAAAAGTCACAGCTGAGCAGTGCTCTGGTAAAATAAATAAAATAAAGCATTTAAAAAAAAAAGGTCCCAAGTTCAAACCCGACAGCACATTGTACTAAAAGGGCAATGCTTTTCTAATGCTGTTTAGCTCCATGGACAATTTGATGAGATTACTTTGACTTCTAGTAGAGAGAGAACTACACTTTGAAGTTCATAGTGTGTATTGGCCTGAGCCTATCTTCATGCTGATTTAGCTTGCTAATTTTCTATATTTTGTTCATTTTCCATGACTTCTCATTTTTAATTTGTATGGCAGGCATCCTGTCTATGCCAGATTTTCTTCTCTCAGCCACTATTTAATAGCAACTCATTTATTGAAGAGATGTTGATTTACAGGATTTTTGTTGTCATGGTACATTTCCACAGTTCCCAAAGACAGGTACTAATACATTTCATCTTTCCAAGAACTTAGGTCCTTAACTTCCCTTAATGCTCCTCCCTTCTGAGTCCCTGAATCTGCTGCAACAGTAGGTGAAAAATAGATTAGATAGATAGATAGGAAATATTAAGAAAAAAAAAAAAGAGGAAAGGAACAACTCAAGGCTCACTTCAACTGACACTTTTTCCGAGTTTACTGATTTTCAGAATTTGTTGTTTCTTACTTATTTATTTATTCATTTATTTTTGCCTCCATGGCTATTGCTGGGTCATGATGCCAACACCATGAACCCACTGCTCCTGGAGGCTATTTTTTTCCCCTTTTGTTGCCCTTGTTGTTTTATTATTGTTACTGTTGTTGGATAGGATGGAGAGAGGAGGGGAAGGCAGAGAGGGGGAGAGAAAGATAAGACACCTGTAGACCTGCTTCACCGCCTGTGAAGTGACCCGGCTGTGGGGGGGCTCGAACTGGGATCCTTACACCGGTCCTTGCGCTTTGTGCTATGTGCGCTTAACCCGTTGCACTACTGCTGGACCCCCTGCTTTTTATTTTATTAGGTTAGTTTGTTAAAACTTGTTTCAAGGCCCGGAAGGTAGCTCACCCAGTAGATTACATATATTACTACATGCAAAGACTTCGGTTTAAACCCTTGGCCACTGCATGGGAGTAAGTTTCACAGGCAATGGAACAGTGCTCAGTTGTCTTTCCTGCCTTCTATGTCTCTCTCTCCCTCAGTGTCTCTCTGTGTCTCACTTTCTATCTGGAAAAAAAAAATAGTGACTACTGTGAGCAGAGAATTTGTGCAGGCAACTGAGTCCCAGTGATAATCTGGATCAAAACAGTAAAGAAAAATTTACTTCAATACTGTATGCCCCACTTGCCCAAACAAAGCATGCTTTTACAAAGTTCCTGAATAATGTGTTGAAAAATATTCATTGCCAGTAACACTCACTTGGATAGAGTGCTGCTTTGCCATATGCTTGGCCCAGTTTCAAGCCTGATCCCCACTGCACTGAAGGAAGATTTGGTGCTTTGGTGACTTTCACCCTTTTCCTATGCCTCTCTGCTTCTCTGCCCCTATCTAAAAATAAAACCAAACAAAACATCTCTTCTGTTAAGGGTCTTTATACTACCCACGAGTGGACTGGAGAAGAGGGCAGGAACCTTATATGTTTTACATACAACTTAAAAAAACCTTCCCAGGTAATGTAGCAACTCTGATCTATCTCTCTTATAAGAGACAATTCTAATAGTGCTTTCCCCTGATGGTGGTGCAGTGTTTTGATTCTCTCACTTTCACTCATTCTTTCTCCTAAAAATATGTAACAAGGGACTGGAAGATAGCTTACCTAGTAGAATGCACACTTTACCCTACCCGAAGTCTTGGGCTCGAGCTTCCATTTACTATGTGATAGCACCACACAACAGATCTTCACAAGAATTGAAGCATTGCTGTGATGTTTTCCCTCTTCTTCTGTGTGTTCTTCCTCCCTTCCTCTCTCTCCCCCTTTCACCCTCTCCATGGAAAAAAAGTTCACTAGAAGTGAAGGAACTGCACATATATGAAATCTCAGTGAAGCCCTACTGGCAAGAAAAAGGAATAATAAGCAAACAAAAACACAAGGGGGGCCAGGTGATGGCTCACCTGGTTAAATGCACACACTATAGTGCACAAGGACCCAGGTTCCCACTTGCAGGGAGAAAGCTTCAAGAGTGGTGAAGCAGTGCTGAACTGCTTAGCATGGGTATACTTCTATAAATCCTGCTTTCTTCTTTGTACTCCCCACCTATAGTGGGAAGTGTTAAGTGACTGACTTACAGTCTCCAGAACCCTCCATACACCCTCTTGCCTTTGAACTATAGATTTTCTATGTTTGAGGTGTGTGTGTGTGTGTGTGTGTGTGTGTGTGTGTGATTTCCAGTGCTTTATTGCTCCAGGCTGTCTTTTTTAGATAGAAGGAGCTAGACAGAGAGAGAGGAGGAGGGGGGGAGAAGGAGGAAGGAAAGGAGGAGGAGGAAAGAGGAAGAGAGAGAGAGGGAGAATGAGCACACATGCCTACCTTTTAGTCTAGTACTTATTTCCCTCTATCAGGAATTATAATTTCTGGTGTCTTTAAGGCTAGTCAGGCAGCAAATATAAGAGAAGTGGAATGTCTTTTATGGTTATTCTGTCAATTTTTTTTTGGAACATATGTATCTCTCATACTCCATTTTCCTATGCATAATAAAGAAATATTTTGGTCCAGGGAAATATTTTCTTTTCATTTTATGCTGCCACATAAGAAAAACAATGTAAAAATTGTAGTTCTGTTGTGACTCAAATTATAGAATGTTAAATGTTCCTTCTTTGCTGTCATGGGATTTTAAATATACACAGATGTGACACTTATGCTTTGGTTTCAGTCTTTGGTTTCTCTCCCCCCCACCCCCCAGCTTAACACTCAAAACCTCCTGACCGCTACAGTTTTATCTCTAGTCACTGAGCCCTAGTCATACTATGCACGCACATACATACCCTGGTCTTTAACTTAACTGAATTGTAGTTACTGATTTTTATTGTTTCCCTGCTCTTCCTTCCACAACTTCTGTTTGAATCAGCCTCAGTCACTAACTCTGCTGTCACTCACCTTCATTTGGTGTTGGCTGAAACCCCAGCTTAGAAATCTCAAAGCTTAAAAGTTTTTTTCAGGCATAGACTTTCGCTCGTGTGTGTGTGTGTGTGTGTGTGTGTGTGTGTGTGTGTGTTTAACAGGATTCAAAAGCATTTTAGCAAGCTTTTTATTACACTGTCCCACTTAGGTCTTGCCTTGAATTCTCAAGTAAAGTTAAAGCAGAATCAGGATTAAATTGTGTGGCTTCTGAATTTTCAGGAGGTAACATTCTGTTCTTGGTATCAAATTTGATTACATCTGATAACTTGAATGTCATTTGATTCTGTTACGGAGGAAGAATTAGATTGCTTCCCCTAGAGAATGAAAAATTTTCCCACTGACTAAAGGATAGAACATTTACTAAAATTATCTCAATGACCTGAAAGAGAAGAATATATTGCTTCATCTTAGCAGAAGTAGGTCCAAGGTTTTTTTTTTTTTAAAGTGTAATTGAGAAATGCTGACTTCTTTGGGATACAGCTTCCCAGCCCCTGGTGTGTGATTAGGTCTGTCCAACCTGCTGGCATGCTTGATCAGGGAACCTGCAGAGGCCTAGGAAGGAAATACTCTATAGCAAGTCTTAGTTCCTAAAAGGCATTTGATTTAATTTTGCATTTAACATATGGTAATCTGAGTTCCCTTGGCAACCTCTAGTTCTGTCCTACTTTATAATCAGAGGATAGCAAGACTCCTTGCAGATGGGAACACATCACCTAGAAGTGGCTGAGGAGACCTGAGTTTGCCTCAAAAGAGGAGTTTAAAATTTAAATACTGGGATGGCTAAAGATCACCATTACTAGGTATTTGTTGGTATACTGATTTCCAATAGACTGTTAATACTTACAGGACTTTCAGGTCACATGAAAAATGAATAAGGTGGGGGGTCAGGCGGTGGTGCAGCTGGTTAAGTGCACACATTGCAGTGCTCAAGGACCCGGACCCTGGTTTAAGCTCCTGGTCCCCACTTGCAAGAGGAAAGCTTCATGAGTGGTGGAACAGGACTGCAGGGGTCTTTCTGTCTCTTTCCTTCTCTATCTGCCTTTCCCCTCTTAGTGTCTCTGTCTCTATCCAACAATAAATAAAATAAAATAAAATAAAAATATTTGAAAGAAAAAGAAACTTAAAAAAATGAATAAGGTGTTTTAGAAGTGGAAACATAGTGTTATCTCACCTTCCTTAAGTCTCCATACTTTGAGATCAGTAAATTTTGGTTCCCTCATCTATAAGTGGATAGTAGTACTTCCTTTGCAGAGATATAATGAGGATTTAGTGAAATTGTATGAGTAAAGAACCAAGTAAGATTTCTGGTGTGGACTTATTAATTACTACTATTGTATTATTTAAATTAAAGCCTTACCTATAATCATCTTGGTTTAATTCTCTTATTCTACACATTGGAAAATTGAGTGCCAGTAATTTAGTGAATCCTAAAGCTATTTCACTTGACTCCCAGTATTCTGTGTATTACAGCATGCCCAATACTCTCTTCTCTCCTCTCTTCTTTTCTTTTTCTGCCATGGCTTTGTGTCTGCATGATTCCATCACTTCTGGTGACTCTTAATTTTTGAAGATAGCGAATGAGAGAGTGACCATAGATACCATAGAAACCACCCCATGATACCATAGAGACCATTCTATCGTTTATTTAAGTTTCCTATTTGCATAGTGCTTCTATGTGGTGATTGGAGTCTTACACCCAGGTCCTTGTCCATGGTAGAATTTATTTATTCTTAAAGATTTTATTTAGTTATTAATAAGAAAGATAGGAGGAGAGAGAGAAAGAACCAGACATCACTCTGATACATGTGCTGCTAGGGATTGAACTTAGAACCTCATCCTTGAGAGTCTAATGCTTTATCTACTATGCCACCTGAACCACTCCATGATAGAATTTACACTCTACTGGGTGAACTATCTGCTGGTCTTTTGCACATATACTTTCAAGGAGGGCTTGAGTAAATAGAAAGAAAGAAGGGGGAGATCATATAGTATTCTAAATAGTATCAGTTTGAGCTTGCAAAGTAAACCAAAAATATCAGAAGGCACTGACAAGACTTTTAGACACTGGGAACAATTCTTAACTAACAACTAATTTATTTTACTTAACTCAATTATCAATGAATGAATTGTGTAATGTTTCCAAATGACCACACGTCTTCATAGATTTCTTGGGTCCTGCTGGTCATTTATTTATTTTGTGATGCCTGGCCCTTGTACTAATCTAGTCATTCCTGGGCCAATATTTCCTCCCCTCCGCTCCCCTTCCCTTCCTTCCTCCTTCCTTCCTTCTCTTTCTCTCCTTTCTTTAGAGAGAGAGAGAGAGAGAGAGAGTGTCAACATAGCATCAGAACTTAGAGAGAGAGAGAACATAGCATCAGAACTTACCCCAGTTCTGTAGTAGCCCCATGTGGTACCATGGTTCAAAACTAGACTTGTGTTTGGCAAGCTATGTGCCCTATTGAGTGAGCTATCTCCTGGTCAGATTCAGTGACTAGGATTTTGACTCAGTGGGTAGAGCACAGTACTTACATGTGAGTTCAGTCCCCAACACTGCATATGCTAGAGTGATGCTTTAGTTCTCTAGTTAATAAATAATTTTAAAAAGATAAAGAATAGGGGGCCAGGAAGTGGCACACCTTGTTGAGTGTACATGTTACCATGTGCAAGGACCCAGTCCTGAACCCCAGCTACCCAACTACAGAGGAGAAGCTTCATGAGTGGTGAGGCAGGTCTGCAGGGGTCTGTTTTTCTCTGCCTTTCTATCTCCTCCTTCCTTCTCAGTTTATCTCTGTCATATCAAATAAAATAGAAGAAAGAAAGAAAAAAAGGAAAAAAATGGCCCCAGTGGTAACCCTGGTGAGAAGAAAAATCTTAGTGTTACATACTTACTGTGCAAATCATTTTACATAAATTTTCTTTAGTCCTGGGGCCAGGTGGTGACACATCTGGTTGAGTGCATGTGTTACAGTTCACAAGGACCCAGGTTCGAGCCCCTGGTCTTCACCTGCAGGCGGAAAGCTTCACGAGTGGTGAAATAGGGCTGAAGGTGTCTCTCTGTTTCTGCCCCTTCTATCTCCCTATTCCTCTCAATTTCTCGTTATCTCTATCCAATAAAAATAATAAAAAGACCCTGTGGGTCCCAGCTAGCAGAAGAGCTTATGGTGGGAAAGTGCAAAAGGGAGCTAACAATTGGACATTGTTTTCCCTATTTCCAGAGAAAGTGGATGTTAAGGTTTTCATTGTATGAATTGTTACTAATAAATAATAAATAAAGATAATAAAATAAATAAAGATAATAAATTTTTTTTAATTTAGTCTTATAACCACTGTGATTGTATGTTATTGCCTTCAGTTCAGCAACCTTTTCATTTGTTTTTGTTTGCTTTTTTTTTTTTTTTTCAGCACTAAGGCCTTGCACTTGCTTGACTCCACAGCTCCAAGGCTAATTAAAATTTTTTTTATGTATTTGTAAAGAGAGAAGGGTGGAGGAGAGAGGAAGAGACATCACAACATTGTGGCATCTAGGGCACTTTTCCCCAGTGTTATGGTGTAGTGTTGGGTGGGGCTCAAAACCAGGGCCTCCTACAGTGTTTATTGAGTGAACTGTCTCTTGACCAACTTTTTTCAGGTTTTTTTTTATTGGTCCATCTAGCTACATATCTCCTAACATTGTATTATGAGGGTGACCTAGTATAAAGTAAAGTTGAAGGAATAATACACCTGTATACCCACATAAATTCTACAGTTAAATGTTTTCTTTTTTTTTTCTCTATTTGCTTTATTGTGTAACCAACCAGCAATGTGTCTATTCATCCATCTTATTTCTTGGTGTATTTTAAAGTAAATTACAGTGCATTTTGCTCGTAAGCAGTCATGTGTGAATATAACAGAGTTAAAATGATTAGTCTTATTTTTTTAAAGCAATAGGCCTTTTTTTTCCTTCTATTTTTTTAAATTAGTGAATTAATAATGGCTTGCAAGATTAAAAGATTATAGGGTTACAGTTACACACTGCACCTACCACCAAATTAAAAAAAAAATTATTTATAAAAAGGAAACATTGACAAAACCATAGGATAAGAGGGGCACAGCTTCACTTAGTTCCCACCACCAGACCTCCGTATATGAACCCTTCCCCTGATAGCTTTCCTATTCTTTAACCCTCTGGGAGTATGGACCCAAGATAATTGTGGGATGCAGAAGGTTGAAGGTCTGGCTTTTGTAATTGCTTCTCCACTGAACATGGGCATTGACTGGTCGATTCATACTCCCAGCCTGTCTCTCTCTTTCCTTAGTGGGGATGGGCTCTGGGGAAGCGGAGCTCCAAAGCATATTGGGGTTGTCTGTCCAGGGAAGTCTCTACTACCAAATTTTGAAACATACCTTTAATCCTATGTTTTGTGGACATTCTCAGTCACTTTGGGCCTTCCCCTATGAAATAATAATCTAGATTATTTTAAGAACAAAAAAGTGTTAAGAAAGACTTACATTTCATTAATGAGAAATAGAAATCTGTTGGGGGGGGGGAGGATACTCATGTTGAATTCCTAGGCCACAGCAAGCTGGCATTTCAGAATGACATCTTAGCTCATTTCTGATTTCAAATGAGATTTGAGATCACTGACACATTTCTGACACTAACTCCCATGATAAAAAGGAGAGTTTGATTAGCAAATTAGTTAAGTATTTTAGTGATGAAATTGGAGTTTAATTTAAGTAAGTATTTTCCCCGTTTTCTCTTTTTTTTCTGGGTCTGACTGAATTGCTGCAGTATGCTGCATGGTTACTGGTAAAACAGGAAATGGGGTAAGTAATTTAGGTAGGGAATTTTTACTACTATTTAAATATAAGCTACCTGATTTGTTAAGTACTTTTACTACCACTCTTTTTTTAGAGTCAGTTCACTAGCTACTAGAGAAATTGGTACAAAAAAAAAAAAAGAAAAACCTATTATATAAAATTGGGTTTATTTGTATTGGCACATTTTGTAGACTTTATATGAATATAAATACTTATTTTACATGCATTAGGCATTTATGTAATACAGTTTGGATAGTCATTTTAAAAAGACACACTTTATACTGATTTTAGAAATAAGTGAGTTTGTACATAGATGAAACATATCAATAGAAAACAGTAGGGGTGCCTGGGGAAACAGCATAATGTTTATGCATAAAGACTTTCATGCCTGAGGTTCTGAGGCCTCAGGTTCAATCCCCAGCATCACCATAAGCCAGAGCTGGTTGGAGCTCTGGTCTCACACTCTCTCTGTATCTCTCTCATTCAAATAAATAAATAGGAAACAATAGGTCCATTGTTATTATGAGAAACCATTAGAGACCAAATGTGTTTTGGAAACTAGAATTGTTTAGATTTTGAAATTGTAGTCTGGTGTTCAATACTATATATAATATGCTCTTTCTCTCTGTGGCAATCCTATATAATAATCAAATACATTAGTATTTCTGTAGTGGAACATGAATATTTACACTAATTTTGATAAACAAAGTCTCTGAATAACCACACATGTTCATATCAGGGTTCAGTGGCTCAATTTTCCTGAACTTTTTGGATTTTGAAACAAAATCTGTGCCAATATAAAAAGGGCCATATCAGTTCTAGAAGTTCCTGAGTACTCTGGAGAGAAAAATACAATTTTTTGTATTAAATTTCATATGTGTTTGAGTGATGTATAGAAAAAGTAGTTTTTTTAAATATATATCATATCTGTATTTTAAAAAAAGTAATGACCACAGGTTTGTCAAAAATTTTACAGCTTAGTTACGTTCTGTTAGTCTCAAATGTTTGTGGATTCTTGAGAAATATATTGACATAGGAACATGCTGTTTCCTAAATATATTATCTAGTTTTTATCCAAATTACTTGCAAGCTGCTGTTGTTACTCCTTATCAAATAATTTTAAACCCAAGTCAAGTTCTTCCAAAAGAATCTGATCGATATAGATGTATTTAAAAAGAAAAAATAGGGGCACTAATCTTTTCCCTGAGTTTCCCTAGTTCACTCTATATTTGAAAGATCAAAGAGAAATTGCTGTTTAGAAATTAATTCAAGGAATTAAAAAACATTGATTAAAAACATTAATTCTGAAAAAAAACATTAATTCTGTTGATTGTTTTGGTTCATCTTTGCTCTAGAATGGTTGTCATTTGCATTTATGATGAAAGTCATTGCAGCTAACATCCTTTTCTGTCATCCTTATCTTTATCTGACCTTATTTGACAGACAAGAGAGAGGAAAATGCAGGTACTAAGTACTAAATTGGAGGGGCCAGACGGTGCACATGGCTAAGCACACACATTACAGTGCTCAAGAACCTGGGTTCAAGTCCCTCATCCCCACCTGCAGGGGAAAAGCCTCACTAGTATTGAAGCAGGGCTGCAGGTGTCTGTCTCTTTCCCTAGCTCCCCCTCCCTTCTCAATTTTTTTGTTTATCCATAATAAATAAATAAATAAATAAATAAATAAACAAACAAACTAAGTACTAAATCAGTACTAAATTTACTTGAATCATTTTAAGGACAACAGGTATATATGCTAAGGGCCTCTGTGGAACACATTTACTTTAAATAATTATTAGAAAATATCAACCACACTCACCTTGTATGTTGAAGCCTGGCATCTTTAATATTGTACTTTGATGTTACATATAATGATATTTGTATTTCCAAGATGCCTTTTAACACTTTCCTCTAACCCTTTGATCTGGAAAGAAGAAATACGTATAGTTGATGTTCTTTAACTAAATTAACATGCTCTAAATATATTTCATCAGTGATGGTGAAGAATTTAAAATGCAGATTTTGCTAGAAACATAATCATTTTTAACTCATTTTAAGATTGACTCTTGCTTTACCCCTTTGTACTCTCTAGAGTCTGAACAATTTGTAAATAATTTTCTGTTCTTGCATTTTCTGTTTTAACTTTTAACCTTTAAAAAAGTATCCTTTTATAATATTTACTTTTCAAATATTGTACTAGCTTTCTGTAAATGCCATAAAACTGTTGATATAATATCAAGATAATCTTTTAAAATCTTTAATGTTTCTGATATTCAGAGAATTAGAAACAATTTATGAAATTCAAACCCTTTAGGATGTGAATAAGTTACTGAATATTGAGAAGTATTAGGTCATTGGAAAAGTCATGATGTATTATTCTGTGTTTTTCTATGCAAAAATGTCTCGTGACTTCTCTGACTACCCAATAATTTGGTTAACTGCAGTTGTAGGACATGTCTAGGTATTTCATTGCTAAATCACAGTTTTCAAAGTGATGATATTCCATGTAGTCTGGTTACAGAATTGGTAGATAAACTGCTCCTTGGTTTGCATTGTTAGAGAACAATGATCTCTGTATTTTTTTGATCAATTAATTTCAGCTACTAGCTACATTATTTTTTTGTTTTCTAGTTGCAGTAATTGTTTTTGGCATTATAGAATATTGACTATACATAGTCATCTATCACTGAAAATTCAGCATTAAGAGAAATGATTCACAAGTTGACTCTAACAGTTACTCTGTTGAAAGCAGTCCTGTCAGTAGTCATATGACTGATATGAAGTTTTAGTTATGAGAATTTCTTAATTTGTTAGTGACAGCACAGTGTTCTCAGTAAAATAGAACAATTTTAATAACATACCATGTTTTCTTTCTTTTTTACTTCACTTCTTTTCTATTAAAATTTTAGGTTACAAACCAAACACTAGAAATCATAATTGGGATTTCCCCAAACTTGTTAATTGGTTCATGTATGGACTTTGGGGGAATGTCAAATTTTTATTTAAACATTTATTTAATGTTAAATATATGAGCATTTTAGAACATTGATACTTTAGAGTTTAGTAAGTTCTCTTCACTACTACAGGAAAAAGAAAAAGTACAGCTTTTATATTGATTTCTCCCAAATAAGCCCCTATTACCAGAGTGAGAGTAGATACGAACATTTTTAGTTTGGGTGAGATTATTGTAATACTCAGTTTTATACTTTTTCCACACAATAAACATTACTTTCTATTCAATTCTTCTGTCTTATGATACATAAATCTAGGAATTTGGCACTTCTAGCTCAGAAAAATGTGCTAGTATCCTTATGGTTTTTGTATTTATATGTTATTTTAAAAAGCAGTTCCTTGATTCTATTAGAACATAATGTCCTTGAGCTGAGGAATTTTAGTCTGATTTGTTCTCTGCTTTCTATCTAATGTGTGAAATAGTGCCTGGCACAGAGAAGGCACTTAATATTTTTTCATAATCGTATAAATTCTTGTCTTTAATAGAAAAAGTGAAGTTTTTTATTCAGTGAATTAATTTTTGTTATTCAGAAAGCAGAGTCTGTCGCTGGGAAGAAATGATATAGTTCAGCTAAAAGAAGCCTACAAATGGATAACTCACCCCCTGTTTTCAGAGGAACTGGGTGTTCCCATTGATGGAAAGGTATTGGGTTATCAGCATTATTAATTTTATTCTGTAATCTTGCTTCCTTAAATGGCAGGGTTTGGGTTATCCCCCCCGTCACCAAAAAAAAAAAAAAATTCTCTTTAAGTAATTCAGAGAGTACTTTTTAAGCTCTACTACAAATGGTAATTTCTAGTAATATTAAATTTAAGTTTACATTTTTCTTTCATTCTTTTTTAAAGACTTCTTTGGGATCCAATGCACTCATGTGTTTAACAAGTACAGTGCACCTAAATTGACTTAAAAAGGTTAGAAATAAATCTATGCCTTTAATATATTTAAAGTACTGTTGAAGAGACAGTTGCTGATACAAAGCAATAAATAACTAGAAGTGGGTTTAGAGTGAACCTATGCTATTTAATTTTGGTAATCTGATTAATCTAACATATTCAGACAGAATCTATTCAGCTACAGTGAGCATGGGCTCATTTTAATTTATCTTGTTGCTTTCCAAATATCTCTTTGAATTTAGGCAGGGACTGCCTTTGAAACTAGAACACTTAGTCATTGCTTCTATTCCAAACAGAATTTACCTTAATCTCTGGATTGGATTGCATTAAATTTCACGGAAGAGCTCAACAGGTTTCTCAGTAAGGAAACGGTATATTCCTATAGCTCATCTTTAATTAGATTTTGATAGTATGGCCTCATTGCTTCATTGTTTTGTCTGAAAGAAATTCCATAAATAGTCAGTATATCCCTACTTAAGTAAATTTACAAAGCCATTTTCCAAAACTAAACAGGCAAGATTCTTTCCTCCCCCCCATTCTGAATTACATAGTTCTGTTTCCCTATTACTAAGAATAAGTTCTGTCATTTAAACTGAACACTGAGAAAAAAAAAAAAACACTTCACGCATAGTATGCAGAGGAAATGAGGTAATGAAAGTACTTTGGAAATTAGAGAAGTCATTGATGTAAAATATTTTTTACCTCAAATTTCAGTTTTTGAAGTATAATTTTTACATGTCAATTCAGTGAGAATAGAAAACAAAAGATGCAGTAATCCAGTAGATTCAAGATAAGTGATGTCTTCTTGAATAAAAGGAATATACTTTAATTTTGTAGAGTACAGATAAAAGATTAGCTATTGTGATTCTAGAGTTGCTAGTAAAATTGCTGATTATCTAGTGCAGTCAGTAAAGACCTGAATAAATACAGAAATCAATAAAAATAAGAAATCATGACGTAACGTCTATTTTTCAGTAGTTTTAAAAAAAAATTTTAAATATTTATTTATTTTCCCTTTTGTTGCCCTTTTATTATTGTTGTTGTTATTTATGTCATTAGATAAACAGAGAGAAATAGAGAGAGGAGGGGAAGACAGAAGGAGAGAAAAAGACACCTGTATACCCACTTCACCGATTGTGAAGTGACTCTCCTGTAGATGGGGAGCGGGGGCTAGAACTGGGATCCTTACTCTGGTCCTTGCACTTTGCACCATGTGCACTTAACCCACTGCACTACCACCCGACTCACTTCAGTAAAGTTTTTTATAGTCCATGAAAATAGATGTGTCTCAGGTTGAAGAGATAGTTATGTTTACTATTTCACGAATGTATGCATTTATGATTATATTTATTAAAATAGAAGCACTCAGCGCTTGATTTGTAGAATGTGGTAACTGGTGCCACATTTAACAGAATAGTGTTATGACTTCTCGCACTTTCTCTGTGTCTCATGTGAAACTCTACATCTCATATGGAAATTAAAAAAAAAAAATTCTTTAAAAAGGAGTCCGGCGGTAGCACAGCAGGTTAAGCGCATGTGGTGTGAAGCGCAAGGACCAGCTTAAGGATCCCAGTTCCAGCTCCCAGCTCCCCAACTGCAAGGGAGTCTCTTCACAGGCAGTGAAGCAGGTCTGCAGGTGTCTTATGTTTCTCTCCCTCTCTCTGCCTCCCCCTCCTCTCTCCATTTCTCTCTGTCCTAACAACGACGACATCAGTAACAACAACAATAATAACTACAACAACAATAAACAACAACAACAAAAACAAACAACAAGGGCAACAAAAAGGGAAAATAAAAAAAAATTTTAAAGCCTTTAAAAAGTGGCTAGAATGAAACACACGAAACTATTACTAGTTCTCCAGCAAAATGGTATCTAAAACTCATCCTATGTTTATTTTACAACTTGTATCTATCACTTTTATTAAGAAACAACAACAACAAAAACTTGGGACCAGGTGGTGGCACACCTGTTACAGAGCACAAGGACCTGATCCCCTGGTCCCCACCTGCAGGGGGAAAGTTTCACAAGTGGTGAAGCAGTGCTGCAGGTGTCTCTCTCTGTCTCTCTCCCTCTCTATCTCCACCTTCCTCTCAATTTCTGGCTGTCTCTACCCAATAGATAAATAAAGTTAATATTAAAAAAAAAACCCTTAGCATCACTTTAAAGCTCAAATACAAAAAAAAAAAAAAGAAATTTGAGTGCTATTTCTAAAGTTTCATGTAGAGAGGCCTTTAAGCATGTAAACAAGATGGTTTTTGTCTTGCTAATAATTCAGGTCATAAGATTGATAGAAATAAATCTTCCTCTCTTTCAGTTACCTATTTTCAATTCCATGAATTATCATTCATCTTTACATCTAATTTACATACTTTTAAAAATCATGCAACTTTTTAGTTTACATGTGCTTTAGAGGTCAGAAGATAGGAGTAAGGTTTGTGCTTTGCCACACACAAGGACCAGGTTTAACTTCCACCTCTACGCTAAGTGCCATGGCAACAGTGGAAACTCTAATGCTATGGTTTCTCTCCTCTCTGCCTCTTTGCATTTGGAAATCATGCATACGTGAGGCCCCAACACTGAAAAAACTCATTTAGATTGTTTTGGAGAAGTTCCAGTAACTCAGTGTTTAATGCACATGATCCAAGGTTGAATCCCAGGCATGCTACAGTGGGAATATTCTACAATACCGAAGGAAGCTTTGTTATTATGGTGTTTCACCCTTTCTATATTATAATCAGAAAAAGCAGGCTTGGAGTGGGAGTCAGGCAGAGGCTGCACATAGTACAAGGCGCAAGGACCTGTGCAAGGCTCAGAGTTCAAGACCCTGGTTCTCACCTGCAGGGGGTTGCTTCACAAGTGGTGAAGCAGGTCTGCAGGTGTCTCTCTCTCTCTCTATCCCCCTCTCTGTCTTCCCCTTCCCTTTCAGTTGCTCTCTTTCCTATCCAATGAAAGTGAAAAATGGCCTCCAGGAGCAGTGGATTCATAGTGCTGGTGCTGAACCTCAGCAATAACCCTGGAGGGAAAAAAAAAAGTAGACCTAGAGCAAAGAAGCCCAATGAATATCTAGAAAAAAAAAAAAAAAGATAAGGTTGTGTTTTGGCAGGATCAGGATCAGGATCACTAGTGATTGATTATCTATCTATTTGTATCTATATTTGTATCTGTAGCTGTATCTATCCTTTATGGTTAGCTGCCTGACAAACAAGCTGATGTGAAAATAGTAGTATTTCCAGTTTTCCTTGCCATTTTTTTTTCTGAACCAGTTTTTGAGAGTTAATTTCTATTTCCATTCATATGTTGTTAGATGTTGGCTTCCTTTTGCTCATTTTAAAACTGTCTTTATAATTTGTAGAGTTTGTTTGAAGTGAGTGTGGTCTTTGCTCACCCAGAAACTGCTGAGGATTGCCACTTCCTGTAAGTTGCCAAGTAAACAACACTGTCAGATGTATAATCATGTTATTTTTTTTTTGTTTCATAAAAATAGTTTTGCTTCTCTAATTTACGTCTTAGTAAATATTGTGTGTTCTAGTATAGGCAAACCAATGCAACTCATAGAGATTAATTTTCTCTGCTTCTGATTTCTTGAGTTTGCATACATATTATGTAAAATATGTTTGAATTATCAGTAGCCTCCAAATAAACTTATTAACCTTTTGTATTTACTTGAATTTTACTTTAGACGTATGATATGCCCAGATTGTTTTAAGCCAGCCAAAAACAAACAGGTAAGCCTTCTACTTTTTAGTGAGTTTTTAATGAACTGACTATTCATACTAGCAATAAAATGAAGCTGCATTAGAAGTATATCAACCAGGGAGTCGGGCAGTAACACAGCGGGTTAAGTGCACATGGTGTGAAGCACAAGGACCATCCTAAGGATCCTGGTTCGAGCCCCCTGGCTCCCCACCTGCAGAGGAGTCACTTCACAGGCGGTGAAGCAGTTCTGCAGGTGTCTGCCTTTCTCCCCCCCTCTGTCTTCCCCTCCTCTCTCCATTTCTCTCTGTCCTATCTAACAACGACAACATCAATAACTACAACAATAAAACAAGGGCAACAAAAGGGAAAATAAATATATATATATATATTTTTAAAAAAAGAAGTATATCGGGAGTCGGGCTGTAGTGCAGCGGGTTAAGCACAGGTGGCGCAAAGCACAAAGACCGGCATAAGGATCCCGGTTCAAACCCTGGCTCCCCTCCTGCAGGGGAGTCGCTTCACAGGCGGTGAAGCAGGTCTGCAGGTGTCTATCTTTCTCTCCTCCTCTCTGTCTTCCCCTCCCTCTCTCCATTTCTCTCTGTCCTATCCAACAACAACGACAACAATAATAACTACAACAATTAAAAACAACAAGGGCAACAAAAGGGAAAAAATAAATAAAATAAAAATATATTTAAAAAAAGAAGTATATCAACCTATTTTACTAAGAATTAGTTTTTAAAGGGGTGGGTGGTGGCGCACCTGACTGAGCGCACGTGTTTCAGTGTGCAAGGACCCGGGTTCAAGCCCCCTAGTCCCAATTTGTAAGGGGAAAGCTTTGTGAGTGGTGAAGCAGGGCTGCAGGTGTCTCTCTCCCTCCCTCTCTATCTCCCCCTTCCCTCTTGATTTCTGGCTGTCTCTACTCAATAAATAAATAAAGATAATAAAAAGGAACTTCCTTTAGGAAAAAAAATGTTTTTTTTTAGAATTTTTAATATTTACATTTGCTACATTTATTTTTTTTTAACTCAACACCTTTGTCTTAACACAAACATTCTCATATTTGTTTTACTGTCTGAACTGTTCCCCTGATGTTAGACTTAGAACAAACATTTCATTGATGTTACTTATACCCATTTGAGTACATTCAATCTTTGGATTAATCCCCCAAATTACATCAAGAAAGTCCATACTATCTATAGCATTTCGAACTTTTGTCTTATATCTACTTTCTAGAATTGATGTTCTAAAAAATAATTATTCCAAAGTAAATTATTTAGGATTGTCCTAAGTTAATATAGCTGATTTTAAGCTACATTTACAAAAAGGGCATTTTATTCAAACTCTTCTTTATAATTTTATCTGATATTCATGCTAATGATCAGAGTAGTTAGCAGATATTTTTAAATTTCTATTGTGGCAGGATAGAATGGCACAGCCTGTTATTGGGAAACTTTCACACCATGGATACTAAACTGAATTTGTGTATTTTCAGTCACTCAGTTTAATTGCTAATCATCCTGTTGTTCTGGTTGTTGAAGAAATTTGTACATTCTTTTAAAGATACATTTTGATAATTGTTGAGGCTTTTAAAACTGAGGCTGGTAGGGAGGGGGTTCTGCCAATGCCCTGTGTAGAAATAATTTGAAATGCAGTTCTACAGAAATCTTTCACAAGGAGATGAGAAATTGTACCTTTGTGTTATTGACTGCACTGTAAACCATTAGGCCCCCAATAAAAATGATAATAAAAAAAAAAAGCACAGATCAAGCCTCAAGCAGTGTTCCTTTTCACACATTATGGTATATATAGAACATTTCCATATTTGTTCATACCCAGAGGTTAACAGTTACTGCTCTAAATTCCAAGCATTTGACTCGGGGAGTCCTGATGTCTCTTGCTCTGCCCTCCAGCCCTTGTAAACTAATGGGATACATCTTGATGTAACAGTAACTAATTGCTCTGCCCTACCAGTTAGGAAAGTCTTCCCAGTTACCTATAAGTCGTATTTATTGATGAGCTAGTTTTATTTTTTGTTACCTTTTTTTTTAAAAAAAAATATTTATTTATTCCCTTTTGTTGCCCTTGTTTTGTTGTTATTGATGTTGTCATAGGACAGAGAGAAATGGAGAAAGGAGGGAAAGACAGAGGGGGAGAGAAAGACAGACACCTGCAGACCCACTTCACCGCCTGTTGGAGCTGGGGGCTGTAGCCAGGACCCTCACGCCGGTCCTTGAGCTTTGCGCCACATGCGCTTAGCCCGCTGCGCTACCGCCCGACTCCCTTTTTGTTACCTTTAAGGAAATATACAAATGCCAGTCTCAAATAATAGGGTAAGGGAAAGGTATCATAGACACCACACCATTTGGTCAATAGGTGATATGTTGCCTTCCATATAGTTTCCTTGTCTCTTTACTGGAAGTTGACAAAACTTGAGATTCTTTTAGAAGTAAAATTTCCTAGCATACCAAACAGGCACTTAGATTTTTAGTTGCAACCCTATGACATCTTGGAGTGCCACAGAATATGGCTTAGAAAGGTTTTTTTTAAAAGTATTTATTTAATTCATTTATTTATTTGATAGAGACCGAGAGATATCAAAAGGGAAGGGGGGGAGATACTCCTGTAGCACTATTTCCCTGCAGGTGGGGTCTGGGGGCTGGAGCCTGGGTCCTTGCACATGGTAACAAATATGCTCTACCAGGTGTGCCACCACCCAGCCCCTAGAAAGTTATTTCTTTGATGATGAACTAATGAAAGACCTACATTGAGCCCCCTTTTGAAATTCAAGTATAATTTCTTTTTTATTTTTATTTACTTTTTCATTCATTTATTTATTATTGGATACAGACAGAGAGAGAAATTGAGAGGGGAGGGGAAGGGAGACAGAGACATCTGCAGTCCTGCTTCACCACTCATGAAGCTTTTCCCTGGCAGGTGGGGACCAGAGGCTTGAACCTGGATTCTTATGTACTGTAATATGTGTGCTTAATTAGGTGTACCACCACCTGCCCCCTCAAGTATAACTTCTTATAACCAAATAAATAATTCTAATTTATGATATTAAGCCATATATATATATATACTAATTAGTTTTAATGTGCCTACCACACAGTTTGTCTTTTCTTATCCCAAAAAAGACATTTATTCTATATACTTTTACTATTCAGTAAAGTAAATTTGTTTATTTTCCCTAACTAGATAGTTTAATTTGCTAGATGCCAAAGCAGGTGTTGGTTCTGTCTTACATGTATCATGGCAGCTGGTTTCTAGATTATATTCTTGATCTCTAGAGGGATGTAAGAAAGAAAAGATAAAAGGATCAATCTAAAGTATTAATGATGGGCATGGGATATAGATTACTTGGTAGAGCACACATGTGCCAGGACCTGGGTGTCATGCATGGAACTAGGTGAAGTGGTGCTGTGGTGCCTTTTCTCCTCTATGTCTTTTCCCCTTCCTTTGTGTCTGTCTGAAACTAAAAGGGAAAAGAAAAAGTTCACCAAGAGTATTGGAATCGTGCAGGTATGTAACTTCTGCTGGCAAAAATAAATAAATTACTTTTGAGGTCAGGGCAGACTGTCGAAGCACATTTCCTATAGTATTGTTTTTTACTTTTTAAAACTACTGCATTTGAGGGGAGCAGGACAATTCAGTCAACATGACACGTTTCATTATAATACTGTCTACCTGGGATTATAGACCAGATTAAAGAGAAGGTTTATGTAGAAATATAGTGATTGAGAAGCTGATGTCAAGAACACTTACCTTTTTTTTTGAAGCCATTAAATATTTCTCCCTTTTAAGTATGCTTTTTAACTGATAGAATTTCTCTGACTAGCTCCTGTGATGTTTTTTTCTTTGATGTTAAAAATGATGGGGAAAAGAATGACTTGTCTTTTTATTTTACCTTGTATAGTCAGTATTCACTAGAATGGCAGTTGTGAAAGCTCTGAACAAGATAAAAGAAGAAGATTTCTGCAAGTAAGTAGAAGTATAGAAACAATAAAGAGTCATGTAATTTTAGGATAAAGGGCATGTTAGAGATCATCTGGACTGTTTCTAAACTACTACTGGATATATTTCAGGGACTTTAGTCATCATTAAACCCCAGTTCTTGATGCAATACTTAACTATGTGGTTATGGTCAGTAAGTGTTGTCAACTGAACGTTTGCATTTATGGAACAATCCAGCTTCTTTACTTAGAAGAGTGTATTATGGTCAAAAGAAGGAGTTGACTTGCCTGAGATTTCAGTTGGATTATAGAGTGTGTCCCTCCAGCCAGGTTCTGACATTCTAGCCCAATGCTAGACCCATTACACTCCTAATTTACTTTTTCTTGTCCATCTCCAGAAGGGAGGAAAAAGACTCATTTGTTTTCTTATTTGTTAAAATATATGCTGAGTGGTCCAGGAGATGGTGCAGTGGCTAAGGAACTAGACTCTCAAGCATGAGGTCCTGAGTTCAACCCCCGGCAGCACATGTACCAGAATGATGTCTGGTTCTTTCTTTCTCTCTCCTATCTTTCTCATTAATAAATAAATAAAATCTTAAAAAACAATATTTATATATATATATATGCTGAAAGATACTAAGTTTTATATTTTAATTTTCACTGTGTTAATTTAAATATAATGGTATCGTAGTTATTCACTCAGAATGTTCTTGAATTTCAAGCAGAAAAAAATAATTAGGAAAGTTTCATAAACTTTACTGACTGAAAATGTATCTCAGAGTTGGAACTTTTTTGTTAAATTATAGAAATAAGGATTACTTTCTATAAATAATAATCCCCAAATTTGTAAATTATTTTTGTTAAACAATCTTGGGAAACTATAAAATTTCCAAATCATGCATTTTAGGTTAAATCCATATTTAGTCATTTACAGGTAGATTCCAGTTCATGGTTTTGAAAGTTCCCAGATGGTGGATAGAAAATAAAGCTATACATTGTTTTATCCTGCCTATCCTCAGTTGTATTGAAGCTTCTTAGTTTATATGCAGAATCTGTCACATCTACATTTTCTGGTTCTGTTGTGTGATCCCATGATGATAGTTGAAATGAGAGAGGGAAAAATGGTGGCATACCTTCCTACTGGGACTTATTCTTATGACTAACCTCTTATTGCATACTAACTTTTCCCAAATGACTGAGGATTACGTAATCCAGCAGCATGTTTTTATGGATAGCAAAGTGACTAAAGAACCTGGAGAGGCTTCCGGTTCATAAATAGGGATTTTCCTCGCAAACCTCCAGGCAGTTGGAAATTATCACCTGGGAACATGAAATTTCCTGAACTTGAAAAGGTAATTTCAGAACCTTGATTTACTGAGTGTCATTCTCATATATTAAAATTGGTACTCCAGAGAGCTGATAGACTCTTAAGATTCTGAAACTTAAAGTTAAGAAGAGGATTAGTCCTTGAGAACTGAAGTTCTGTGTGTCCCTCAGATAAGGCTAGTTTATTATAGGTGTGTGATTCAGTATCATGTCTGGAAGATAGTAGCTATATATTTTATTTTATTTTGCAGGCAATTTCCTTGTCCTCCAAGCTCACCAAAGGTTGTATGCACTGTTCACGAAATTGAATGTGCCCATGGTGCTGTCTTTGTGGCTGGTAAACCATTTAGTCTAAACTGTTCTGACACTATCAATTTACCATCGTGCCTGAACATCTCAACTGGCTTCTCTGTTTTCTGCTTTTTGTTGTTAAATAGGTTTAGATTAATTGACTTTTCTGAGTACTAGATAGTCAAGCTTTTCTTTTTCGTTTTCTTTTTGTAAGGTTCTATAGGTATTCTTAACTACTCAGAATTGGGGGTAAGATTATTTTGCAGACCATTAGGCACCCCCAATAAAATGATTAAAAAAACCACATAAGATGTTATTTAAAATGTTGTGTTGAAGGAAAATGACACTTTCTAGGTTCTAATAACTTTCATCATAGAAGTAGCCAAGTGGGAATATTGGTAGATGAAGAACCAAAAACTGGTAGGAGAAACTCAGTCAGTTAATGTTATATAATTGAAAGCAAAATTGAAAAAAATTTTTTTTACTATCTTCAAAACAAACTAAATACTTGGCTTTTACCTGAAAAAAAAATTTTCATTAACTTTCCCAAGACATGATGTAGTAGACAAATTTTGTTTTGAAAGCTACATCTGTTTCATACTAATAGCTGAAATGAAATTGCTCTTTAGTCTTTACTATGAAACTCTGCCCTGGGGGTACTTACAGCCTGCTGTAGGGTAGCTTTCTTTATGAAGCAGTGAGTCATGTTCTGTTAGGGTTTTTTTTTTTTCTTTTTAACTTTAAAAACTTAAAAATTCCCTGTATATGAACTCTCTGGAATACATTATCACCAATGACTCTTAAACTGAAAGTATCATGAGTCAAGCATAGAAGTACTTGTTGCTCTTTAAAAAAAAATGGTCCTTCCTGTATTAATATTGAAATTTGTTTGGTCAGTTGATCAGATTATTCAAAATATTTAACGTACCTTTTGAATTTATTTGATGATTCATATCATATCTTTAGTCATGAGTATGACTATGCCTCTGTTTTTTAAATCTATATAAAGTGCCTTTACCTCAAATTAGATTATATTAGTTGAAGGCTTTTGTTTTATATCTTAGCACTTAGGATGTGGGCACTCAATAAATAGTTGTTGCTTTTTAAATTTTACCTTCTTGTGTTAACCATACTGTTTTATACAGACAGTTTGGTCTTTTTTTTTTTTTTGACAGGTAGATATAATAAATACTCCAGGAATCTACCACAAACTCCTTGGATAATTGATGGAGAAAGGAAGCTGGAATCTTCAGTAGAAGAATTAATTTCAGGCCATCTTTTGACAGTATTCAAAGCAGAGAGTAAGTGCTATCATAGTCTTATTTAAATACAAAGTCATTCCTGAGTGGATTTCTTGGTGGTAGTAGGAAAGATTTCTTTATTTTGTAAATTACCACTAATTGGAAAGCTATGAAGCTATGAAAAGCTATGAAAGCTATGAAGCAAGGTTGTGCCTCTTGCTTCATAGCTTTCTATGAGGAAAAATTAATCACTGTGTCCTAAATTCCTTTAACCTGGGCTGGATTTGTGCCAAGATTCCCAACAACTTCTTTCCTATTTGAAGATAATCACTCTTTCTGGGAAAATTCAAAACAATTGAAAGAAACTACTTGAAATGAATGTGCTTTAACTCTGACCTTGGGAGACCACAGCCTCAGCCCTTTTGGGAGTATATGAGGAAACTAAAACACAAAGCCCACATTCAATACTTGCTCAAGTATAATCTGCCTTCCATTTAAAAAAAATATATTTTATTTATTATTGGATAGAGATGGAGAGAAATTGAGAAAGGAGGGGAGAGAGAGAGGGGGAGAGAGACAGACAACTGCAGCACTGCTTCACCACTCATGAAGCTTTCACCCTGCAGGTGGAGACCGGGGGCTTGATCCTGGGTACCTACCTGCTTACTGTAATGTGAGCACTTAATCAGATGTGCCACTGCCTGGCCCCATCTGCCTTCCATTTTTAACTGCTAAAATGTCCTAGGATAAAACTTGGACTGAGAGAAAATAGATCAACAGCTTCTCCTTTAAAAGACTTAATGGCAGTTTTGTTATGTTTTGATTTCCTAGGTTTGTGGGGTGAGTCAGATACTGTCAGACTATGTAATATTAACAAACTGGTTATTTGTCACACTTAGGGTCTTTTTCTCTGCTTCACTTTCTCTTTTTCACCCTTCCTCCCCTCTTTCTTCCCTACTCTTTCTTATTTTTTTAAATCTTTATTTATTGGATAGAGACAGCCAGAAATTGAGAGGGAAGGAGGTGATAAAGAGAGAGAGACACCTGCAACATCGCTTTACCACTTTTGAAGTTTTCCCCCTGCAGGTGAAAGATGCAGGAAAGGTGATCATAAATGTTTCATAAATCTATGATTTGTGTTTCTGAATCTGCTTTACTATGTACCATCTTATTTAGAGTCAAATGTTCCTTGTTTCTCTGGAGCACTCCTTTCAGTAACTCTTGGCAGGTATAGTAATGGCAAACCCCTTTAGTTTTTGTATATCTGGTACTGTTTTTATTGCTATTTCATATTTGAATGATAATCTTCAGGATAAAGTATGTCTGGCTGGTAGTTGTTGTCGTAACACCTTGAATATGCCACTGTACTCTCTCCTGGCCTTCATGGTTTCTGCTGAAAAGTTTGATATGAGTCTAACTGTTATAGGTCACTTTATTCTTTTTCCTGGAGGCTTGTAAAAGTTTTCCAGGGAGTCGGGCGGTGGCCCAAGGGGTTAAGCATGTGGCATAAAGCACAAGGACCGGCAGAAGGATGCCGGTTCAAGCCCCCAGCTCCCCACCTGTAGGGGAGTCACTTCACAAGCAGTGGAGCAGGTCTGCAGGTGTCTATCTTTTTCTCCCCCTCTCTGTCTTCCCCTCCTCTCTCTATTTCTCTCTGTCCTATCCAACAACCACATCAGTAACAACAACAATAAGAACTGCAACAATAAAAAACAAGGACAACAAAAGGAAATAAATAAATATTTAAAAAAAAGTTTTTCTTTGTCCTTGAATTTTGATAGTTTTTAAATGATGTATCTTGGTATAGGTCTATTTGGGTTTAGGAATTGGGGTGGGGAAGGGCAGAGGGCAGGGTGTTCTCTCTGCTTCCTGAGTATCTGCCTCCTGACTGAATCCCAGATTTTAAAAATTTTCTGTTATTATTTCATTGAATATGGTTTCTGTTCTCCTGATCTTTGCTTTTATAGTGGAGTCTTCACTCTCTTGGAGAATAATTTTTTCTAAGCCTTTTTACTCCTACTTTAAAGTAAAAAAATATGGTCATTTTTATTATATTCCCTCTTCTACATGTGTAAGTCTACTTCCTTGACTTACTGTTTGAAATTACTGCATTCAAAATGCCCTTCATATCCTGTAGCTTTGTTTTCATGTTTTCTATTTTGCTATCAAGTGAGTCTTTGAGATCATGGATTTCTTTCTTCTTATTAAATTGAGAGCTTTGTTTTTCCAAAAATTTCCAGTCAATATATTTTCTAAATTCTTTCTCTGACAGCCCCTCTGGATCTATATAAGGCTGTCATATTGATTTTGCAGAACTTTCATTTTCCTATAATCCATGTTTTGTTGATCAGTAGGTAATACATTGTTTGTGGACACCATAATTATAAGCACTTCAAATCCACATAACAGATATGAATGGGCCACATGGAATTTCTCAGGAATCTAGTCACTTAAAAAAAAGGGCCTTGGTACTGCTGTTTACAACTCTCAAAATCTTGGGCTTTGGGTGAACCCCTGGGGCCATCCAAGGGACACAAGGAACTAAACAGATTGCCCAAGACTAGGTAGTGGGTGTGAGCATGAGTTCTAGCCTTCAACCTTAATGTACAAAAACTTTAAACTTTACCTTTCCTCTAAGGATTGACCAGGAGTCCCTTGAGCTTTTGAGCTTTTTCCAATTCCTGGTTCAAGAAGACTTGTCTTGCAATCTTTAGGGCATATGTCTGAACTTTTCTGGCTATTTCTTTGTAGTGTTGTAGTTTATAGGTTGTGTTAAGAGACTCTAGGACTAGATTTTCTGGTTCAACTCTGGACCCTACTATGTACTAAAGATGTATCCAGTCTTTGTCTCATCTTCTCTTTAAGTAAAATGTAGATAATATGCCTCATAGTGTTAATGAATAGCCTTGATGCCTATTCATAGTAATATGCTGTGGTGATAGTGATGAAATCATTAGTAGCTGCTGTATTATCAAAGTCATTTTGTTTTTGTTTTGTTTTTTTTCTGCTACCAGGGTTATCTCTGAGGCTCTGTGACTTCACAGTGAATCCAGTGCTTCTGGTGGCCACTTTTTCCTTTTTTTTTTTTTTCCTCCTCTTTTTAGTTGATAGGATAGAGAGTAATTGAGAGGGGAAGGGTAGATAGGGCGAAAGTAAGAGAGACAGCTGCAGTACTTTTTCACTGCTCATGAAGCCTCTCCCCTGGAGATGGGGACCAAAGTAAATTGTACATGGTAACATGAGCTCAACCAAGTGCACCACTGCCTGGCTCCTGTAAAAAAGTTGTCATGTAACACTAATCTTTTTTTTTTTTCTCTCCTCCAGGGTTATTGCGTGCACCATGAATCCACCGCTCCTGGAGGCCATTTTTTTCCCCCCTTTTGTTGCCCTTGTTGTAGCTTCGTTGTGGCTATTATTATTGCCCTTGTTGACGCAATTCGTTGTTGGATAGGACAGAGAGAAATGGAGAGAGGAGGGAAGACAGAGAAGGGGAGAGAAAGATAGACACCTGCAGACCTACTTCACCGCCCGTGAAGCGACTCCCTTGCAGGTGGGGAGCCGGGGGCTCGAACCGGGATCTTTACGCCGGTCCCTGCGCTTTGCGCCACATGCGCTTAACCCACTGCGCCACCGCCCGACCCCCAACACTAATCTTTTTATTTATTTATTTAACCCTTTTCCTCTCCTTTTATTTGCAGTGTTTAGTCTTATGATTCATCTATTGGATTGTACATAGTTTTGTCATGATTTCTGCTTAGGTTTGTTTACACAATGTATTTGCTAAACCTTTCTTTCTCCTCTCCTCCATTCATAGGGTGTAATTCTCAGATAAATGTTTTTACTATTTTGTTTGAAGGAAAAAAGAAACATGACATTATGTTTTTCACCATAAGTTTGTGTGACCAGGGTGGTAGTGGGAACTTCCCCCAAAGTGTTCAACTGTTCACTTTCCCCTTGGGATATTAATGTGGGATAATTGCTAAGGTTTGGCTTTGTCATCAAAAACATCTATGGGGGCTGGGGGTGAGCGGTGGCTCACTCAGTTAAGCACACAAAGTACTAAGCACAGTGATTCCAGCACCTGCTCCCCACTTGTAGTGAGGCTGCTTCAGAAGCCACTGGTGTAGCAGGTCTACAGGTGTGCTTTTTTATTTTTTTTGCCTCCAGGGTTATTGCTGGATTGCTGGGGCTCGGTACAAATCTACTGCTCCTATCGTTGTGGTTATTGCTGTCATTGTTGTTGGATAGGACAGAGAGAAATGGAGAGAGAGAGGGAGAGAAAGACACCTGCAGCCCTGCTTCACTGCTTGTGAAGCAACCTCCCTGCAGGTGGGGAGTTGGGGACTCGAATTGGGATCCTTACGCCAGCCGCTGCACTTTGTGCCATGTGTGCTTAACCCACTGCACTGCCGCCTGCTCCCCTGCAGGTGTCTATCTCCCCCACCCACCCCTCTCAGTTTCTCTCTATCCTATCCAATAAAATCGGAGGTGGAGGTAGGGGAGGAAAAAATAGTCCCTGGGAATGGTGGCTTTGTACCACTGGCACCAAGTCCAGGCGACAACCTTTGACACACACACACACACACACACACACACACACACACATTCCCATTTAATCATTTGGTCTTTGGAAAAGTACTTAGTCTTTTAGAAATTTGGTATTATCAGTACCTGCTTCATAAAGCTATAAGGATTACTGAAATAATGTATGCAAAATATTTAACGCAGTAGCTGGCAGTGATGCTTTTTTTTTTTTTTCAGAGTGTGGAATTAGGGGTGGGATGTTCCTTATCCCTTGGGATTCTCCTGTAGATTGTTCAAAGCAAAATGGGTTTTTTTTTCCCCGTTATTGGGGGATTTATGTTTTACAGTCGACAGTAAATACAATAGTTTGTACATGCATGACATTTTTCAGTTTCCCACACAACAATACAACCCCCACTTGGTCCTCTGCCATCCTTTTCCAGGACCTGTACTTCCCCTCCACTCCACCCCAAAGTCTTTTACTTTGGTGCAATAACCAACTCTAGTCCAGGTTCTGCTTAGTGTTTCTCTTCTGATCTTGTTTTTCAACTTGTTCCTGCAAAATGGATTTTTACTAAAGAGTGGGAATGACTATTTTAGGGCTATTGTGACTCTTATTTATTTATTATCTGCTTTCCAAAGGTTTTAATTTTTCATCCTCTGGAAGAGAAGATGTAGATGTGCGAACACTGGGAAATGGTAAGATTGCAACAGTGTTACTTTATTAGATCTAATTTTCAGATTATCACCCTTTTCAAACAACAGGTTTGCTGTAGTCACTTACAGTCAAAGTGGGCAGAGCCCAGAGCTTCTCCAAGTTAGGATGCTTTGTGCATTATAGGATTACCTTTATAAAAGAAAATTATTGTTGTAACACAAGATTTTTCTTTCTTCAGAGGCCATCCTTATTGCATATCTATACTTACAAAGGGCTTTTATGTGCATTAACAAGGTGGTGCCTGATGGTTTCCAAAAACTTTATTAATTGTTCTTCTGAATAACATTTCATCAGTATTAGTTCTTTTTGTATATCTTCATTTAAAAAGGCTATTCTGCTCTTAGTCTTCATTCTCTCATTTTGCATTGTTGCATTAGAAAAAAGATGATACAAGTTAACTCTCAGTTATTTGAGATTTATAGTCCCCCTCATGGACCATGGCTTTCATTTTTTCACTAGTGTACTAAACAAGGAGGATGGATTTCAACCTAGTATATCTGGGCATTGCTGCAACTAAATCAAGTAGTGATTGTTTAGATTTTATTATGTAATTAACACAGACTTATTTATGGACCTTTGTGAAAGCAGTCATAGTCACATATTATCTGTACTTGGGTTTAGCAGCCTCTTCCCCTACCCCCATTTCTTACCCCCCCCCAAAAAAAAACACACCTTGATTAAATCTCTTCACATATTCTTTCCTAACCCATATGTAGTTGTGTCACTAAATTTTCAGTCCTCTGGATTCAACTCGTTTTTCACACCTCCTAGCCCTCTTGCATTAGTCCAAGTGTTAACTCCATCAACACGTTTCTGTTTCATGACGGGGTGTGTGCTGCCAGGAAGGCCCTTTGCAATTGAGCTGGTGAATCCTCATAGAGTACATTTCACTTCACAAGAAATTAAGGAGCTTCAGCAGGTAAACCACTTCATGACATGGAAATTGTCATGTTTCTGTAACTGTAGCTGAACTAGAGTTGTTAACTGTTTTTCTTTTTCTGCTACTACAGAAAATTAATAATTCATCTAACAAAATCCAAGTCCGTGACCTGCAGCTTGTTACAAGGTAAGGGTAGACTCACTGGAGATTATTTCAAAAAGGAAATTTGGGATGTATACCATATATCTGATAAGGGAATTATACCCAGAATATATAAATAATTCATACACTTAAAAATAGGACAGTCCGTGGAGGGTAGATAAGCATAATGGTTATGCAAACAGACTCTCATGCCTGAGGCTCCAAAGTCCCAGGTTCAATCCCCTGCACCGCCATAAGCCAGAGCTGAACAGTGTTTTGGTAAAAAAAAAAAAAAAAAAAAAAGGCAGTCCACGGGCAGTAGCACAACAGGTTAAGTGCATGTGGTGCAAAGTGCAAGGACCGGCATAAGGATGCCAGTTCAAGTCCCCGGCTCCCCACCTGCAGGGGAGTTGATTCACAGGCAGTGAAGCAGGTCTGCAGGTGTGTCTATCTTTCTCTCCCCCTCTCTGTCTTCCCCTCTATCGATTTCTCTGTCCTATCCAACAATGATGCTGTCAACAACAACAACAATAACTACAACAATAAAAATAAGGGCAACAAAAGGAAAAATAAATAAATAAATAAATATAAAAAAATAGGACAGTCCAAGTAGAAATGGGGAAATAATGAGCATTCCTACAAAGATAATATATAAATGGACATATGAAAAAAATGCTCAAAATAATCAGAGGCATGCAAGAATAAACTATGTTGAGATTATACTTTATACATATTATAATGGCTATAATAAAAAAAGCAGAAAATAGTGGAACCCTCATAAACCATTAATAAGATTGTAAGTATGGCTATTTTAGAAAATAACTTGGCCATTTCTCAAAAAGTTAGAGTTACCATATGATCCAGCAATTCTATTTCTAGATATATACCCAAGTGACATGAAGATGTATGTCAACACAAAGGCTTACACATAAGTGTTTATAGTATTTACAATGGCAAAAAGAAACCATCCATATGCTTGGGAATAAGCAAAATGTAGTATATCCATAACAATGGATTATAATTCATTCATTATTAAAAAAAAAAGGAATGAAGTCATACTATAGCTTGGATGAACCCTGAAAACATTCCTAAGCTAATGAAACCAGACACCAAATAGTATATATCACATGATTCCATTTTATAGGAAAAGTTTAGTGTTGTGAAATATATAGGCAATAAGCCATTTAGTGTCTATCTGGGAGAAATAGGGATTAGGAAGTGCCTGCCAGGGTCCGGTGGTAGCGTACTTGCTTGAGTGCACATGTTATAATGCGCAAGGACCCGAGTTTGAGCCCCAATCCTCACCTGCAAGGGGAAAACTCTGCAAGTGGTGAAGCAGTCTTGCAGGTGTCTGTCTGTCTCTTTCCCTATCACACCCTTCACTCTTGATTTCTGGCTGTCTCTTTCCAATAAATAAAGATTAAAAAGAAAAGGAAATGACTGCAGATAGGTATAGTCTTATTTTGGGAGTAATAAAAGTACTCTAAAAATTAGATTGTGGTGATGGCTATACAGTTCTATAAATTAAAAATTAATGAATTGTACAGTTAAATGAGACATATAAATTATATCTCAACATTTTTTTAAAAAAAATTATTTCTTCATAAACATGAAAGGGAGAGAGCCAGAGAATTACTTTGGCACATATTATGTCAGTGATTGAATTCAGGGCCTCATGTTTCTGAATTCAGCACTCTAATTGCTACACCATTTCCTAGGCTGCAACAAAGTTGTTATTACGGGAGCTGGGCAGTGTCACACCAGATTGAGCGCACATAGTATGAAGCACAAGGACTCGGCAAAGATACCAGTTTGAGCCCCTAGCTCCCCACCTTCCAGTGGAGGGGGGGTGTTGAAGCAAGTGTCTTTCTAGCTCTCTCCTTCTCTATCTCCCTTTCTCTCTGTCCTTTCCAATAAAATGAAGGAGAAGGAGGGGGAGGAAGAAGAAGAAGAAGAAGAAGAAGAAGAAGAAGAAGAAGAAGAAGAAGAAGAAGAAGAAGAAGGAGAGGGAGAGGGAGAGGGAGAGGGAGAGGGAGAGGGAGAGGGAGAGGGAGAAGAAGAAGAAGAAGAAGAAGAAGAAGAAGAAGAAGCCTCCAGAAGCAATGGATTTGTAGTGCCTGCACCAAGTCCTGGTTGGGGAAAAAAAGTTATTATTATTGTGAATATGATGATGATGATTATGTTAATCCCACTAGGGTTATCTCTGGGCTTGGTGCCTGCACAGTGAATCCAGTTTCCAGTAGCCTTTTTTTTTTCTCTTTGATTTGATAGGACAGAGATAAATTATGGGGGGTGGGGTAGATAGAGATGGTGAGAGAGAGAGAGACCCTGCAAACCCACTTCACAACTTGGTAAAGCTTCCCCCCCGCAGGTGGGGAGGGTCTTTGAACCCGGATCCTTGAATTGGTAACGTGCACTCAGCCAGGAGTGCACTGATCGGCCTCCATAGTCACTTTAAAGAAAGGGATGATTGGGCAAGGCTTGTGCATGGTTTATTTATTTATACAAACCTTGTTTAATTGTTTTTATTTAGAGAGGCAATAGGACATATGAAAGAAGGTGAAGAAGAAAAGACCAAAACTTACAGTGCCTTAATATGGACAAATAAAGCACTACAGAAGGAAGACATTGAATTTTTAAATGATATAAAGGTAATTTAAGTGCTCTAATTATTTTATTTCTGTTCTTTGATTGACTGAAAAAGAATCCTTTGTGGGGGCTGGGCGGTGGTACACATAGTATGAAGTGCAAGCACCTGAACAAAGACCCTGGTTCAAGCCCCCGGCTCCCCACCTTCTGGGGAGTTGCTTCACAGGTGGTGAAGAAGGTCTGCAGGTGTCTGTTTTTCTCTCCCCCTCCCTGTCTTCTCCTCCCCTCTCAGTTTCTCTCTGTTCTATCCAATTAAAATGGGGGAAACAAAGGCCAGCAGGAGTTGGCACCAAGTCCCAGCAATAACCCTGGAAGCAAAAAAAAAAAAAAAAAAAAACCATTGTTTCCTAGTTTATTGCAAATAAATCACATAACATGGGCTTTGGGATTTGTGACACCTAGTTTAAAATCTTGGCTTTCTCATGTGCTAATTGAGTAACTGGGATATTCATCTACTATGTCTGAAAGGCAGTGTTGTTAGTAATTATGTGTCTGACTCTGAGGACAGGTTGCCTGGGTGTAAATCTTGGATCTCTATCTCTCAGTTGTGTGACTTTAGTGCTTTATAAAATTAGTCTCAAAAAATTAAATGAATTGGAGCCAAGTGGTGGTGCACCAAGTAGAGCACACACATTATGTTACATAATGACCATAATGGTTTAATCCTCCCACCTCCACCTACAAGGAACAAGCTTCATGAGCAGTGGAAAAGTACTGCAGATGTCTCTGCCTTCCCCCCATCTCTCACTCTCTGTTAAAAAACAAAACAGACAGAAAGAGAAAGGAAATGGTGAGTTGTACAGCCACCAAGACCCAGTGCATTCCTACACACACACACACACACACACACACACACACACACACACACACACACACACACACACACACCCCAAATGATCTGCAATATGTTTGGTCATCTGTAAAAAAGGTAGTATGAACTAGAACTTATCTAAGCAGAATCATTTGTGTGTGCTTGTATTTGTTTCTGAAAAGTCAACAATATGAGCATAGTAGAATGCGGTGTTAGAGTAAATGAAATCACTTCCTGTCATCTTATAATATTAAGCAGCCCAAAAAAGACGTGAACTTGTTGATCTGAGTGCTATGTTGGAAGTAGTGGTGGGTCTAGCTAGTAGCTCAATTAATATTCTGTTAAACTAGTTCATGAGTCAGAATCCTAGGAATGCTAAAGGTCATGAGGAGAAGTTAGAATTTTCTGTATTCATTTGAAGGCCAGCTGTTTCTGTACTCTGTAGTGGCCATATACTGATAGGTTCCTTAATAATTATAATTAATTAAAAGCCTTGGTTTTTTTTTTTTTTTTTTTGGTCTTTTGGGATCAGAGAGCTTAATTCATCTGAACAAAGTGCTTCTAATATCAAAAAATTGTGGTCATAAAACCTGTATGTTAGGAGTGCCCACTGACTCCCCATTCTGGTAAAAGCAGCCACATCATTTCAAGTGTAGTCTTTGTCAGAACTTGCTCTTTCTTTTTTGGTGAAGAACCTGACAGAGGGGAGGCCAGACAGAAAACTTTTGTTTACTTAGTGCTTCAGGCACTCAGTAATCATGTAAATTAAGTAGTTGTTCCAACAAGAAAAGTACAGAGGAAGATTCAAAGCTCTTAAGAAATTAGACAGGATTCAAAGTTCTTATGAACTTCATATCTGGTTATACCTGATTTATTTATTTTTCACCAGAGTTATTGTTGGGACTTGTGCCTGCATGTTGATTTCATCTCTTCAAGCAGCCTTTTTTTTTTTCCCCTTTCTTTAAATACAGAGCAGGAGTGAGAGGGGAGACAGAAAGAGACACGTGCAGCATTGCTCCACTGTTTGTGAAGCATCCCTCCTGTATATGTGTGTCACCACCTGGCCCCTATTTTTAAAACTTGGAATTAGTTGAGCTTTTACAATGTTAGTTTCTATTTCTTATTTTATATCTTATGACAGAAAGAGAAATACCTACTATGAGAAAAACACTGCGTGCTCCTACAAAATCTGAAATATAAAAAGACGCACAGGTTATTATTATTCTCAAGTAACCTGAACTGGGAAAATATTGATAGTCTAGATAATTGTACACACTTAATTTTAACTATTATGTTGAAATGCTTCCTTGAACAATGGTGTAACTTTTGATTTTTCAGATATACTTTACTTTCATCAAATTGAAAAAATAACTCTGCAAGTAGCTATGAGAGTCCCCCAAACCTAAAAACTGTTCAAAAACATGAGTCATGATGTATTTTCTACAACCAGCTATTTCTCACTTTGCCTGAAATACCCAATATTAATTCACTTTCATGGGTGGGGGAGGGATGTTGGTTAGAGTTAAATATTTCTAGAAGAGTTATGTTAAGTGAAGGGCAATATAAACATCCATGCCCTTAATCAATGTGCTAAAGATTTAGGGACTGTTTACTTGGCAGTCTTTTTTATGGCATAGTCAAGCCCAGAAAAATGAATAATCATGAACAAGGTTATGAAAAGTCTGACAAAGTTTGAGCCCAAGGGAATATAACTTATTATAGTTTTAGCTTCTATCCTGACAGTGCTCTAAAGAAAACATCTGTGGCGGGATAGATAGCATAATGGTTATGCAAAGAGACTCTCATGCCTGAGGCTCTGAAGTCCCAGGTTCAATCCCCCGCACCACCATAAACCAGAGCTGAGCAGTGCTCTAGTAAAAAAAAATAATAATAATAAAACAAAACTAGAAAACGTCTGTGATGATCCATGGATGACAAAGGAAATGTTTGTTAATACAGACCTCTCGGGGCAGCAGAGCTTACTCCATGATTATGTATCATATTCTCTAGGACCTAAAGATTGACCAAAAAACCCCTCTGCGGGTCCTTCACCGGAGGCCCTTGGCTGTGAGAGCTCGAGTCATTCACTCCATGGAAACATGCTATGTGGATGAGCATCATTTCCGCCTCTTTCTCAAGACTCAAGCTGGAACGTATCTTTTTCATCTTCTGCATAGCAATAATATAACCAGAAAACCGTAGAAAATAAGCTCAGTAGTAGGTAGTGGTGCCTGTGGTTGAATGAATGTGCACGTTACCACACACAGGGACCCAGATTCGAGTCCCTGCTCCCCATCTGCAGGTATGACACTTCATGAGATGTGAAAGAAGTTAATAGGTGTCTATCTCCCTCTCCCCTCTCAATTTCTCTCGGTCATATCAAATAAAATGGGAAAAGATGGCCGCTGAGAGTAGATGATTTGTAGTGCCAGCAGTGAGCCCAGCAATAATAATGGTGGAAAAAAATAAGAAGAAAAAGAAAAATATGTTCAGTTTGATCTGAGAGGGATTAGGGAGAGCACTAAATTGTGGAAGAACCCTTTCCTTGTTTGAGTGTATATCCCCCCCCCCCATTACATTTGTGTTTTTCAGAACGACATTTTAAATCATAAGGCAGCAAATGTTCAACATCTGAACTTTATTTTATATTTTATAAACAATGAAATTCACTTTTCTTTGTGGAATAGGCCCGTCACAGTGTCATTCCATTGCTTCTTTTACTTTGGAGAGAGGGCCAGGGGAGTTACAGCACTTTTCAACCATGCATGGTAGGGTATGACATCTACCAGGTGAGCTATCTCCAGGACCCTACCATGAACTTTTAAAGTTGTGCTTCTTGTAACTACTGTTTTTCACAGTGGTGAGCACATAGTAATCACTCAGGAGATGTTTTTGATGGATCTACTTATTTACATATTTTGCAAATCACACATTAATGATCACATTTCGATTTTTTTTCAGCATCTTGAACATCTGTCACATATTAAAACTTGAATAGTAGATGAACATGGCCCCGCTTTACACATTGGTCTTCACTTTATGTGGTCATTGACCCAGAACAATGGGGTAATTTTAAAGCTGACCCATTGTTGGTAACCTGCCCTGCCTTGTATGATTTTTGTATCAAAACTGAGTTGATAGATAGAATATATCAGGATGCTGTAGAATTTTAGTTTTAGTTCATTTTTAAAAGGTGCTCCTAGTTTTTGTTGCCCTTGTTTTTTTTTATTGTAGTTATTGATGTTGTTGGATAGGACAGAGAGAAATGGAGAGAGGAGGGGGAGACAGAGAGGGGGAGAGGAAGATAGACACCTGCAGACCTGCTTCACCGCCTGTGAAGTGACTCCCCTGCAGGTGGGGAGCCAGGGGCTCGAACCGGGATCCTTATGCTTGGCGCCACCTGTGCTTAACCTGCTGCGCTACCGCCCGGCTCCCAGGTGCTCCTAGTTTTCATTTGAGGCTTGATGTTACGCTTTAGTAACATTTAGTGCTTTGTGCTTAATATAAAACTAATATAATGATATACTTCTGGATATTAAAGGGGAGAATGTCTAGTTTTAATCACCATATATCATCACCAGTATATTGCTGTGGTAAGTGTGCCTCTCTCACCCCACTAATCTCTGTTCTCCCATATCTAATCTTAGAAGTGAACTGGAAATAGCTGAAATAGATATAGGCTATTCATTTCTAAAAATGTCCTACATTTTTACAGTTTGGAGCAGATCTTTGTATCTCTGTTGTATGGAGCACATTTGCCCATTAAGGGTATAATATGGATGGAATTTCAAAGACATAACAGATTGAAAAGTAACCTTACCAAATCCTGGTTTTAATTTTGATGGATCTAGGGAAAATGCAGTGGTCTTTTGAAGATGCTAATGTCTTTTAATCCTAATTAAAACATTTTATAAATCTACTTATGTGAATTTATGTAAGAAAACTTACAGTATGAGGTAAGAAAGACTATTTGCTAGAGTTTTAGATATAATTAAACACATATATATGAATGTTTCACATATATTGCTTAATATACTGAATTAATTCACTGACTTATACTTCATCTCTCTAGCTATGAATCAGAACCACTCTGAACCCTTTTAATTTTGGGGAATTTTTTGGCCTTCCCACATATTGTTATCTATTATTATTATTATTATTATTATTTTACTAACACACTGCTCAGTTTGGGCTTGTGGTGGTAGGGGGAGGGATTGAACCTGGAACTTTGGAGCCTTAGGCATAAGAGTCTCTTTGCATAACCATTATGCTATCTATTCCCACCTACCACCGCCACCACCACCACCACCACCACTACTACTGCTATTTTTTTTTTTTTTACCAGAGCACTGATTAGCTCTGGCTTATGGTGGTGCTGGGGATATTAGTACTGTTTTCATACTATGTGCGCTTAACCCGGTGGGCTACTGGCCCGCCCCCTATCAGTACTATTTTCTAATGAAAGAGAAAAGAATGATAGTTACTGGGTAATTATGCAAAATATTTAGCAAAGAAGACTTATTAGATAATACATGTCTTGTGTTTTAATCAAACTATTTGGTGAAGACTAAATAAGCTTTAAGAAAATGAGGACACTAATAACAGCATTTTGATTTTAAAATTTTATTTGACATTTGAGAATAAATTCATTTTTCCTATTCAAATCAAATATACACATATTTTTTCCAAATATATTTTATACTAAGGAATGCTAAAGCAATCTTTTAGTGACCGACTCTAGTAGTAGTCATAAACTTTAAAATGTGAAGACTCAGAAAGGAAACACTAGGGGCTGGGAGGTGGTGGCACACCTGGTAGAATGCACATGTTATAATGCGCAAGGACCCAGGTTTGAGTCCCCAGTCTCCACCTGCAGAGGGAAAGCTTTACAAGTGGTGAAGCAGTGCTGCAGGTGTCTCTCTGTCTTTCTTCCTCTTTAGCTCCTCTTCCCCTCTTGATTTCTGACTGTCTCTATCCAATAAGTAAACATAATTTAAAAAGGGAAACACAAAAGTTGTTCCTTTTAAAAAGCAAGAACTAATTTAATTCTCTTATTAAGAATGTTGGCAAGCAACTAGAATTTAGGTCCCTCTGATAATCCTTCTGAAGGACCTATATCAAGACTAAATTAATATTTTCATTGTCCCTCCCATCCTGTTGCCACAGAATCATATCAGAAGGAAAGTCATCATTAAGGTCACTATGTGTGACCTTGTAGAAGCATAGCTAGTAGATGCCAGCTGCCGTATTTGTTTTTAATTGCCACTAGGGTTATTGCTGGGGCTCCATGCTGGCAGGACGAACCACAGCCCCCCCCCCCCTTCTTCTTTCTTTCTTTCTTTCTTTCTATTTTATTATATAGGACAGAGAGAAATTGAGAAGGGAAAGGAAGATAGAGAGGGAAAGACATGGACACTTGCAGACCTGCTTTACTGATCATGAAGTGACTTGAACCTGGATTCTTGTGCATAGCAGTGTGTGCACTCAAGCAGGTACATCACCTCCTGACCCCAGTCAGCTGCCATATTTGAAAACAGAACGAGAAAGATAAAAAAAAATGTAGTAATGGAAAAGAAAAAAAAAAGCTAAGTTGTTTTGTAGGGGTTTTATTTTGTTGAACTATAGTTAATTTAAAAAGTCCATTCCCAAATCTTGGCACTTAATTACGAGGAGAGACAGACACATAGAGAGAGGGAGAGAGGAAACTTGGATTAAGTTTGACATAATCACAGATCCCTACCTGGCTGCTTAAGCTGGTAAGAGTTATTTTGCTGGGAGTCGGGCTGTAGTGCAGCGGGCTAAGCGCAGGTGGCGCAAAGCACAAGGACTGGCAGAAGGATCCCGGTTTGAACCCCGGCTCCCCACCTGCAGGGGAGTCGCTTCACAGGCAGTGAAGCAGGTCTGCAGGTGTCTATCTTTCTCTCCTCCTCTCTGTCTTCCCCTCCTCTCTCCATTTCTCTCTGTCCTATCCAACAACGACAACAACAATAATAACTACAACAATAAAACAAGGGCAACAAAAGGGAATAAATAAATAAAATAAATATAAAAATTAAAAAGAAAAAAATGTTAAAAAAAATAAGCAAACAAGAATTATTTTGCTGTAGCTTATTTTGAGACAGTTTTTCCTCTAACATTTTCTTTCACCACTCAAATTTCACCAAGTAGTTAGTACTGTCTGACTATCATCTTTTTTTCCTTAAATAAACTTCAGCTACATTAAAGAATTTGTACATGGAGACTTTGGAAGAACCAAGCCAAACATTGGCTCTTTGATGAATGTGACTGCAGATATTCTTGAGCTGGATGTTGAGGTAAACCATTTTATTGTGGAAATGTTCACTTGCTTATTAAATTTAGGTAGGATTATTATTATTATTTTGGCATTAATCTACATTAATCTATATAGTACTACTCACCTTAATAGGTGTTTGAAAATGGTCTAAATCTGATGGTATCATGGTATTGCAGGGAAGGACTACCTTTGGAATTTAATTTTAATTTTTTTTTTTTTTTGCCTCCAGGGTTATTGTTGGGGGCTGGTCCTAACACTAGGAATCCACCACTCCTAGTGGCCATTCATTCCCTCCCCCCTCCTCCATTTTATTCAGTAGGACAGAGAGAAATCGAGAGGGGAGGGGAGAGATAGAGGAGAGGAACAGAGAAATACCAGCAAACCTTCTTAGCCATTTGTGAAGCATCCTGCAGGGGCTCAAAGCTGGGTCCTTGCACATAGTAAATACTATGTGTGCTTAACCAGGTGCACCATGGTCTGGCATTTTAACTCTTTCAAAACATAGTAAGGTTTCATTTATCATCTTTAGCTATAAAGATCTATAGCTTATATACTAAATATGCCTTACATATGGCTTAAGATCTAAATCCTTAACAAGGAAATTTTTTTTCTTTTTTTCTTTTTCTTTTTCTTTTTTTTTTACCAGAGCACTTAGCTCTGTTTATGGTGGTGCTGGGTATTGAAATTGGGACTTGAGGGCTTCAGGCATGAGAGTCTCTTTGCAGGGCCAGGTGGTGGTACATTGGGTTAAGTGCACATAGTACGAAGCGCAAGGACCAGTGCAAGGATCTTAGTTCCAGCCCTGGCTCCCCACCTGCAGGGGGGTTTCTCTGTCCAATCAATCAGTCAAGAGTCTTTGTATCAACATTATGCTATCTATCCCCACCCTTACTTGGGCTTTTTAAATAAAACATTTTTACTTGAAGATCAAGATTATGCTCTGGAAGAGCCAGCATGAAACAGATAAATTTGATTTTAAGAGAAACAGAAAGTCTGTCGATGTGCTATGCAAAGATCCCTACGCTTTTCTAGTTTCAGGTAATCTCTCAGGCTCTCTTAGTTACACTTGAGACTATAGGTATATACTGTCTGCTAAATGCAAGATGGGAATGTGAAAATGATTGGATAAAATAGTACTGAGATTTCTAAGGCAAAGTTGGTATCTTAATCTGAATTTCTTTGCTATTTTACCCATAGTTACCATGTAAAAACTTTTAAATGTACTGTCGGCATAGTGATGACCCAAGTAACCAAGCATTCAGTGATTCAGAAATGAGCCACAGACCCAAGAGCCCCATGTCCTAGAATGGATTTTAGAATTACATTGTCTCTTCCATTGTTTTTTTTCCCTTCAAATTCAACTTCTCTGTTATATTACATTAAAACTATTAAATTTTTACCTCATTACCAAATATGCTCACTAGACCACTACTATACTTTAATGACTTGACTTCTTTTCTTCTAGTCTGTAGACGTTGACTGGCCCCCTGCTCTGGATGACAACTAGCTTCTGAGTTTGGAAATAAAAAGCAAGATTTTTCTGACATGATATGAACATGAATTCACCATACACTGTAAAATGACTGTTTACTCACCAGAACGGTGTCTTAGAACTTACTTGGATCATGTTGATCTGTGTACTTCTAAAATTTCTTATAACATCTCAGGATCTGTATGTGAATATTTTGTTATATTTTTCTAAGAATGTCTTATGGTTGTTCTTATTTTCTTTCCAACTCCCATAAGCTGAAGTATAAATAGTGAAGCATTTTCTTTTAAATTCTTTCACTTAGGGACTTACGCAAACAGGATCATTCTCTAATAATTTGAGAAGCTACAATTTCTTTCAGCAGAATTTCCCTCTACAAGAGGCACGCCACATTTAAAATCACGGGGTTTTAATTTTTTCTCAGCTCTGGTTTAGTTTTACTGGGAACTGAACCTAGACCTTATAGCCTTGGGCATGAAAGCCATTTTGCCTACCTATTATGCTATCTCTCTGGCTCCATATTCTAAAAATTTTTAATTATCTTAGTAAAATTTTTATCTAGATTTACATAGCAACCTGTCATTTTCTAATATCCCAAACATAAACTGGATATCATTAATATTTTTCCAATAAATTTAAAGCAAGTTCTTTAATAAATTTTTATCTGATTTGTTATAAATCCTATCACTTCAAGTTATTTTTTTATTGCTGTTATTGTTACTTGTTTATTTTACCAGAGTACTACTAGTGCTCGGGATTGAACCTGGGACCTTTGATACCTCAGGCATGATTTTTTTGCATAACTATGAATCTATCTCTACAGCCCTCAACTTACTATTTTGACAATCTATAATTTTAAGTATATTTCCTGTGGAGTGAAAGCAAAACCTTAGAATTTGAGGCTTGCCATGGTAAGAAACTTTCATAACTCTTTTATACGAGACACAAGTGCCTTCAATAACTTCAAACCCAGGGATAAGATTTTGAAAAATTGCAATTGCTATAGCACAGCTGATAGTGCTTTATTATTCAGTTTTAAATATCATCAGATAAGTAAGATATTAGCATGTCTATTTTATAAATGTGGAAACCAAAGAATAGAGGTTAAATAACTTACCTAAAATTGTTATTTCCATACTGGAATGAAAACCTAAGTTTCCTATTTAGAGTCCTTTCTAATAAATTCTTTTATTGAGGACCTTCTATGTGGAGGAGGCACCTAAGGATGTCAACCAGGAGAACTGACTTTTGAAAATTAGCTCCAAAATCAAGGAACTTACCAAAAAAATGATAGTCTACAATATGGCAACCATTTGCTCATAAGGTAAATAATTGCTTGGTACTATGAAGAGGAAATACATTAAATAAGCTAAACCTAAAGAGATGTCATAATTAAGTTTCTTTACAAACTTAAAATTTCACATTTTAAGTGCAATTTACATCCTCTTGACTCAACTATGTGAACTTACTTTTAGAACATGTGACTTGTATAGTATTGGGTTGCTCAGTTTTCTATCTTTATCTCTAAATAGATCTAAGATCTATCACTCACTTTAGAAACTGGAAAACCATGGGTCGGGTGTGTGTGTGTGTGTGTGCGTGTGCGTGTGCGTGTGCGTGTGGTGGCACACAGGTTGAGCACACATGCTACAGTTCGCCAAGACTGGTTTTCAGCTTGTAGGGGATGAGCTTCACAGAGGTGAAGCAGTGCTGCAGGTGTCTCTCCTTCTCCCTCCCTTTCTGTTTCCCCTTCCCCCTTGATTTCTGTCTCTATCCAATAAATAATTTTTTAAAAAGGAAGAAATCATGAAAATGGCTTGAGTTTTTGTCTTATGTGTGAATAACAGCAAATAATCTTTTCACTTTTCGATGCCAGAAAATGAGAAAGCGGCAACAGAAATAAACTTTAGACAAAAAGGTAATGACTTTAGTGTGAATCTTCAATTTGGAGAAATTTTACTACATATCCACCACCCACGGTGACTATTTTTTTCCTTTTTTGTCTTTTTTATTTTGATAGATAGGACAGAGAGAAACTGGGAGTGGGGAGGTGGGAAAGAGACTCGCAGCACTGCTTCACTGCTTGAGAAGCTTCACCCTTACAAGTGGGGACTAGGGAGGACTTGAACCCAGGTCTTTGTGTATGGTAATATGTGCTCTACTAGTTGTACCATAATTTCAAATGTAATGGGATGTTTCCAGAACTATTCAGCCAATGATATCCCATCACCCTAAATACATTAGTAATTCTTTTTTTTTTTTTTATTTATAAAAAGGAAACATTGACAAAACCATAGGATAAGAGGGGTACAGCTTCCACAGTTCCCACCACCAGACCTCCATATCCCAACCCCTCCCCTGATAGTTTCCTATTCTTTAACCCTCTGGGAGTATGGACCCAAGATCATTGTGGGATGCAGAAGGTTGAAGGTCTGGCTTCTGCAATTGCTTCCCCACTGAACATGGGCGTTGACAGGTTGATCCATATTCCCATCCTGTCTCTCTCTTTCCCTAGTGGGGAAGGGCTCTGGGGAAGCAGAGCTCCAAGGCACATTGGTGGGGTTGTCTGTCCAGGGAAGTCTGGTCGCATCATGTTAGCATCTGGAACCTGGTGGCTGAAAAGAGAATTAATATACAAAGCCAAACAAACCGTTGAACAATTATGGACCTAAAGCCTGGAATAGTGCAAGTGAAGCATTGGGGGTCCTCCATTTTGTAGATAGCTAGTAGGCATATTTTAGTTATATTTCAAAGGGCCTATAGCTATACTCGTGTTTTTTTTGTTTGTTTGTTTGTCTTTTGCCTGAGCCTGAAATACGATATGCAGGTGAATCCTAATTATTGTCTTGTGAGATGATGTCATGGCTGGGAAAAGGACCAGAAACCTGGATCAGGGAAGAGAGTAGCTCCCTAATATGGGAAAGGGGTATAAATATTACTGCAAACCCCATCAATTTGATGTGGTCTGGAGCCCATAATTAGCTTAGGAGCCTGTGTGACCTCTACATCCCTCTAGATCTGGTCCTAGCATTCTATTTCCTTTTGACATGTGTCCGTCATCTTTGGGGCATGTGCTACAAAAAGAAAGAATGAAAGAAAGAAGAGAGGGGGAGGGAGAAAAAACAAAGAAAAAAGCAATCCAGATTTTTTTTTTTTTTAAGGGAGAGACACCACAAAATTTCCCCAGGGGCTTGAACCTGGGCCTCACACATATCAGCACAGGTCCCTACAAGGTAAGCTATTCCACTAACTCCATGGGCTGATCTTGTGCCAGCCCTGGAACAAACTATTTCTGTAGGAAAAAAAAAATGGTTCCAGGGGCCAGGCGGTGGTACATGTGGTTAAGCACACACATTGTAGTGTGGCAAGGACCCAAGTTCAAGCCCCTGATCCCCACCTGCAGGGAAAAAGCTTCAAAAGTGGTGAAGCAAGGCTGAAGGTGTCCTCTCCCTATCTCCCCCTCCCTTCTCAGTTTCTGTCTCTATCTAATAACAAGTAAAAAGAAAAAAAAAATCCATTTAGTGGAAAATATCTAGAAACCAAGGTCAACACCCTAAAGTGTATTCACTGCTACTGAGTTATTGCTGCTCCCAAGCTGTACCTTTATCTGCATATACTGAAAACTGAGTTTATACCAGAACTTCCAGTTCCAACTTTATTTTGTCTTCTCTCCTTCCATATTTGTAATTCCTTTTTCTGACCGTGAGAAAGTTGGCTCCCATCAACCTCAGCCTTAGTATATTTATTTAACACATCAGGTCCCCCCACTGCATAAATAACCAAATTCCTACCACTGCATCTTTATTCCAGATGAATGAAACTCCTCACCCTACTAATCTCACAATTCTTCTCAGGCTCCATGTCATGTAATCCCACCACCTTTGCTCCACAGTGATATCTACCTGCACCTTGCTCAGAGTAAGTAAATTGCTTTGCCCTAAATTATTCAGAGAGGGAGAGGGGCAAATAGGAAATGGGAAGGCAGAAAATGTAAAGTTGTTTAGTTTGGAAGGCACATTTTAGTGCTCTACAAAATTATTTCAAAGAACAGTTCCATTTGCAAATGTAGCCATGGATAGCATCCCATAAAAATTATCTTCTAAGCAACCAAAACTACCTTTTCTTAAAAGGAAGAGGCTATACATACATCTGAACAAAATCTCAGCATTTAAAAATCAGATAGCAACACATTTTTAGTAAGGGTTTTATAATTGTGTTCATTTATTATGTTATCAAGACAAACCAATATACAAAGATATTTTTACAAAGGTAACAAAATAATCTGTACAATAAAGGGCCTTTTGGCCCTTTAAAAAAAAAGATTGCATCATGATACCACATTTAACATTAAGTAAGTGATCAGTATACCTGAGAACTTCATAATCAGTTTCTTCTGTGCCTCAAAATTCATTTCAGTCATCCAACATATAAAAATATTTAGTACAGTTAAAAAAAAAAAAAAAGATAGTGCTATTCTGCAGGGATCTGGACTCACAGTCAGCAGTACATTCTTTTAAAACCGAAGTCACCTATCTCTAAAGAGTCTGAACTATGCATTTAAAAATGCCCATTTCCCATATGCTCTGCTTTCCTTTCTCTCTCATCTAAAAACTATCTAAACTGTAATAGTTATCCACTAATTATCCAATAAAATCAGGTGTGTCAACAAATGACCTTTCCTGGACTGAATTTCACAAATAGATTCCAAGTACTCCAGCTGTTTCATGGTTAATTATAGATTATAAGGTTTAAGAAGATGAATGCTATTTATCTGCTTGCATATTTGGAAACTAGATTTGTTGAAGCACCAACATTTTGCACTAATTATTATGTATTAGATAGCTAGTAACTTTTATTTGTAACTCTTTAAATTTTGCAAAGTCTAATATAATACTAAACAGTTTGTGGATACCAGTGGGAAAAATATTAGAGCATGATAAATCTTATCTATTTACAAGGGTAATTACTAGCATGTGATAGTTCTCCTAAAGCCACATTTAAAATAGAAAAAATTGTTTTAAAATACCTATTTTTCTAATGAGAATTGTCATAACTTTTTTTGACTGCATGAAAAAAATTAGACATGATTACTTTGGAGATTTGGTGTTACCACATGTCAAGTCTGTGCCTTAAACTCTGCAGAGATGTATTTATTAAAGTACTAATTTAACTAAGTTTCTGATAAACAAGGGCATATTAGGTATAGACAAACCATACATTTATCTGAGTAGCTTCCCAATCCTGGGCTTACAATGTTGAATAACATGAAAATTTCTATTACATGTGATGCACAAGTATCATTATCATTTTGTGCTTTTTATACTCAAATTTCTGAAAACAAAATTTTAGTGACTTCATTCGCTATAGTATTTAGTCAAACTATTGTCAATTCATGTCCAACTTTCTAAAACAAACAAGTAAGACTCACAAAATTTCAGAAATGGAAGTCAGTAACTGACCATATCTTCACTTGACCATATCCAGATGAAAATAGTTCTGGTGAGTATCAGGTCAAATAAAAGTCCTCAAGCAGGTCAACTAAAAGTCCTCAATATCTAGTCACACTAGAGAAACATATCTAAAAGTCCTTTAACAAAATCATTATTGCATAGAGACAGGGAGAAAAATGAGAGAAGTGGGGGAGATAGAGGCACTAGAGATAGATACCTGCACCACTGGTGAAACTTCACCCCTGCAGGTGGGGACCAGGGGCTTGAAAGCGGGTGCTTGTACACTATATTATGTACACTTAACTAGGTGCACCACTGCCTGGCCTCTCTAAAAGTTCTTAGTAAGATCTAATCCATAGAAAGATAGATGTGTTTGGATTACAGAGCCACAGAATTCAAATCTTGGTTTATTAATAAAATCTGACTAGCATTATACTGTTTCTTCTGCATGATCATATTTAACACAACATACCTTATGAGGTAGGTAGGCTTGGTATTATCTGTATTTAATATCTGAAGAGACAGGTGCACAGAAAGTGTGATGTGCTAATAAATAAGTAACAATTAAGTGGTAGAAATACCTGAACCTAGATGTTCTAAAAAATTCTCTAGTCTCTTATTTCTTCATGCTACCTTCCAACACACAGTAATTTATTTAATCCCTTAGTAAATAAGTTTTGGTACTACCCAGCTTGGATCATCAATTCCAAGTTGCTATTAAGATGGGAAGAAAGTTTTTTTTTTTTTAAGGATAAGGTTAAAAATCAGTGATCCAGTTGTTTCTGTTCACTAAGGTTTTGAGTATGGGAGTACAATTCCGATTTAAATGGCTATTAAAGTAGTAGGTTCTAATAACAGAACTCTGAAGAATGGTTTTTAGGATCAGCTAGATTGTCAAGGGGTATGAAGGAAACTTCTGGGGTGCTGGAAATAACTGTTTATATTATATAAAAAATTCATCAAGCTGTAAATTTGAAATTGGTCTACATTATGTACTTAGCTGGTGTTAGTCCTCAAAATATTCTAAGATGAGTTCTGTTTCATTCATCTCTACCGTTTATTTTTTTAAATTTTTTTATTAATATTTATTCCCTTTTGTTGCCCTTGTTCTATTGTTGAAGTTATTATTGTGGTTGTTACTGATGTCACTGTTGGACAGGGCAGAGAGAAATGGAGAGAGGAGGAGAAGACAGAGACGGGGAAGAGAAAGACACCTGCAGATCTGCTTCACCACCTGTAAAGCGACTCCCCTGCAGGTGGGGAACTGGGGGCTCGAACCAGGATCCTTACGTTGGTCCTTGCGCTTTGCACCACGTGCGCTTAGCCCGCTGCACTACCGCCTTACTCATCTCTACCATTTCTAACACCTAACATGGTACATTTGCATATTAGCCACACAAAATGTGGGTATGTGATTGGGTACTTAAGTGTCTACAAAAGTAAGGTGCTGAGGAAATGTATGGCAGGATATCTGAAGTTAAACGTTCCACATACAGCAGAGAGAAGTAACATCACAGGATATTAAATAATCCTAATAACGATAACTATCTACCTACTATAGGAGGGAAAGGGCAGTTTATTTTTTTTTCTCCAGGATTATCGCTGGGGCTGGATGCCTGCACTACAAATCCATTGCTCCTGGCGGCCTTTTTTTTAATTGTATAGGACAGAAAATTTGAGAAAGGAGGGGAAGACAGAGGGGGAAGAGAGAGACTTGCAGTATTACATCACTGCTTATAAAGATTCCCCCCCGTAGGTGAACCTAAGCACTGTAATGTGTACACTCTGGGGTGTGCCACTGCTCAGCCCCAAGATGTAGTTTAAAGAATATGTCCTTTATTATTATTTTAATATTTATTCCCTTTTGTTGCCCTTGTTTTATTGTAGTTACCGATGTCGTTGTTGGATAGGACAGAGAGAAATGGAGAGAGGGGAAGACAGGGAGAGAGAAAGACACCTGCAGACCTGTTTCACCGCATGTGAAGTGACTCCCCTGCAAGTGGGGAGCCGGGGGCTCGAACTGGGATCCTTACACCAGTCCTTGTGCTTTGTGCCACCTGTGCTTAACCTGCTGCGCTACCACCCGACTTCCCCCTTTATTATTATTTTTTAAAGATTTATTATGGAGAAAAACCAGAACACAGAGGTGGCACATTAAAGCATGTCTTTAGCTGTAGAAGAGCAGAGACAGAGTGGATAGTATAAAAAGCAGGGAGGCCCAGTGGCCTGAAAAAAAATTTTTTTCCCCATAGAATGTTGACCATATAATAGGGCCTAAGAGGGCAAGGGCAACATTATTGCTGAAAATATTTATTACATAAGAGACAGAGGGAAAAAGAATGCCAGAACATCATTCTGGTACATGTAGTACTGTGGTCAAATAGAAACTAAAGGTATGTAAGTCTGATGCTCTACCAGTTAAGCTGTTTACACAGACGTGGCGATATATTTTTTAACCGGAGCATATGAAAAAGATTCATGTTAGGAGGGAAAGAATAAAGAACTATACTGTAAAAGCAGCAGAAATTTAAAAAGGGGAAAAATACAGGAAACTTTTAGGAAACAAAAGAACTTGATGAGAGGGAGAAAAAGTAAAATGTAACTTGGTATGAGGGGGAAAAAGTAAAATGTAAATGATAATGCCATTAAAGAACCAGACTACAAAAAGCATTTAGGTAGCATGAGAGAAAGCTGAAGCTGTGAGTACAGATGAGATCAATGTGAGAAAATAGTGCCAAATGAACGTGAGTTAAGCCTGGGAAAATACCAACGTTAGAGAATTATTTCATTTACCACAGAAGGCTTAAAGCTGTGTGCTTTAAGGGTGTGGTGAAGATAGTTTACAAAAAGGTCAAGCAAGATGGGAACGAAGAATATTAGATTTGTTATGAGAGAATATCTCTGGTCATTTTTCCCCAGAATGTCATTAAGAAAATAGTAGAAGGTGAAGAGAGCTTGATAAGCTAATGAATGGCTGGGAAGAGGGGAGATGGAGGCATTTTATAATTTTGAATGTGAAGAAAAGGACAAAAAGCACTTTTAGTGGACATTTCCCAATTTTATACAAAGAAAAGAAGCATTAAACTATGCTGTGAGAATATAGCTGTGAGAGATGAAAGAATCCACTGTGTGGGTTTGAAGTAAAGCTTAAATAGAAAAGTCACTGGAAGAGCTTGAAAAGTACAGGTGTAGCTCTTTCTTAAATATTTTATAGAACTCACAGAATACTATTAAAAATGATGAAATCATCTCCTTTGCCTCATCCTGGATGAATATTGAATCATGTTAACTGAGATAAGCTAAAAAGAAAAAAAGGGGGTAGATAGCATAATGGTTATGCAAACAGACTGTCATGCCTGAGGCTTTGAAGTCCCACGTTCAATCCCCTGCACCACCATAAACCAGAGCTGATCAGTGATCTGGTTAAAAAAAAAAAAAAAAGGATGAATACAAAGTGATCTCAATTACAGACAGAAGTTAAGAAACAATGAAAGAAAGAAAAAAACACAGGGTGAAACTTGGATTTGGTGTGGTACATTGCACCAAAGCAAAGGACTCCTAGTGCATGAGGATGGAAAGGATATATATTGGAGGTGAGAATTTTTTGCAGACATCTGTCACACGGAGATGAGAAATTGTACCCATGTTTCAACAACTGTACTATAAACCATTATCCAAATAAAATGATTTGTAAAAGAAAAAAAATGGCATATGTAAGTAATGAAATATTACACGGTGGTAATAATTAATAATGATAAATTCTTGGCTACAACATGGATGGAACTAAAGGAAATCATACTACATAAGTCAGAAGAAGATAGATCTAGGAAACTAAACAAAGGACAATACAGGGTAAATCCTCAAAAGACTATAATTTTTATCACCACATTAAGATATTCAGAAGGGGCAACGGAGGACTGGGGAACTCAAGTTCCTATAGTGAAACAAGATGATGGTTTGGCTAAGGGTGAAATGTAGCAAGTACTTTTGTGACAACAAAAATCCTGTACGTCAACATTTCCTCAATAGAATGATACTGGGGGGGGTAGGAAGGAAGGCCACCTTTTCTTCAGAAACTAAGAATAGGATGCTATATGGACAGGCAAAAATGTAAATATGTTAAGAGAGAGGAAAATCAGGTTGCCACATTCTTCTTATAGTACAAAATAAATTCTATGATCAATAAATAACATGAAAAATGAAAAGTCTACTGAAAATACTCTAAACACAGAAGTAGCAGTACCTTAATTTGGCTTATAAAGAAAACACTTGAAAACAGCTGCTTTTTTTTTTTTTAAGATTAAGATTTTCTCACAGTTTAAATTGATCAGGCTAATTAACACAAATTATAAGATACTGTATAGCTCACTACTTATTAGTGACTATTTGAGATGTCCTGAGTTCATATTTTGAATGAAGGAGAAATTATGCTGTCAGGTTTTTTTGATTGTTAAGTCCTACTAAAGTATTTTATGTGCTTATAATTCTTGAACTTTTACAGCAGACATTTTTGTAATAATAATTTCTGATAATGTAATCATATTTAGTAAGATTATCTTTAATCATTTTGTTTCCTGAATTACCTTAGCCTCCAAATCTTTTCTTTCCATTATCATTCAATTCCAAATTTATATCTGCATGACATTTACACATTGGTGATTTTGACTGAATTATTTTAGCAAATGTATGGTTTGGTTGGATAGTACATAAATGAAATTACACAATGTTTCTAGCTAGGAATATGTTCAAATTTTTGGCAGGTCTAGTTATAAAATAAACTAAGCTAGGTTGTGTTAGTTATACTTATCATCATACAGAATCTATCACAATTAAGATTACTTCCCAAATCCTACTATCATTTTGCCACTGGGAGTAATTTCAAATAATTTGGTTACCTTTATTAATGGCTTAAAATATACAGTTCTGATGTAAATCCAATGTTACTTTAGAGAATTATAAAAATCTAGCTGTTAAAGATGTTTTCAAAAAATAAATAGTATTTTGTATGTTAAATATTTACTGACTGCTTAATAGCGAGGCTGACATTTCTGATTCAACAGGCAAAACAAAATGTCTACCCTCATGGAGTTCATATTTCAGTATAGTAAAATAAGCATTAAATAGTTGCTTAGCCAAGTATGATCACAATGAAGTGTTGAACAAGTACTGTGCACAAATATAGACATGCTATATATTCATGCCTGAGTAGGACTGAAGGAATAAGTCTGTGTGTGTATGTGTTTGTAAAACATCGAGGCAGACAGAGCATGAGCACAAAAGTGTGAGGCAGCAATGACTGGCATTTTTAATAGGAGCAATGGAGCCATATGAGCAGTACCTAAAGCTTCAATGAGGGAGGTAGGAAAGTGTGGGCTTGCTAACCTTAAGGAATATAGTCTTTAAGTAAGCTGAAGATCAACTGGATAGATATGAATAGATGAAGGATATGGTGTGGCTTGTTATAAAAAAAAAAAAAAAAAAGAATCACTTTGGGGGAAGGGAAATAGCCTAATAGTTGTGCAAAAAGGCTCTCATGCCTCAGGTTCCAATATTCAAGGTTCAACCCCCCCCCCCCCCCCCCCCCCCCGTAAACCAGAGCTGAATAGTGCTCTGGCAAAAACAAACAAACACACAAACAAAAAACCTTCTTTGGTTGCTGCTGGGAAAACAGTAGCTTCCATCTTAGGCAAGAGAGCATTGGATGAGGATTTTAGTAGTAGAGTTCAAAAGATGTGATTGCCTTTTGGATTATTTTGGAAGTAAGGCATACCAGATTTGCTGATGAATTGAATGTGGGAGAAAAGAAAGAGAAAAAGGAAAGACTAAGGATGACACCAGGCTTGGACCTGAACAAATAGAAGCATGGCATTGCCATTTACTCAACTGAGGAAGACTTGAAGTAGTTTGAGAGGGAGGATTTAATAACTCAGCTTTGGATGTGTTGAGTTTAAGCTTTACATTTCTAGGCATAAATGCTAAATAAGCAGTTTTACACACTCTTCTCCCTCCCTTGCTCCCCCTCTCTCTATTTCTCTATCTCTCTCCAAGTCTAGAGGTCAAGGGACAGGTCTCTGCTAAGGTAAAACTGGCAAGTTGACAGTATAAAACTAGATGAGATTAAAGGTACTAAAAACACAAAAGGAGTAGTCCAAGACACTTATTTCCCTTAACATTAAGATTATAAGCAGTATTAAGTCCAAAACAAAGAACCCTGAAAGTTTACTTTAATCGCCTTCTGCCTAACTTAGCATTTTGAAATTTTTATTGACATATACATCTAAAAAAAACTCCACAAAGCTTCAGAAAACCCCTTAGGGGTCACCTTGGCCCATAAGCTTCAAAAATAAAGTAAATTTTTTTTCAATGGCATAGCCATTACAGGTTTTACCTTAAATTTGCTTTTAAAAGCAAATATCAATTAATTTGTTTAACTAAGAATACATTAATACATTACAGAAGTATAAAAAACGCATACTTAGGAAAATTTGATCCTTATTCTAATTCTCCTCTGTCTGTCCTAAGAAATGTGGCAGGACTCAGAGAAAGAATTCCCAGTGTACATTTTATCAGGTCACATGTTTCAAAAGACCAGACAATATCAAACTCTTAAGTTTCTATGTTGGAATTTTCCTTATATGATAGTTTCCAACTTTGTATTCTACAAAGGTATACTCAAAATTTGTATACCTCAAAGGTTTTCTTTTAATAGAAGAACTGATTTTATTCAACTTAACCTGTCACAGATCATTATACATTTCTTATGGCCTAATAGTGATTTAACCTTGGTTGAAATGAGCTGATTTAAATAAATTTTTTTGTGCATGTAGGATTCCACATGGAATCATAAGCCAGAAGTTCAATCTGTGAGGATTGATTCAGTCTTGAAGCAAAAGCTTTCTGTAAATGCTGTACTTTTATTCCCCCAGTTCTTCATGAAGGTGGAAATAAATGCGTCTATCTGTTAGCTAAATGAGGAATTCTCCAAAGCCAAGACTCTCTGTTAGAGGTTATCTTCCACATATCCAAGATTTTATGTTTCTTCCTGATGAATAAGCTTTTGAACTATAATACCTCAAATATGAAGTTTACAAAATACAAATCACCATAACCCTGTTTTTAATTTCTGATCAGAGAAATAGAAAATGCTGTAACTATATAGGTAGCATCTAATGGCTGCAAAACATTTTTTAAAAAAATTAAGTCTTGATTCACCATTTAAATCTAACAAGTTAACTTGAAAAAAACCCAAATGGAAACGAGTCACTTAGGTGCTCATTTTGCATAGTACCAATACCTGAATACTGAGTGCTTTGAACATAACTATGACTGTTGGGATTAGTACAATTTGATGGTCCAGACTCATTTATCATGCTATTATCTGTACAAGTGAAGTCAGATCCCTCAAATGTATCTGATTGTGAAGCAAAAACAGTAGTACTGGAACTGGCACCTGTTGATATACTGGATGAAGACATCTGATGGAGTTGTCTCAAGTCACTGGGGTCTAACACTGAATTACATGAGAGGTTTTCAATATTCAAGCTCATAAGTCTTGGATTATCAGTCTCCCTCATGCTGTCATTACTAGGTGTCATTATATTCACAGAGCAGTTAGGTAGCATGCTGGCATCAGAAATAGCATATAAGTCAGGTGGTGACATTGATGAAGCTTCCATTCTGCCTATGTCATCAATACTGTTAAAAAGGCAAGCATTAGCAGGACTCAAATCACTCATAGCAGATGGGTTTAGGAATGATGTCATATCTTGTGAATTAGAAGAAACTATTTCTGTTGAAAAATTCACTGAATTTGTACTGACTGAGTGTGAAGTGGAGCGGGCCACTGATGACCAACTTGGAGAAGGTTGTGGGACCACTGAGGGTAAGACTGAAGTATGATGTGACAATACACTTGAGATGGATGCAGAAGAGGGATAGTAGGATTCTGGTTGACTCGAAATTCCTGAAATCCTGGGCATGTCTGGCAAAACTGGACCATGTGAAAACAAGTTTGATTCTGTGGAGGAAAATGTATATTTACAAAATTAAAATTACAAAAAGCATTATATCTAAATTAAAATTGCATAATATAACAATTAAGGGGAAAATAGGTGACATTTAAAATAAAATATTAAATACTACTATTGATATAAATTTAAAACTGAATTCTGCAACACATACTAAAATACCTGAAAGATACTACAGTAAGCTATAGTAAATTATTCACTCCAGTTAATATTAAAATCTAATATTATATATTAAAATCTAAGAATGTTGTTTCTGAGCATCTATAAAAGTTTTATTTTATTTATTTTATACCAGAGTACTGCTCAGTTTTGGCTTGTGGTGGTGCTTGGGAATGAACATGAAACCTGGAACCTTTGGTACCTCAGGAATGAAAGGCTGTTTGTATAACCATTATACTATCTACCCAGCCCAGGGTATTTCTGAATAGTAAAAGATAAATATAACCATTTCTGTTAGTGGAAATCCAAATAGTCAAAATAATTCCATACCCTTTACTTTTAAGAGACAATGGAGGGATGAAAGAAGCACTCAATTAGGGACAATTAATATACTTAAGACATATTCTAGGGGGAGGGCTGGTAGGTGTTCACTTAGTGGAGAGCACATTCTACCATGTTTGGGGACCCAAATTGGAGCTCCAGATTACCACATGGGAGTGCCTGCAAGGGGGAAGTTTAATGCAAGGTGGAGTGGTACTACAGGTGTCTCTCCTTCTGTTTCTCTCTTTTGATGTTGTCATTGTTGGATAGGACAGAGAGAAATGGAGAGAGGAGGGGAAGACAGAGAGGGGGAGAGAAAGACAGACACCTGCAGACCTGCTTCACCGCCTGTGAAGTGACTCCCCTGTAGGTGGGGAGCCGGGGGCTCAAATTGGGATCCTTACACTGGTCCTTGCGCTTAACCCACTGTGCTACCGCCCAACTCCCCTTCTGTTTCTCTCTTTACCTTTGTTTCTTCACCAGCTGTAAAAAAAGGGGGGGAAAATGCCACTGTGAGTGGTGGTGGAGTCATCCAGGGACTGAGCCCCAGTAATAACCCTGATGGGGGAATGAATATATATATATATCTTTAATCAAGGTACTAAAAAGGTACCAGTCATAAAAAATTAAGAATTATATACTAAACAAGGAAAAAGCACTGATTTAAGAATGTAAGGAATTTTTGAAAAAAATTGACTCCTAAGAGTAATCATAGACATGTAATCAAAAGAGAATGGTTATATTCCAGTAAAACTTTATGAAGACAGATGGCTGGCTTGTATATGCCATTTCTCCCATGACATACTGTAGTTAGTAAAACTGTCATATGAATGAAATGTCATCTTTAAAAATATTATTTTTAAATTTGATAGGACAGACAGAAATTGAGAGGGAAGGAATGACAGAAAAAGAGACATCTGCAGTACTGCTTCATCACTTGTGAAACTCCTGTGGGTAGGGACCAGGGACTTGAACCTGGATCTTTGTGCATGATAATATGTGTGCTCAACCAGGTGCAACATTGCTGGGTCTCAAAATGTAATCCTTTGAATGATACCCCAAGAAATCATAGTTTCCAAGAGAATTGTCTGAAACTGATATTAATTCATTAAGTAACTATTAAAGCATGAAAAAAGTTGCAAGAGTAGAAAATAACAAAGAAGCTATTTTCTATCCCTAAAAATGGAATTCTGATATTTTGTGCAAAGTGCTGATCTTCCTGATCATAATGAATACTCTATAATGGACTGAAATACCTTTTTTGATGAATCTTCCTTCTGGAGTTGATCCTAGGGGGCCAGGTCTAGTTCTTTCAGGAAAATTAACTGATTCAGTAAAAGAAAAAAAAAGTACTATTAAATGTAACTTTAAAAATAACATTACAAGCCACAACGACCCTGGATCCATACTCCCAGAGAGATAGAGAATGAGAAGGCTATCAGGGGAGGGGGTGGGTTGTGGAGATCGGGTTATGGGAATTGTACAGAATTGTACCCCTCTTATTCTATGGTTTTGTTAATGTCTCCTTTCTTAAATAAATAAAATAAAATAAAAAATAACATTACAGGGGACTGGGCAGTGGCACACCCAGTTAAGTGCACATAGTATTATTTCCCTTTTTTGGGTTATGTTGTTTTTAATGTTCTAGGTTTTTTTTTTTTATACCCCAGGGAATTTAGATTTTATTTTGCTTAGTATTAGAAATTGTCTATATTTCAAAATACTAATTAAGTGATACAATACAAATAATTGTGTATAGTATAAAATAGCATTACAATAGAAAACAGTGCCTACTATATCAGTTTCTTTCTGTCCTGTTGAATAGGAAAAAAAAAGGGGGGGGGATATGACCACCAGGAGCAGTGGATTTGAAGTGCCAGCACAAAGCCCCTGTAACTACAGGCTAAAGTAAATAAATAAATAAAATTACAGGTTCAGGTATTCAAGATGAATAAAGACAATAATCTACTTAAATACAAAGCAATTCAAAATATCTTACCACAATCTTGCCGCAGTTTCTGAAAAAGTAGAGATGTTTTTTGTTTTTTTGCTTTATTGCCATACATATCTGGTTAGAAAGAAATCAGGAAAACACATGTACATAGCATAGTTATAACAAAGTACTGAAGAGTATATCCTAAATCAGTAATAAGGCTATTTCTTTTCTCTAGGTAAAAATATTTTATGATATTCAATTGTGCTTTCTTGTAATATCTGTAAGTCAACAATGTCAATGAATGCAATAGGGACAGATAAGGACCAAAATGGAGACCACTAACTAGCAAATCTGTCATCTTTAAATGGGCACAAAAAGAACCAAAACAACTTCAAGACTAAAACAATTTGATAATCACTGTCAGTGGTTTTATATTATCACAAATTTGTTTCCTTAGAAGAAATGCAAAGACATAAAATAAGTAAAAAATCAACTGAAAACTTTCAGAAAAAGGGAACAGAGTTTTCATGTCACGCCAGAGAATATAACCCAGGTTTTTGTGCATGTGAATACCACTGAACAGCCTCTCCACCCCAATTTTCTATTTACTTATTTTAAGAGGGAGAAAGGTACCACAACACTGCTCCACCAACCATAGAGCCTCTCCAGTGTTGCCCATGGTGTTTCCATGTGGTGAGATGTTCCAATTCAAGACCTCATGCTTAGTAAGGCATTTTTTAAAATTACTATTTACTACTGGACAGAAACAGAGAGAAATTGAGAAGGGAGGGGGAGATAGAGAGGGGAAGGGACAGAGAGACACCTGCAGCCCTTCTTTACCACTTGTGAAGCTTTCCCCTGCAGGTGGGGACCAGGGACTTGAACCTGGATGCTTACAAAATGTAATGCATGTACTTAACCAGGTGTGCCACCACCTGGCCCCAGTAAGGCATGTTTTCTACTGAGCAAGCTATCTCCTTCCCCACTAGAAATATTAACTACTGTGGAGATGGGTCCACAGGTAAAGTGTATATAACTTCCCATGTGTGAACCTTGTGTTCAATCCCTGGAACATGGTAACAGCATGGATAGCACCAATGTAACTCTGTGGATGGCAGTTGACTTTGGGTGTCTCTCCCACTCCTCTCAAAAAATGCAAGGTAAAAAACAAAACAACAACAACAAAAATAAACTGGGCTGGGAGGCAGTTCAACAGTATAGCATATGTACAAAGCTCTGGGTTCATTCTCCAGTATATCAAATATAAATACATAGGACATTACTACAAACAAAGCATACCTTTTTCATCTGGCAGATATCTGAAATCCATAGATTCACTAACTTCCTGGTCAGAAGGTCTCCGCAATTGCATTTTGACCGTTACGGGTTCCATTATAGCTTTACAGTATGGCGGTGTTTTGAAAACAATGGCTACCTGACGGTGAACATCAGCTTGTGAAAAGATGCCTTTTGCTTCCCAATCGTTCAACACAAACCGAACTTCTATATCATCTGTAGAGAAGAAAGCAAAGAATATTAATGAGAAACAAAATAAAAATCTAAAATATATTCTGAATTTAATTTAATTAAACAAATTTTAAAAATACCTTTCTGGACTTTATCGCAGAGTAGAAATATTTCATCTCCCCCTCTGACACTTCCACAGTTCTTGTTTACACGACAAATTCTTAATTCTGCAGTATTAGGAGCCCCTAAAAAGAAGTATTTTTTAGATGAACTACTACCTTAGTAATACATTCTACTCCTTTTTGAAAGAAATAATTTAAAGAAAATAATTTATAGGATAGATAAAAAGGCTTAGTGAATAAGCTAACAGTACTAAGTACATCAATCTTTCACATCTGTTTCTTTTACACTTGCATTGCCAAATCTGACCTAAAAGCCTATTACTTCAATTCTTGGTAATGCTATGTCCTCTATATCTCCCTGCTTTTGAATTTTGAAATTCTTCAAATCCATTCTATATACTGTCCTCAGATCAAACTTCTTAAATCATAACAATGACCCTATGACAATGTAGTTTTCATGCTTCTTTATGATAAAGACTATCATATTGGTCTTACTGCAGAATAATTGTTAGAGAAAAAAGAAAAGAAAAAAAAAGAAAAACTATGAAAATGTCTTGGTGGCCGGGCGGTAGTGCAGTGGGTTAAGCACATGTGGCGCAAAGCACAAGGGCTGACATAAGGATCCCGGTTCAAGCCCCCAGCTCCGCAGGGAATCACTTCACAAGTGGTGAAGCAGGTTGGCAGGGGTCTTTCTTTCCCTCTCTGTCTTCCCCTCCTCTCTCCATTTCTCTCTGTCCTATCCAACAAAGATATCAATAACAACAACAACAATAACTACAATAATAAAATAAGGGCAACAAAAGGGAAAATAAATAAATATTAAAAAAAAAATAATACTATAATAGGATAATGGTTTAGTAAAATTATCATACTATTGTATGAGAAAATATGCAGCTATTAAAAACAATGGGATGTCACGATAGACTGCTAAAAGAAGCAAACTAAAAAAGAGCTCAGAGATGATTGTTTTAAAGTTGCCTAAAACTTAACAATGTATTTGTGTATATATGAAGGAACTAATGTAAATACTGAAGACAGTGATCTTTGGCAGATGAGAGTATAGATTTACTCTCATTTATTTCAGCAATATTTGCCCATTTCTCTCTTTTTAAAATATTTATATTTATTATTGGATAGAGACAGGAATTGAGAGGAGAGGGAGAAAGACACAGAAAGATACCTGCAGCCCTGCTTCACTACTTGTGAAGCTTTCCTCCTGTAGATGGGAACCAGGGGCTTGAACCTGGATCCTAGCGCACTGTCATGTGTACACTTAACCAGGTGTGCCACTGCCTGGCCCCAATATTTCTCTTTCTCTTTCTAAAAGGAAGCTCCTGGGAGCCTTCTTTTTAATTTTTAAATTCTTTTCTTTTTTCATTTTTTATATTTATTTATTTTTCCTTTAGTTGCCCTTGTTGTAGTTATTGTTGTTGATGTCGTTGGATAGGACAGAAAGAAATGGAGGAGGGGACGACGGGGGGGGGGGGGGAGGAGAGAAAGACAGATACCTGCAGACCTGCTTTACCGCCTGTGAAGCGATTCCCCTGCAGGTGGGGAGCCAGGGGTTCGAACCTGGATCCTTACCCTGGTCCTTGCACGTTGCACCACGTGCGCATAACCTGCTACGCTACTGCTGGGCCCCTTTTCTTTTCTTTTTTATTGCCACCAGGGTTATTGCTGGGGTTTGGTACCAGCACTACTATTTCACTTCTCCAGACAGCCATTTTTTAAAAATTTTATTTTATTGGATAGGATAAAGAATTTGAGCCTCCAAAGTCCCAGGTTTAATACTACCATAAACCAGTGCTGAGTAGTGCTCTTAAAAAAAAAAAAAAAAAAAGATGCCTGCAGACCTGCTTCACTTCTAATGAAGTCTGCCCTGCAGGTGGGGAGTGGGAGGTCAAATATCGGACCTTGTGCATGGTAATATGTGTGTTCAACCAGATGTGCCACTGCTCATCCCCTGAATATTTATTATAATGAATATACAGGCGGATATAGCTAATAGAGCATAGGACTTGCATGCCTGAGGCTCTCACTTCCATTTCCAGTGCCACATGTGACAAAATGGTACTTGATTTCCTTCTCTTTCATATCAAACATTCTCTCATGATTTAGATTATATATATTCACGCACACAGTACTAAATACTTACGGTTGTCATAAATTGGGTTAGAGATGATGGGAGGTAGAGCTGTTGTTAAATTACCATGTTCATCAGGTAGGAAAACTTGGAAACATAATCTCACCACATTTAGGTCGCAGTCTTCAATATCAAGCAGCTGTGGTTCAGGGACTGAACAGTACATTTTTTAAGAATATGAAATAGTCACACAGAATTAAAATCCCATTAGGTATGCTCCCTTACCTAATATAAGCAATAAGACTGGGTAGCATTCAAATATATACCAACAAGAATAATGTACATAATATTAAGAATGCCTCTTATTAGGACTGTGTAGTACCTGACAAGTTATTATTATGGCCATCATTAGGAAATAACTATCCCAGTAATCTGACATTCAGAGCAGGGTCCCAAATTGACAATTTAAAAAAAAAACTTTTATTTATAAAAAGGAAACATTGACAAAACCATAGGATAAGAGGGGTACAACTTCACACAATTCCCACCACCAGATCTCCTTAATAATTATTGCAGGCCATACACAATAGAAAATAGCTATTAATTCCACAGACTTTAATTTAGCAACAAGACTCTGAATTATCTACTAAATGAATCTGTACAAGAATTACTATGATTTTCATTTGATAACTGATTTAATGTATTATGAAAGAGGAGAGAGGGGGAGAGAGATAGAGCATTGCTTAGCTATTGTGACTCAGTCTGACAAATTCCTATGTAGGTAGTAGAACCTGAACTAATATATTCTAAAAATAACAAAATAAACAAGCAAAGAAAGGATAACTCTACAGTCAAGTTTGGGTTATTCTGTTATTAATGTTCTAGGTTTTTTTTTTAATACCCCAGGGAATTTAGATTTTATTTTGCTTAGTATTAGAAATTCTCTATATTTCAAAATATGAATTAAATAAAATACAAATAATTGTGTATATTATAAAACAGCATTAGAATAGAAAACAGTGCCTACTGTAACAATCCTATTTGAATTTATAACCTACCCCAACTATAAGTTCCCAGCCCCTTACATTGCTATTTTTCCCCTTTGCAGTTTTCATTGTCTAACAAATTATATATGTGTTTATGTATATATACTTATTTAGCATATGCACACATGTGTGTGTGTATGTTACCAGAGCATTGTTCAACTGATTTATGGTGGTATAGGAGGACAAAATCTAGTACCTCTGTGCCTCAGACATAAAAAACTCCTGCATAGGGGGCCGGGTGGAGCGCAGCAGGTTAAGCGCACATGGTGCCAAGCGCTAGGACTGGAGTAAGGATCCTGGTTCGAGCACCCGGCTCCCCACCTGCAGGGGGGTCGCTTCACAGGTCTGTAGATGTTTCTCTTTCTCTCCTCCTCTCGTTTTCCCCTCCTTTCTCGACTTTTGTCTGTCCTATCCAACAACATCAAAATGGAGAAAATGGCCTCCAGGAGCAGTGGATTCATAGAGCAGGCACTGAGCCCCAGTGATAACCCTAGAAGCAAAAAGCAAAAAAAAAAAAAAAAAAAAAAAATCCTCTGCCCCAACCTCGCCCTCCACTGATGTACCCACTGGACGGTCCACGGTAGAACCAAGTTCCCTGGAGGGAGGCACTACCTTCTGTCTGCTGTCGCCCTGCGGCTCTCCCAGGGGTGCCTCCTAAAGTAGGGGAAGACCTCACTTGCACCCTAAGGAGGTAGGGGAGGGTTCAGCAAGGAGAGAGGGGACAGCACCCCAAATTCGGGTCTTGTCTGCATTCCGAATCCTCCCAGCCTCCTGACTGCGGACACCCGGGGAAGAGTCGCACCCATCCCCCTCCTCACCCATGCGGGGTGGAAGGGGGCTGACTTGAGCTCAACCCAGGTTTGCCCAAGTTCCTGCTCCCTCCCATTTCAGACAGGATGAAACAAGACCTCCAAACTCCCCCACCTCCACCACCATCAGCACCCCTCAAAAAAAAAAATCTCCAGCATAACCAATCATACTCTCTCTCCTTCCTAGCATATTTGTTAATTGTTGGTCTCTCCACTATAGTATGAATTCTTCAAAGATAGAAATTTCCATCTGGGGTTAAGCGCACCTGGCGCAAAGCGCAGGGACCGGCGTAAGGATCCCGGTTCGAGCCCCCGGCTCCCCACCTGCAGGGGAGTCGCTTCACGGACGGTGAAGCAGGTCTGCAGGTGTCTATCTTTCTCTCCCCTCCCTCTCTGTCTTCCCCTCCTCTCTCCATTTCTCTCTGTCCTATCCAACAACAAAGCAACGTCAACGATGGCAATAATAACCGCAATGAGGCTGCAACAAGTAGGGCAACAAAAAGGGGGAAAAATGGCCTCCAGGAGTGGTGGATTCATGGTGCAGGCACCGAGCCCAGCAATAACCCTGGAGGAAAAAAAAAAAAAAAAAGAAATTTCCATCTGTTTTACTCACTGATTTAATCTAAACATTTACAGCAATGTAAAGCTTTACAGATTAATTGATGTAAAAACTTGTTCATGAGCAGCCAGCTTGGGAAATGGTGAGATGGCACAGTGGCTTTTAATGCTGAACTCCACTAAGCCTGAGGTCTTGAGTTTGATCGTCAGTGGTGCATATATGAGAATGAAACACTGGTGCTCCCCTTCTCTCTCTCTCTATCTTTCTCCCTCTCCCTCTCTCTCTCAGTAACTAACACATACACACACCTCTATACAGTCCTCAAAGGACTCCTTCTATCCTTGTTAATGGATAAATAAATCTTGAAAAAAGAATTCTGTTGAATGAATACATAAGCAGTTAAGGGAGGTAATCTATTGTAAAAGATAGAAAACTCATTGTTTCAATGGACCTAGTTGCGAAGATATTTAATATAACAGTAACATAAAAACCATTTAAGTGCCAAAATAAAATGTATTCAAGTTTCATTATAGACCTTGTCCATAATGAGCATGATATTCATCTCAGAAGGCAAATGCTAAGAAATTAGATGACCCAACAGAAGCCACAAAGCTTTTTATAATCTACTGCTGAGTGAATGGTTTAATTAGGAGGATACTACACTTTGAATTTGAGAGAAATGAAAAGGATTTCAAGGTTTTCAGATAATGAAAACAATTTGGACATTTCTGATAGGTAAGTAAATAAAGCATGCTCATTTATTCATGTACTCATTTATTCTTTCAACAATGTTTTACACAGGTCTCTATCAAATGACAGACTCTGTACTAGGTACCAATGATTCATGGAAGATAGTCCTTAAACCTCCAAAGCCTTGTGAATTAGTGAAGGAAAACCATGTAAACAAAATTATAGCAATGCATTTTAGAAAACTGTACAGAGTGGGGCCAGGAGGTGGTGCACCTGGTTAAGTGCACACATTATAGTGCACAGGACCTGGGTTCATACCCCTGGCCACCATCTGGCAAAAGGAAAGCTTCTCAAGTGGTAAAGCAGGGCTGCAGGTGTCTCTGGTCTTTCCCACTCTATCTCCTTCTCTGTTCTCAATTTCTCTATCCAAGAACAAATAAATAAATAAGGTTTTTTAAAAAGACAACAGTAATTTTAAAAAATGAGAAAATTGTACAGAGTTTTAGGAAAATAGAATATGTCACTTTGGGGAGGTTAGGTAAAGCTTTAAATTTAACAATTAAAATTTCACCAGGTGGATCAGGGCATTACATACAAGGGAACTGTGTGTACAAAGGCATAGAGTGGCAAGAAAAATCATGGTTCTTCTAACACAGCAACTCACTGACAAAAAGTTAACAATGGTCAAAACAAAGTATGCAGATGTTCATTCTGTGTTAGGAAAAAGAGGAATGGATGGAAAATTGAATCAAAAGAGGAAAGCTGTAGGTGAAGCTGAGACAGAAAACAAGGATTATGTTATGAAGGACATTCAATGACATGATTAAGATGGTGAACTTGACAATTCTTTAAAGCTTGGCTCATGACTCACTTGCATCAGAATTATGTAGGACAGAGGTTTACAAATTGTAGTTTGGGACCATTTAGTCATGACTTTTATTTTTAAGATCACTTTATTTGAGAAATATTAGTTTATAAGATTATTCTCACGGGTGTTGATCAGAAAGTAAATTTAGTGGGTTGGCGACCCAGGAAATGGTGCAACAGCTGAAACAGGGCTTGCACACATGAGGAGACACAAGTTTGAATCCCCAGCCCTTCATATGCCAGAGTAGAATTCTGGCTCTATCTCACTAAGAAATAATTAAAAAAAAAAAAAATTAGTGAGCTAGTTGTCCAAGAAGTGGAGCAATAGGTAAAGTGTTAGACTCTAAAGCATGAGATTTTGAGTTTGATCCCCAGCATTGTATGTGTTTGTCTCTTCCATAAATAAATCACTTTTAAAAAATTAGTGGATTGGACAGCATGTTTTAGTCTTCAAGAATCTGCCTGCATAATTTCACTACTCACAGCAGACTCTTTCTTCCTTTTTCACTTTAGATAGAGACAGAAAAGGAGAGAAACAGAGAGGGAGGACAGACACCACAGTGCCACTCCATTGATCATAGTTTGGTGTGTGATGTTCCCATGTGGTGCCTGGAGCTCAAGCAGGTCCTCTTGCAAGTTAAAGTGTAAACTGTTAAAAAAAAAGATTTAAGGAAAAAAGGGGGGTGTGCACTGTGAATGTTTGAAACACAGTCATTTTTATGTAGTTACAGCATTTTCTTGTTCTATGCATGGCTCCAAATATATATCCTAAACCTTGTGTGTGTGGTAGGGGGGCAATGTGGTAGGGGGCCTCTTAGTGTGTGGTGAACTTCTTCCCTTCAGATTCTACTCCCAACCAGATTGTGAGCTTTCAAATGAGCCAGGTGAGCTACCCCAGTGCTAAGAAAGAAAGAAAGAAAGAAAATGTTCCATAAAACAGAAATATTTTTATCCTATGTGTGTACATGTAAATATTAAGAAAAGAAAATATATTTCCTACTGTGAATCAGTCAAATAAACACAAACCTAGTGCTTGTTAAAGTGCAGAGTCTCAGGCCCCACACAAAGCCTATCAAATTAGTGGGACTATTACTTAGAATCTACACTATGAAACACTTAAAAAAAAACTTTATAAAAGAGAGAATACAAACTAGATCACAGCTCTTGCATATGGGATACAGGAGAGCAGAGGTGGGGTCACAGTCATACAAGTCTTATTAAACCACCTCCTGAAGCACCCGGTGGCCTGAGATCTACATTTTTTGTTATTGTCAACAGGGTTATCTCTAGGGCTTGGTAGCTCCACGATGAATCCACTGCTCCTGGTGGCCATTCCCCCACGCCTTTTTTTCTTCCTTATCTTTGATGACAGACAAAAGTTGAGCAAGGAGGGGGAAGAGAGAAGAGACAGCTGAAGCCTGGCATCACTACTTATGAGGCTTCCCCCTTGCAGGTAGGGAACGGGAGCTTAAACCTGGGTCCTTACACATGGTAATGTGTGCTCAACCAGGTGTGTGTGCCACCACCCAACTCCTGGGATCTACATTTTTAACATTTACTCAGAGATAGCTATGTACAAATTGAGAACCTCTGCTAAAGATTATTTGGGGCCACTGGAGAATGATATAGAGTTCTGAAATAATTTGTATATGGTTTTTAAAAGTTATCTTTGCAGAGTAGATAAGCAATTAAAAATAAAAGCAAGAACATGGGGCCAGGTGGTGGCATACCTTGTTAAGCACTCACATTACAATGTACAAGAACCCAGGTTTAAGCATCTGGTCCCTACCTGCAGGGGGAAATCTTTATATGTGGTGAAGTAGGGCTGCAGGTGTCTCTCTGTTTCTTTCCCTCTCTATCTCTCCCTCCAAAGGAAACAAAGAGACCTGTGCACACCTATGTTCATAAAAGCATAATTTGTAATAGCAATTTATAATTGTTCAAACTTAGAAGCAACCCAAATGCCCAATGACAGAGAGTAGTTAAGAAAGTTGTGGTATATATACACAATGTGATATTATGCAGATGTTAAAAATGATGAAGTCATCTCCTTTGCCATACTTTGGACAGAACTTGAAGGTATCATGTTGAGTGAGATAAGCCAGAAAGGTAAGGACAAATACTGAATGATCTCATTCATAGGTAGAAGTTAAGAAGAAAGGACAGTAAGGGAAAGCATAAGATAAAACTTGGACTAGGTGTAGTATATAGTATCAAAAGCAAAGAACTCTGGGTAAGAAGGAAAGGGATGGGATGGATGGTTTCTGGGCTCCTGGTGTATGATGGCAGGAAATGAGCTAAGTTGGGGGAGTTTTGCAGATATCTATCATGGGGGGGATGAGAGGTTATACCTATATGTCAACAATTGTAAGTAAACCATTAACCCTCCAATAATGTGGAAAAATTTTTCCCGCAGATGGCCCATTTACTTTTTGAGTCCTACATCTTTTTTAAAGCCTTTTCTACTAGAATCAAGAGGCCTAGAATTGAATCCTACTGCCGTCACTTACACTTGACATGAGACTCTGGAAAGCTACATAACTAAAGCTTTGTTTTCCTCTTCTATATAGCATTGTTATCTAATCAGTACACAAAATAATAAAGTTAGCACTTAATATTTGCTTCTTGAATTACAAAAAGTACTTAATAAATATAAGTTATTATTTATAATATTCTTATTTATAGTACACTATCCCTATTTTATACTTCATCAAGACTGAGATTATCTTTCTTCTAGAAGTTTGCTCTTTAGCAATGAACCAAAAATTTTATTTTTTTTATTTTTCTGAGATCTGTTTAAGTTTACTTTTAAGTAAAATAAGAAGAGTTAAACTTGATTACTTTCTAGATTCATCTCATTCTTTTTGTAATTAGCAATTTAATAAGATTGTGGGATAAGAAGGGTACAATTACATACAATTCCCACCACCAGAATTCCATGTCCAATCCCCTCTACTGGAAGGTTCCCTATTTTTTTATCCCTCTGGGAGTATGGAGACCAGAGATCTCTATGAGGTGCAGAAGGTGGGAGTTCTGGCTTCTATAATTGCTTCTCTACTGGACATGGGCACTGAAAAGCCAATCTATAACCCCAGCCAATTTCTATCTTTCTCTAGTAGGATAGGGATCTGGGGAGGTGGGGTTCCAGGACATAATGTTGAGGTCATCTGCCCACAGAAGGCAGGTTGGCATCATGGCAGCATCTGCAACTTGGTGGCTAAAAAGCTTATTTATTTTATCATTTATTTCATCGGGGGTTAATGGTTTATAGTACAGTTGTAACATATGGGATTAATTTCTCACCTCCCTGTGATAGGTGTCTGTAAAACACTCTTTTTAACCAAAATGTTGAGTGAATATGTTCTAAACCTAGAAAATTGCCACTTCTGAAAATATATAGAGAAAGGGTCAAAATCTCCAAGTATCTAGTTGTTAGTAAAATGAAAAGTAACACACTGTCCATTACCAGATAACTAGAAAAACAGTTAACGGTCTACCTAAACAATAAAAAACTGTCAAAAAGTAAAATAAGTATAAATACTAACAGGCTGAAGATAGCTAGGATAACTGTTATGCAAAACAGACTTTTATACCTAGCTGAGGCATCAAAGAGCCTAGGGTTAATCCCCAGCAACACCGTAAGCCAGAACTGAGCAAAGTTCTGGTAAACAAACACTAACATAGAAAGATGTTTTAAGAAATATTTCAGCAGCTGGATAAATAGGTCAACTGGTAAAGTGTATGACATCCATTCCTGGGGTTTCTGGTTTGATCCCTAGCACTGCAAGTACCAGAATGGTACTCTTGCATGTCTTTAACTCCTTCTCTTTGCCTCATGTGAAACTCCATTTGTAATAAATTAATAGAAAAGTATTAAAATCAATATTCTTGAAAAGAAATACAACAAAAATATATCTCAAAAACATTATTTTTTGGAAGAGAAGCCAGTCAGAAAGAACTACATATTATAAGAGTCCATCTACATGAAAGAAACAAATTCATAGAGGCAGAAAGCAAACTGGTTGTTTTTTAGGTATAGAAAGTTGGGGGGGGGGATAAGGGATGACGAAGGAATACAGAGCTTCTTTTGGGATAGTGATGAAAAAAATGTTCTAAAATTGTGTTAATTGTTACACAACTGTGAATATACTAAAAAGCACTGTAATATGCACATTAAATGATTGAACTGTATGTGGAAAAATATATTCCTGAGTGGAAAAAAGGAGACTAGGAAATATAACATGATTCTATTTATATGAAAATGTATCAGCATGAAAAGTAAATTCTATAAAAATATAAAGCAAATTTAATAGTAATGTGTTCTACCCCTCCAGTGCAGCTAAAATATAGTAGTCATTCAATTCCTGAATTATGCATATTTAAGTATCTGTAGAAATTCTTATGGCAGACAACTGTGTAAAAGATACCAACATTTAGCTTGGTGGTCATTTACCTACTTAAATAGGGTGCTTACAATTGTGTGAAGTTTCACTGTTGATCAAGCTCCTAAGTCAAGTACATCTTATAATTAGAATGCCTGTTCAATATTTAGGAACAAAAAGGAGAGTATATATTGATGATCTGCTGAAATGGCAAAATGAAGGCTGTTTTTGATATTTGTGATAACTACAAAACTTCGACTACAAAAGGATTTTTCTTTTGGTGCTGGGCAGAAAAGCACCTGGTTAGCTGAGTGCACACATTACCATATGCAAGAATCTGGGATCAAGTCCTCAGCCTCCACCTGGGTGGGGGGAGCTTCACAAATGGTAAAGCAGGTCTTCAGGCCTCTCTCCTTCTCTCTCTCACTCCACCCTCCCTCCCCTTTCAATTTCTGTTTCTATCCAATAAATAAATGATTTTTCAAAGAATTTCCAAAATGGAGAATTTTAAAATAAATTTCATTCCTCAGCTGTAGGTATTATAAGTAAACAGAAAACTGAAGACAACCTTTACAATACAGGTTTAAGATACAAATAAAAATAACACAAATAAATTAATATCCAAATAGCAGAAATTAGTATACAAAACATACCATTGAACGGATTGATTCCTGCCCTTATTCTCGAAATAATAGCTTCTTTTACTTCTTTTTTCTTTACACATCGAATACCTAAATTTTGAAAACTAGAAGGAAGACAAAGAACTTTCAAACTGCTTTGTACTTAAACACAGGGACACATAAATTCAATTTTATTTATTATGCAAAAATTAAGGGTATACCTAACAATGAAGAATCATATTATTAGATGGAAATATCTGACCATGAAATGCATTTTTTTAAATTATTATTCATTGTTGGTTAGGACAGAGAGAAATGGAGAGAGGAGGGGAAGAAAGAGAAAGGGAAAGAAAGACAGACACCTGCAAACCTGCTTCACCGCATGTGAAGCGACCACCCTACAGGTGCGGAGCTGGGGGCTCAAACCAGGATCCTTACGCTTTGCGCCATGTGCGCTTAACCTGTTGCGCTACCACCCGACTCCCATGAAATGCATTTCTAAGATATAATAAAAAAAAGTGATATTTTGTTTATAAGGAAATTAGTAAGAAAAATATCATTTTTACATATAGTAGTTTACATTTATACTTTACTAATATGTTTATCAAACATATCAAATGAATATTTAATAGAAAAGCAACACCAAAATAATTAAAATTCATTTCCCAAATTAATAAATCAACAGTATCTGTATATCTTAAAATGTAAAGCAAAAGTTGAAAAAAAAAAAAAAGATGCCCAAGACTAAGGCCTCAAGTATGCTTTGCTCATGAAAGTGTAGCCTACCTTTCAAAAATGTGCATAGACTACTAACAGTTAAAAATTAGCAATCACGGGGGGGGGGGGGGGGGGGGGGTCGGGCGGTGGCGCAGTGGGTTAAGCGCATGTGGCGCAAAGCGCAGGGACTGGCATAAGGATCCCGGTTCGAGCCCCCGGCTCCCCACCTGCAGGGGAGTCGCTTCACAGGCGGTGAAGCAGGTCTGCAGGTGTCTATCTTTCTCTCCACTTCTCTGTTTTCCCCTCCTCTCTCCATTTCTCTCTGTCCTATCCAACAATGAACTGCGTCAACAAGGGCAATAATAATAACCACAACGAAGCTACAACAAGGGCAACAAAAGGGAGAAAAAAAAATGGCCTCCAGGAGCGGTGGATTCATGTTGCAGGCACCGAGCCCAGCAATAACCCTGGAGGAGGAAAAAAAAAAAAATTAGCAATCACGGGGCTTGGTGGTGGCTCACCTGGTATAGCGCATATTAAAGTTAGCCATCTCTAGGGCCCGAATTCAAGCCCCCAGCCCCCACCTGTGGGAAGAAGCCTCGTAAGTGGCAGAGAAGAGCAGCAGGTCTCTCTCTCTCCCTCTCTCTCTCTGTCTCTGTGTGTGTGTCTCTCTCTCTCCCTCTGTCTCCCTCCTCCCCCACCAAGAATGGTGGAGCCATGCAGACACCAAGCACTGGTGAATACCCTGATGGCAAAAAAAAAAAAAAAGAAAGTAATTACATATAAACATCTATCCTCCTGGTTTCTTTTGAACAATTTAAGGTCTGGAAATTGTAGGTTGACACAGAAATGCCTGGTGGGGGTTTTAACATCTGCAGCCCCATTTCTGATTGCATACAGTACCTGATAATCCTCATAAACCTGATCCATCTCACTTTATTTTCTTTTTTTAAAGATAGAAATGCAGAGGCAGAGAGAGGGAGAGGCAAAGAGGACACGGCACTGAGGTTTCCTTCAATGTGGTGGGGGCCAGGCTCTATCTTTTTTTTTAAATTTATGTATTTATTTATGAGAAAGATAGGAGAAGAGAGAGAAGAACTAGACATCACTCTGGTAGATGTGCTGCTGGGGATTGAACTCAGGACCTCCTTCTTTAGAGCCCAATGCTTTATCCACTGCGCCACCTCCCAGATCACGGCCAGGCTCTATCTAACCTGAGTCTCACACATGACACAGCAGCACACTATCCAAATGAGCTATTTCATTGGTCCCCATGCCATTCATTTATGTTATAGCATGCTAAATTTCACAGATACTTGGTTTTTGAGTTCTGACATCTTTGCTAGTAGCAGGAAGTGCTACATTATGATGTAAAAGACTGTATCCATACTATATGAAGCTAAAATAATGATCAATTACTATATGAAAGCATTGAATATTTTTAGAAAGATGTCTAATACTAATATGTAACCTAAGTTTCAAAAGTCACTTAAGGAAAAATTCTCAATAGCTACAAATATTACTAATTTACATATGTGTATACAGATGATGGTGGGGGAAACTCCCCCACCACCAGCAGTCATACTTGTTCCCACATGGAAAAACCATGACATCATTAAAGCTGGGTGGGTGTGAATAAGGAAGCAAAACTTGACTATAATAACATTACTGTTTGTTTCACAGGAGACTGCCAATCTTGTTTTCTCCTCTACACTCATGCTTTCTTTTTAGGGAATTTTAAAAATATTTATTTATTCCCTTTTGTTGCCTTTGTTGTTTTATTGTTGTAGTTACTACTGTTGTTGATGTCGTCGTTGTTGTTGGATAGGACAGAGAGAAATTTAGAGAGGAGGGGAAGATAGAGAGGGAGAGAGAAACATAAGACACCTGCAGACCTGCTTCACTGCTTGTGAAGCGACCCCCCTATAGGTGGGGAGCCGGGGACTCAAACCAGGATCCTTACACTGGTCCTTGTGCTTTGCGCCATGTGCGCTTAACCCACTCCGCTACCGCCCAACTCCCCATGCTTTCTTACCTTATACTCTACATGTTCACCACACTTGCAATTTTTTTTGCTACTAAAATATTTTCAGTATTTCTCCTTTACATCCAGTAATTAAAAAGGAAATCTTAAATTCATAATCTTTTCTTGATTCACTTTATTTATTTACTTATTTTAACTAGAGCACTGTTCAGCTCCAGTCAGACCTTTCTTGAGGTGGCTGGTTGATAGTGTACCAAATTAGACACACATAGTGTGATGTGCAAGGACTGGACCAAGGATCCTGGTTTGAGCCTCTGGCTCCCCACCTGCAGCCGGGTCACTTCACAAACAGTGAAGCAGGTCTGCAGGTGTCTATCTTTCTCTCCCTTTCTGTCTTTCCCTCCTCTCTCAACTTTTCTCTGTCCTATCCAACAACAACGATGGAAAAAAGAAAATGATGGCCTCTAGGAGCAGTAGATTCGTAGTGCAAGCACCAAGCCCACCCAGTGACAGCCCTGGAAGCAGGGGGAAAAAATTTCTTGAGATCCTGTAATTAAGATTATCTTTCTATCTTCAATGAAAGATGCTTGGCGTGGTTCTTACTTTTTCTTTGGCAAATGACTTAAAAGAATTCTCACTGTAATATACTCTTGATTTTTTGTCTGAATATTCATATATGACAGTTCTTCCCAGAATATTTGTGGAGATTTTTAAAATCCGGTATTCATTCATTCATAGTCCAAGCCTTCTTTCAATGACCCATTTGTTTACTGAACACTGGAATTTATGAGCAGCTGCCTGGCAAGCAGATATTGTGCAGTATGGCTCAGCTTCTAGCATCTCATCTAGCATCACCTCTCTCAGTTTCAGTCTCATTCTCACAGCCAGTTCATATTTTTCATCTATATATCTGTACTTTACTGTGTACCCTACAGTGCAATATATTTCCTCTATTTTTACTATAGTACACTACTTAAGGAACATTTAACATCTATTAAACATTATAAATGATGTAAAGATTACATTAAACTTATAAAGATGGTTGATAAATCCACTACCAATAAAGTACATCATGCTGGAAATACTGCAAATGAGCTGCTCCTTGTTTATTGAGCAATTTGTTTATTGACCAGGTTTCAGGAAAGGAACCTGGTCACTAAGTGAGGACTAGCTGGATATATCAAAGCCTCTGGAAAATAATGGGTATAAAATCTCCCTCATGGAGCTCAGTTTAGTGCAGGGGTTGGCAAACCAAGGACCAAATCTAGCCCACCATTTGTTTTATAATTACAGTATTATTGAATGCAGTCAAACTGAGTTGCTTATTATTGGCTATGGGTGTTTTCACAGTACAACAGTAGAGTTAAGCAGTTGCAACAGAGATCATATGGCCTATAAAATCTACACTATTTGTATCTGAATTTTTACAGGAAGTGTTGCTGACCTCTAGTATAGTTAAGCAGACTGAAAATATTCATTACTATTATTTTATTGTATAGAAACAGAGAGAAATTGAAAGGGAAAGGGGAGACAGAGAGAGAGGGAGGATAGGAGTGAGGAAACAAAAAAAGGAGAGAGGGAGGGAGGGGAGGAAGGACGGAAGGACCAACTGGTCAATCCAACTGACCAACTGACTGACTTGTGGTACTACTTCATCACTTGTGAAGTGTTACCCTTGCAGGTAGGGACCAGGGGCTCAAATCTGGGTCCTTGTGCATGGTAATGTGTGCACTCAGCCAGGTGTGTTGAATGTTGACTTGGTCCCTTAGAATGAAAATAAGTAATTGCACACACGCTGAAGCTATGACAAGTTTTATATAGAAGATATACATGACATCGTGGAAGAGATCATGATGGACGTGAGTTGATCAATTTTCTTTCCAGAGCTGGAGCCTCATGTATGTGCAATTTCAGTGTTGCCAGGCCCCCTTTCCATTCATTTAAAGAGATATAGAGACACACACACACAGAGAAAGAAGAAACAACACAACACTAGAGTTCCCTCTAATGCAATAACATATTCACATGTAGAGCCAAGGGCTTGAACCTGGGCCATACAAGGCAAATTATGCATCCTACCTGGTGGGCAATCCCCAAGACCCTTGCCCAATTCTTGCAGAAAGTGATATTTCATATGAACAAAAGAGAAGTAGAAAAGAAGAGAAAAGAAAGGGAAATCTTTTAAGGAAATCCTACTTTAAGTAGAAGAAGCAGAAAAAGCAAAGATCCCTCTATAGAAAAGCATTACTAACATAGGAAATCAAAGGTAATATGTGGCTACAGCAGAGTGTTCAAGGGGAACACACTATAAAAGAAGGCTATCTGAATGTTGGAGGCCATATCAATAATGATGTCTTAGTCCAAGGAATCACATAAACCATTAAAATGTTTTTTCAAAATATGTATTTATTTATGAGGGAGGGGCCAAGAACACCAGAACCAGTGATTGAACCCAGGACCTCATACTTCAGAGTCCAGTGTTTTATCCACCGTACCACCTTCTAGGCCACAGCATAGAAATGTTTTAAGCAGGACAAGGTGCCAGTGTACTTTTTAATTGAGAAAGATTACTTTCAATGAATAAATGAGTGAATATATATTTTAAAATTAAACTAGATCTTTTTTAAATTATTTTTTTTGCCTCCAGAGTTATTGTTGGGGCTTGGTGCCTGCACCATGGATCCACTGCTCCTGAAGGCCATTTTTTTTTTTCCCTTTTGTTACCCTTGTTGTAGCCTTGTGGTTATTATTGTTGTTGTTGATGCCATTCATTGTTGGATAGGACAGAGAGAAATGGAGAGAGGAGAGAGGGGGAGAAAAAGATAGACACCTGCAGACCTGCTTCACCACCTGTGAAAGGACTCCCCTGCAGGTGGGGAGCTGGGGTCTCGAACCGGGATCTGTACGCCAGTACTTGCACTTTACGCCATGTGTACTTAACCTGCTGCACTACCGCCCGACCCCCTAAACTAGATTTTTTAAATATTTATTTATTTTCCCATTTGTTGCCCTTGTTGTTTTTTGTTGTTGTTGTAGTTGTTGTTATTGATGTCGTCATTGTTAGATAGGACAGAGAGAGATGGGGAAGACAGAGATGGGGAGAGAAAGACAGACACCTGCAGACCTGCTTCACCAACTGTGAAGCAACTCCCCTGCCGGTGGGGAGTCGGGGGCTCAAACCAGGATTCTTACACTGGTCCTTGCGCTTTGTGCCATGTGCGCTCTAAACTAGGTTTTTAAAAAGTACTTTGAAGGTTGAGGAGGTGGCTCAGTGAAAAGAACATAAGACTAGAATGTTGTTAGGCCTTGGGTTCAATCTTTACCACCACATAAGCTAGAGCAGCTCTCTGTTCTCTCTCTCTCTCTCATTCCTTAAAGTTTTGAAAAATATCACTGTTCAAAGTGGAAGATAGGGAGGAAAAGCACAAGAAAAGTTGATGCAATAAGACCAGACAGATGACTAGTCATACAACTCACACTGAGGCTTCAGCAGAATTGTATGTTGGTAATGGGGGTCACTGAGAAAAGCAGAGTAGATGAAGAGCTATTTAGGAAGCACTTGTTAGTAGATTCAGTACATATACCAGTTATATATTCAATAGCAATAACTAAGATAAAGTACATGATAAATTCTGAGAGGAAAGAGATATAATCTTAAGATTAGAGTTTGGTGCATATACTATTTGAGATGCTTTTGAGATATTTAAGAAAAAACATAAAAAATACAACCAAACAAGATACAATACCCCAATGAAAGGAACCCAGGTTTCTTAAGGAAGAATGAGCACAGGGGCCTGGTGGTGGCTCACTCAGTAGAGTGCATGTTACTATGCTTGAGGAGCTGGGTTTGAGCCCCCAGACCTCATCTGCAGCAGCAGAGCAGTGCTTCAAGTACCTTTCCTTCTGTCTCTCTCTTCTCTCTCCCTCTAATCCTTTATCAAAACGGCAACTGACTGGTGGGAACAATGGAGCTGTGCAGCCACCAAGCCCCAGTGACAGTCCTGGTGCAAAACAAATAAATAAATGAATAAGTCACAGTTGAGGCAATAAAGTAAATCTTGAATTTAAGTCAGAAAGTAAAGAAGTGTCCAAAGAAAGACAAATATCAAATGAACATGGGGTGATTTTCTAGGGTTTATGTGAGTCAAATGTAGTTCACCTTGAAAATCAAGAAAGTGCCAACAGTGGAGAGTGAATAAAAGATCTTATATGTTTTTTTTTTTTTAACATGGGAAAAGAAGAGAAAGTTTTTCTGCAGAAAAGAATGCCAAATAACATCACGAACAAAAAAAACTACGGGGAGTCGGGCGGTCGTGCAGCGGGTTAAGGGCACGTGGTGCGAAGTGCCAGGACCAGCGTGAGGACCCCGATTTGAGGCCCTGGCTCCCCACCTGCAGGGGAGTCGCTTCACAGGTGGTGAAGCAGGTCTGCAGGTGTCTGTCTATCTCTCCCCCTCTCTGTCTTCCCCTCCTCTCTCCATTTCTCTCTGTCCTATCTAACAACAATGACATCAATAACAACAATAACTATAACAACAATGAAAAACAACAAGGGCAACAAAAGGGAAAATAAATTAATAAATATTAAAAACAAAAACAAAAACTGAGGGGCCGAACGGTGACTCACCTGGCTAAGCACCCACATTACAGTGCACAGGACCTGGGTTGAAACCCTGGTCCCTACCTGCAGAGGGAAAGCTTCAAGAGTGGTGAAGCAGGGCTGCAGGTGTCTCTCTGTCTCTTTCCCTCTCTATTCCCCACCCCTCTCAATTCTGTCTCTAATAATAAATAAATAAAAACATTTTTAAAAAAGGACTAGAAAAAAAAAGGAAAAAAAAAAACTATGATCACATATCTCCTGAAAGGATATATATATATTTTTTTCCTCCTCCAGGGTTATTGCTGGGCTCGGCGCCTGCACCATGAATCCACCGCTCCTGGAGGCCATTTTTTTCCCCCTTTTGTTGCCCTTGTTGTAGCTTCGTTGTGGTTATTATTATTGCCCTTGTTGACGCAATTCGTTGTTGGATAGGACAGAGAGAAATGGAGAGAGGAGGGGAAGACAGAGAAGGGGAGAGAAAGATAGACACCTGCAGACCTGCTTCACCGCCTGTGAAGCGACTCCCCTGCAGGTGGGGAGCCGGGGGCTCGAACCGGGATCCTTGTGCCAGTCCCTGCGCTTTGCGCCACATGCGCTTAACCCACTGCGCCACCGCCCGACCCCCCTGAAAGGATATTTTAAGAATACAGTATAACCTTTATAGATTTCTTGCCTGAAATACTTCAAATGAACATGGAAATAATATTCATGTTATTAATGGTAACATGGGTATAGTCATGAACAATCATTCAGACTAATAAAACAATCTTTGAAACAAATAGTTTAGACTCTTCAGAAATGTTTTATAGTCTTTTCCTTTTAAAACAGACAGACAGGAGCTTGGGAGTGGTACACCTAGTTAAGCATGTTACCATGTGTAAGGATCTGGGCTCAAACTACACAGAGTTCCCATCTGCAGGGGGAAAGCCTCATAAGCGGTGAAGCATTACTACAAGAATCTCTCTTTCTCCCTCTTCTCAATTCCTGTCTCTATCCAATAAATATTTTTTAACTAAAAAAAGGCTAGAAATGTGGGGGGCATTCCACTGAAGTTTTCTTCAATGCTGTAGGGGCTGAGTTTGAACCCGAGTAGTTCATAAAGCAAAGCAACACACTACCCAAGTGAGCTATTTTGCTGGTCTGACTCTTCAAAAATGTTAATTCTGTGAAAGAACAACAACAACAAAATCCATGGGAACTACTCTAAATTTCTACAAGAAGACTAAGTGTGACAAGAAAATATAATGTATAACCTTAGAAGAAAAAGCTGTGCAGTCTGAGCTATTACTCTTATTACTGAAATATTGATTTATATGTAAAATCAAGGAATAACTGTCAAGAAAGAATAGTCTAATATGTCATTGGCAGGCCAAGTAATATAAATAGGAGCTATTTTTCCTAAAATTTATTACTAAGTATTGTATCTTCTGTGTCATACAAGAAGAATGTTTTAAAGTATGCTTTCTAAATCATTATTAATATATAAGGAACCTTATATTTCTCACAAGGCATTACATGCATATTTCAAAAATTGTATTATAAATAAACCCAATTTTAAAGAAAAACATAAAACCTCATGGTTTATGCAACTAGAGCCAATTGTTTATATATATAATGTATAGTTTACATTTATTTTATTTTTGTTGTCTCCAGGATTATCATTGGGGTTCGGTGCCTGCACTACAAATCCACTGCTCCTGGATGCCATTTTTTCCCATTTTTGTTGCCCTTGTAGTTGTTGTTATTGTTGTCCTTGAGGTTATTTTTTGAATAGAGCAGAGAGATATTGAGGGAGGAAGGGAGACAGAAAAGGGGAGAGAAAGACACCTGAAGACCTGCTTCACCACTTGTGAAGTGACCTCCCCCCCTGCAGGTGGGGAGCCGGAAGCTAGAACCGGGATTCTTGCACTGGTCCTTGTGCTTCGTGTCATGAGCACTCAACCTGCTGCGATACTGCCCAACTCTTATACATTTATTTTAAGCAAAAGAACTATTCATCATACATGTTACTTGAAAACACACCTTATTTATATGAAATACTACAATTAACCCTACTATATAATGATATGCAATGATATGTTTGTATATATGTATATATACATTAAAATAATTTTAAACTCTTGTCGTTGCCAGGATTTTATCAATCTGGGCTGACTTTTTCAGAGACAGAGAGAAATAAAGGGAAAGACACCATAGCACCAAGGTTTTGTACAGTACAGTGGGAGCCTGGCTTGATAACCTTGGGGTTTCACACATGGCAGAGTAAGCACACTATCAAGGTGAGCTATTCTGCTGGCCTGCAGTGTTATTTCTGATCCCACACTGCAATTAAAGTTTGTTTAGCCAATCTCTGTTTCCAATTATTGAAATTGTTTGACTTTTTGCTATTACAAACATATCTGTAAGGAGATAATTATAACTAAATATCTGAAAGAAATCTGCTTATAATTCATGGAAGAAAAACTTAGATATAGAACTGCTGGTTCAGGACACATATATCTCATGCTTTTGCTATGTAACTATCAAAGTACCTACTAAAAAGATTTTCTTAAAAAATAGATTTAAAAAATTTTAAAGATTTTATTAATTTACACTCATCAACATGATTTTTTATATCTATTTTTCCCTTTTGTTGCCCTTGTTGTTTTTCATTGTTGTTGTAGCTATTATTGTTGTTGTTATTAATATCATCGTTGTTGGATAGGACAGAGAGAAATGGAGAGAAGAGGGAAAGACAGAGGGGGAGAGAAAGACAGACACCTGCAGACCTGCTTCACTGCCTGTGAAGCGACTCCCCTGCAGATGGGGAGCCAGGGGCTCGAACCGGGATCTTTACACTGGTCCTTGCACTTTGCGCCACGTGTGCTTAACCCGCTGTGCTACCGCCCAACTACCACTCATCAACATGATTAATGGATCCATTTTGACAGCCAAACCAACATAAAGCATATATAATTTTTTTTTATTTTAGAACTGTTGCTATACACTAATTTTATAAATTACCCCTTCCTAAATAATAATTCTATTTTACCAGCTAATTTTCTCATATTTGACAATTTATTTAATTATTTTTGGTTATTGTTGGGGTTTCACCATTTAGTGCCAATTTTTTCATGTAGAAAAAGAACAAGTGGTGGGGGAGGGGGGAGAGAAGGCCACAGCATCAAAGCTTCTCCCAGTTCTACAACAGCCAAGACTTGAATTTGGGTCAGGCATATGGCAAAGCAGGCACACAGTTAGGTGATTGTTGGCCCTCAACTTTTTAAAAGTTTTTTTTTAATTATCTTTATTTATTGGATAGACACAGTCAGAAATTGAGAGGGAAGGGGGAGATAGAGAAAGAGAGAGATGGAGACACCTGCAGCACTGCTTCACCGCTCACAAAGCTTTCCCCTTGTAGGACAGGACTGGGGGCTCAAACCTGGATCCTTGCGCACTGTAACACGCGCGCTCAACTCGGTGTGCTACCACCTGGCCCCTGGCCCTCAATTTTTAAGTTAACTGCTAATAAAAAGAGTGCAAATATATGTAAAAAAAATCTTCCAGGGGCCAGGTGGTGGCACACTTGCTTAAGTGCATACATTACAGTGCACAAGGACCAGGGCCCAAGTCCATGGTCCCCACCTGTAGGATAAAGCTTCATGAGTGCTGTAGCAGGGCTGCAGGTGTCTCTCTGTCTCCCTATCTCCCTCTCCCCTCAATTGCTTTCTGTCTCTATGCAATAATAAATAAATAAATATATGGGCAGGGGTAGATAGCATAATGGTTATGCAAAGACACTCTCATGCCTGAGGCTCCAAAGTCCCAGGTTCAATCCCCTGCACCACCATAAGCCAGAGCTGAGCAGTGTTCTGGAAAAAAAAAAAAAAAAAAAAATAAATGAATACAAAAATTTTAAACAAAGTAATCTCTATCACTGAAAAAAAAAAAAAAAGGCTGGGTGGTAGCACAGCGGGTTAAACGCACCTGGCACAAAGCACAAGGACTGACATAGGGATCGCTTTACAAGTGGTGAAGCAGGTCTGCAGGTGTCTATCTTTCTCTCCCCCTCTGTTTTCCCCTCCTCTCTCCATTTCTCTCTGTCCTATCTAACAACAACAATAACAACAATGGTAAACAAACAACAAGGGCAACAAAAGGGAAAAAATGGCCTCCAGGAGGAGTGGATTCACAGTGCAGGCACCGAGCCCCAGCAATAATCAAGGAGGCAAAAAATAAAATAAAATAATAAAATAATAATAATAAAAGAAGGAGGAACCGGGTGGTGGCTCACCTGCTTGAGCATACGTGTTACAGTGCACAAGGATCCAGGTTCAAGCCCTTGGTCCCCACCTGCAGGGGAAAAGCTTCATGATGGTGTCTCTTTCCCTCTCTATCTCCCTTTTTGCTCTCAATTTCTGACTGTCTTTATCCAACAAGTAAATAAAGAGAAAAAAAATTTAAAAAAACTTTCACATTCTATTTAAACTAGAAAAGAAAAAATTATGGTATAAAATAAGTTCATATGGAGTTAGGCAGTAGTGCACTTGGTTAAGTGCACATAGCACCAAGTACAAGGACCAATGCAAGGATCTAGGTTCGAACCCCCCACCACCTGGGGGACACTTCACAAGTGGCAAAGCAGGTCTGCAGGTGTCCATCTTTTCTCTCTCTCTTTTTTTTTTTTTCTTTAATAGAACAGGACAGAGCGAAATTAAGAGGGGAGGAGAAGATAGAGGAGAGAGAAAGAGACACCTGCAGACCTTCACCATTTGTGAAGTGACCCCCTGCAAGCAGGGAACTGAGAGCTCGAACCAGGATCCTTGCATGGTTCCTTGTGCTTTATAGTATATGCGCTTAACCTGATGTGCCACCGCCCAGCTCCTCTCCCTTTCTATCTTCCCCTCCTATTTCTTTCTATACTATCCAATAAGGTAAAGAAAAAAAAGGGGATGCTGCCAGGAGCAGTGGATTCATAGTGCCTGCATTGAGCTCTAGCAATAACCCTGGAGGCAAAAAAAAAAAAAAAATTCAAGAAAATAAGTTTATGTTCTCATTTAGTAACAATAAATATTCCTGCCTCCATGATGACTTATATTTATATTTACTCTAATAATGAAAGAAAGAGTATGGGGGCCAGGCAGTGGAACATACGGTGCCATGTGCAAGGAACTCAAGTTCAAAAATCTCTGTTCCCCACATGCAGGGGGAGGCTTTGCGAGAGGTGAAGCAGGACTGCAGGTGTCTCTCTTTCTCTATTTCCCCCTCCCATCTCAATTTCTGTCTTGTCAAATAAAAAGGGAGAGAGAGGAAGAGGAAGAGAGAAAAGAAAAATGGCTACTGAGAGTGGTGGATTTGTCGCTTAGACAACAAGCCCCATTGATAACCCTGGTTGCAACAAAATAATAATAATAAAGTGTAATATTAATACAAATAGTAAGCAAATTTAAAAGTACAGTAAGCAGAATGATTAGCATATTCTGCTATGTACATGAATATGAAGATGTCTGTGACTATATACTTACAACAAAGGTCTGCGTTCTTGTCCAAATTCTGCTTCATAGAAGCCATCTCTGCAGTCTTTTCCTACTAAATCGTGAGGGTGTGGTTTATATGGGTCATTCTTTGTTACTAGTGTGATTCTCACTTTTCCTTTTCCATAATAGTTCTTAATCTGAAGGAAAAAAAAAAGAGGAAATGAAAATCACAATACATAAGTATCTCTAAACACTGACCTCCTAAATGAGAATTCTAGGTATACAATGCAGTTAGAACTAGATAAAGCCAGTTGATAGCTTGCTGCCTTATGGAAGAATTTTCCAGATAATACAACTAAGAAAGAATTTCTCTACCAGTTCCTTGACACACTATTTTCTACCCTAATTTAAGTTAGTCATGTGGCCTAATTCTGCTTTTCTTCTTTTTATTTGGTAGTTTTTAAAAAATATATTTGCATTTATTTTTAATAAAGACAGAGAAATTGAAAGGGGATGAGGAAAAAGGGACAGAAACAGAGAGAGAGAGAGAGGTGCCACGTGGTGGTACACCTGCATAAGTGCATACATTATTCAAGGCCCTGGTCCCCACCTGTGGGGAAAGCTTCATGAGTAGTGAACCAGGGCTTCAAGTGTCTTGTCTCTTTCCTTCTGTCTTCCCCTCCACTCTCAATTTCTATCTCTATCTAATAATAAAAAAATTAATTAAAAAAAAGAAAGACAGAGATGCAGCACTGTTTCACTACTTGTGGATTTCCCTCTGCAGGTGCTTGAACCTAGGTCCTTGCATATTATATAATGTGTACACTGGGGCCAGGTGGTAGCACCTGGTTAAACGCACATGTTACAATGTGCAAGGGCCTGGGTTTGAGCCCCCCAATCCCAACCTGCAGGGGGAAAGCTCTGCGAGTGGTGAAGCAGTGCTGCAGGTGTCTCTCTGTCTCTATCTTGCACTTCTCTCTCAGTTTCTAGCTGTTTCTATCCAATAAGAAAGAAAGATAATAATAATTATATATATGAAACATGTACACTCAACCAAGTACACCACCACCCGGCCTTTCTTTTCCTTTTAAAACAAGTAAAATTGGGGGTAGATGGCATAATGATTATGCAAGGAGACTGTTAGGAGCTCCAAAGTCCAAGGTTCAATCCCCCACACCACCATAAACCAAAGCTGAGATAAGTGCTTTGGTTAAAAAAAAAAAAAAAAGTAAAATTATAAAAGAAAAACATATTACAGAGCATAAGGAAATACTTAACATGTTGAGTCACCTGCCCTTAGATTCACTGGCATACCATAAACACTCCTTAAAAGTATAGTTAAGTCATCAGAAGTGACAGCATGCCAATATGATTGATTATTTTAGTTAACGTGGCAAATCATTTCATAAAAATATTTGTTAATCAGTAAACATACCCCAAAGGTTCACCATATGATAGGCAATAAACCAAGATGATCTTGACATTACCATAAATTTCATAAATTAAAAAATATGTACTTTACATTTTCCCAAAGTCATTCTGGATTAAGAAATAGTTTCAAAATGTCTGCTAATATGAAAAAACTATATTAAAAATGATAATATTTCAAATCAGTCAATATAACAGAGTACCAGGGACAAGAAATAAAGATAAGTGGCAATGGGCTGGATGGAGGTAGGGTAGAGGATGCACAGGGCCCTAGATTTGAGTACAAATACCACATGGGAGTACCATAAATGGTGGGGCAATACTGTAATTTCTCCTGTCTTTCAGTCTTTCCTCCTAATAGAAAGAATGGGAAAGTTGGTCTGAGAAGGCCACTAGGCAGTGGCATGGAACCTGAACAAGGGTTAGCACAGGAAGGGAGGGAGGGAAGGAGGGAGGGAGGGAGAGAGGGAGGGAGAGAGCACAGGAAGGAAGGAAGGAAGGAAGGAAGGAAGGAAGGAAGGAAGGAAGGAAGGAAGGAAGGGAGGGTGGTAGGATGGATGGATGGATGGATGGATGGATGGATGAAAAGGAAAAAGGACAAAATTACTCTGTAGTGGCCCAAGAGATGGAGAGATGAATAAGGCATTGAACTCTCAAGTATTAGATCCCCAATATCATGTGTGCCACAGTGATGCTCTTCTGGCTCTTTTACCTCTCTTTCTTTAATAAAGAAATCTAAAAGAAAGAAAGAAAGAAAGAAATTTCTTTTTTCCATAGTCCATAGATTAGCTAAGTGATTACAATAATTCTAATTGGATTTCTAATCCACAGAACAACTCTGTTTATCTCTGAAAGGAGAGAATGCTTTTCCTCATTAGCCCTGTGCTCCATGAAAGGGGTCATTATCAAAAGCGGCTAATGTATACTAAGTAGTGAAATCAATCTCCTTAAGTTCATACAGGAACAGCATGCAAATATCCTATTTGCAAGGATGAAAAACCATACTATAATTAAGAAATGTCCCAAGACTTTAAAAAGGAAAAAAAGAAAAGTCTATGAAGAAACTTGGTCTTTAATATAACTGTTGTAGCTAAAGTAAAAAAATACAAGGACCAGGTGGTGGCACACCTGGTTGAGTGCACATGTTACAATGAGCAAGGACCTGGGTTCAAGTCCCCAGTCCCCACCTGCAGGGGGAAAGTTTTGCGAGTGGTGAAGCAGGGATGCTCTCTCTTCCTCTCTATCTTCCCCAATCTCTCAATTTCTGGTGGTCTCTATCTAATAGTAAATAAAGGTGATAGATAGATAGATATTTAGGTAGGTAGATAGATAGGTAGATAAAAGTTTGGGGGTCAGGTGGTGGCACACTTGATTAAGTGCTCACATTACAGTGCACAAGGATCTGGGTTCAAGCTCCTGGTCCCCACCTGCAGGGAGAAAGCTTCACGAATGGTGAAGCAGGGTTGCTGGTATTATCTCTCTCTCTCTTTCCCCCGCCCCATCTCTATCTCCTCTACCCCTCTCAATTTTTCTGTCTCTGCCCAATAATAAATAAAAATACTAAAAATTAAAGTTTAAACAATTATATTTAATTTAAAAATAAATATTTTAAATAGTAATAATATAAACAATAAAAATAATAAAACAGTAATAAATACCTATGAGTGAGACATACACGTAAGAATGTTCTACTACCTGGATAGACGGGTATGTCCGGTTGTTCTCCGTGCTGTGCTCCCCTGGAATGCTACCTGCTGATCGTCCTTCACATTTGTATCTAAAGCGCATTCCCCTTTGCCTGGGTTGTTCAATTATCTCTATATATGGGTTATACCCACCTGAAAAAAAAAAAAAAAGATGAGATTAAGACACTAAAAATAATGAATTTTAACTTATTTTTAACTAAAATATTTTCCTTTCTAATATTGAATAACAAGGTTGAGATTAAATTATCCAAGACTGGGTGATAAAATCACCTTTTTTTTTTAAATTGAAACCCTATACAGCCTTAACACAGTCATCTAAATTCTATTTCTTGGTTATCATTTAATGACTTAATAGCTATAGTTAATACTAAAGTTTTGAAATAACCATTTCAGAGTTACCTAGTTTTCATATAAGACCCACAGAAGTGTTTTCCCCAAGGTTCCTCTAGAAGGGCCAAAAAGCAGATAATCTTCAAAATACAGTATTACATTCCAAAAGTTAGTTTAGCTGCTTGATTTTAATTAGACTCATAATAGTGAACTAAAAGGCCACATATCAAAAACAAATGCATTTTAATTCTTGCAAAAAATATATTTAAGTTTCTTAATATCTCCACTGAATGTAAACAGAATACAGTAAAAACAAGTTTCAAAAGGGATGTTAGGCTTTAAAGAACTCTGTATTAGTTACATCTTATTAAATCTCTTCTAAGGCAGGGGTACATAGAATAATGGTTATGCAAAGAGACTCATGTCTGAGGCTCCGAAGTCCCAGGTTCAATCCCCCAAAACACCATAAGCCAGAGATGAGCAGTGCAGGGGGACTGCATAATAGTTATGCAAATTACTTTCATAGCTGAGACTATGAAGTCCCAGATTCAACCCCCGTACCACCATAAACCAGAGCTGTATAGTGCTCTGGTAGAAATAGTAGTGGTGGTGGTAGTGGTGGTGGTGGTGGTGGTGGTGTAAGGCACAAGGTAAGAAAGTAACTATGTAATATAATTCAAAATAAACACATTTAGAATAAACTGGTGAATTTCAAAACAATTATGCTGAATGAAAGAAGTCAACTAAAAGAATACACGTCATGATTTCATTTATATAAAACTCTAGATTATGTAAACTAATCTATAAAGAAGAACAGTAATTACTGATTGCCTAAGTGTGCAATAGGTGGGGAAACTCTGGCAGCTGACAGACGTGTTGATTATCTTGAGTATGGTGATGATTTCAAGACTGTTATGTCAAAACTTATCAAATCACATGCTTTAAATGTGTCACTCACTGTATATTAATTGTATATCAATAAAGCTAAAACACTTATGCCTTTACATCCTCTTTTTATTCAAACTATAGAAACAGAAGTTCAATAAAGATGTCAAGTATTATTCCAAGCTTTGGGTCCATGATTGCTCAACAATTTGTTTGGCTTTGTATGTTAACTCTCTTTTCAGTCACCAGGTTCCAGATGCCATCAGGATACTAGCCAGGCTTCCCTGGATTGAAGACCCCACCAATGTGTCCTGGAGCTCAGCTTCCCCAGTGACACACTCTACTAGGGAAAGAGAGAGGCAGACTGGGAGTATGGACCGACCAGTCAACGCCCATGTTCAGCGAGGAAGCAATTACAGAAGCCAGACCTTCTACCTTCTGCAACCCTCAATGACCCTGGGTCCATGCTCCCAGAGGGATAGAGAATGGGAAAGCTACTGGGGAGGTGGTGGGATATGGAGATTGGGTGGTGGGAATTGTGTGGAATTGTACCCCTCCTACCCTATGGTTTTGTTAATTAATCCTTTCTTAAATAAAAAAATAAATAAATAAAATATAAAAAAAGGAAAAATATATATATATAAAAAAAAGATGTCAAGTATTCTCACAAGTGAGTACTTAGTGCTGTTATATCAGGGTGTGAAGATATCTTTCAATAAAAAAAATATATATTCCCCAATCAGTAATAAACCTAATTGTAGGAATTTTAAATTCTTCAGAAAGGGTTAACAATGATTCTTTATCAGTGCCATGTGGGGAAGAAGCCATTTGATTCTACCCAGCTACATTTTAACAGTGAAGACAACAGAAATGTTACTAAATGTCTTACATTCTGTAAAATGGGGGGGAGGGGATGTAAAAAAAAAAAAAACCACCTTCTTCATGGGGGTGCTGTAAAGATTCAAAATAAAGTGTTATATACCAAATGTCATATATATAATAAACATTTAATAAATGGTATCTCTTATTACAGATGCTTTCTTAAAACGAATATATACATATATATATATATATATATATATATATATATATTTTTTTTTTTTTTTTTTTTTTTTTTTTTTGCCTGCACTAGGAACCCACTGCTCCTGGAGGCCATTTTTCATTTTTACCGGATAGGACAGGGAGAAATTGAGAGGGGAGGGGAAGACAGAGAAGGGGAGAGAGAGACAGACACCTGCAGACCTGCTTCACCGCTTATGAAGTGACTTCCCTGCAGGTGGGGAGCCAGGGGCTCGAACCCAGATCCTTGAGTTTTGTACTATGTGCGCTTAACCTGGTGCGCCACCAAGCAACTCTCCCTTTTTTTAACCAGGGAACTGCTCAGCTCTGACTTACGGTGGTTGTGTAGGACTCGGAAGCTTCCAGCATGAGAGTCTTTTCACATAACTAGTATACTATCTCCCCCACCCTATATCTGTTACATTATCACAGTTCTGCCTTCAAAAATCTTACAGACTAGAGAGGCAAATACAATGTATTATACTGTAGAAGGTATAAATGAAATGAATTTTGATTATGCTAACATAACTCTGGCCCAAAAAGTTGTAAAACAAGTAGAAATGCCTATGTCAAAGGGAAAAAAAAAGTTACTGAAGGAAAAAACAAAAAGTGGGAAAGAGGTATTATAAGAAAGAGAAACACTATACCCAAAGATGCAGCAGCACTGCATAGTGCAGTTTAAGTGGTCTGGGAGTGGTGCAGTGGATAAAGCATTGGACTCTCAAGCACAAAGTCCTGAGTTCGATCACCAGCAGCACATGTACCAGAGTGATGTCTGGTCCTTTCTCTCCTCCTATTTTCCTCATTAATAAATAAATAAAGTCTTTAAAAAATAATAAAAAACAAAGAGTGCAGTTTAAGAATTATCAACAAAGCTGCAACTGGAGTATACTACCACTTTTATAAAGAAAACCAGGGGGCTGGGTGGTAATGTGCCAGATTACGCACACAGTATGAAGCCCAAGGATCCCAGTTTAAGCCCTTGCATCCCCACTTGCAGGGGGGGTCACTTCAGAAGCAGTGAAGCAAGTCTGCAGGTGTCTATCTTTCTCTCTACCTTTATCTTCCCCCTCCCCTCTCAATTTCTCTCTATTCTATCCTATTAAAAAAGAAAAACATGGAAAAAATGGTTTCCAGAAAAAGTGGATTTGTAGTGCTGGCATTGAGCCCTAGTGATAACCCTGGAGGCAAATATAAAATAAAATAAAATAGAAAACCAAAAGCCCAAATATATCTGGGGGTGTAGATTAAATTCTATGAGTGACAGAAAATTGAAGACTGGCTTTATTCAAGGGAATCATCTGATTAGAACAGCATTAGATTTAGAATTCTGAAGGATTCTCTCTTCCTAAATATGATTCCTTCAAGCTCCATAAAAAATAAAGATAAAAAAAAATAAAGATGACTTCATTTTTATCAGCTGAGTAGTATTTTACTGTGTGTGTGTGTGTATCACTTTCTTAGTGGAGATAGGAAATTATACCTGTGAGTCAACAACTATACTGTCACCTCCCATTAACCACCCCCCCAAAAAGAGAGAGAGAACTGAAGGCAGTGAACATGTTGGGAAGAGAAAGCAAGGTGATTAGTTTAGAGACTATTAACAATCTAAACAGTAATGAAGCTATGTCTAAAATAGGATAGTTATAAGAGGGATGAAGGACTACTTAACAGGTAAAACTGAATATGTTATAACTAACTCAACATTAGTGCTATGAGAAAGTAGAAAATCACTGACTCAACACGAGGATACTGAGAAAACCAACTTTCAGTCAACTTCATGACACTTATTTCAATGCAAATTTACTAAAACCTTAAGGCATATAAATGTATAGTTCACAATTCACATCCTTATACATACTTAAATATTTTAAATAATTCAGACTCATTTTCTAGATTCAAACATTTTACATTACAGGAATTTCATAATACAACAGTATTTTAAACTGATATCTTAAATCCCTGTCCGCTATTAAGTTTCTTGAAGAGAAGCTGATATAGTGACATTATTAATGTTAAGTGGCTAATTTTGGGGGGGAGGAGTGTGAATCAAAGCATTTGGCTCACAGTGAGCATTCAAATACAACCTTAATTAGCAAAAATAAGATAAAGATCACCAGTGAGCTAGCAACAGAATTTATTGTAATATTCTATATTTTCCCAGATAGAATAAATCTCCCTAACCCCTAAAATACCTTAAAATTTTGCTTTTGGCAGCTATTCCAAATAACTATAATTTAGTGTAGATTCACAATTCCACTTGTTCTTGAAAAAACTACTGGTTTGATTTCTTCAAACTACTTGAAGACAGGAACCATGCCGTTCAAGTCAGAACTGTGTATTTAGATGTTTAGTAAATATTTGTTAATGAATGAGTCATTCTTGTTGTGTAAACTGTACAGGTAAACATATTTTCCTTAATATTATACTGCCATGATTAAAATAGTCCTTTGGGGGGTTGGGCGGTAGCTCATCAGATTAAAGGCACATAATGTGAAGCACAAAGATCCGGGTTCAAGACCCCACCTCCTCACCTGCAGTGGGATGGCTTCACAAGTGGTGAAACAGGTCTGCAGGTATCTATCTTCCTCTCACCCTCTCGATTTCTCTCTGTCATATCCAACAACACAACAAGGGTAACAAAAATAGGGGGGGATGGCCTCCAGGAGCAGTGGATTTGTATGTAGTGCAGGCATTGAACCCCAGTGATAACCCTGAAGGAAAAAAAAAAAAAGTCCTATGGCCATCATTAAGTGAGCTAGTCTCTTGCCTTTTCCCAGTTCCTTCTCTCTCTTTTTTTTAAATTTATTTTTATTTTTCTGTATTTTCCCCTTTTGTTGCCCTTGTTGTTTATCGTTGTTGTTATTGTTGTTGTTGTTGGATAAGACAGAGAGAAATGGAGGGGGGGGAAGACAGAGAGGGAAGAGACAGACACCTGCAGACCTGCTTCACTGCATGTGAAGCAACCCCCCTGCAGGTGAGGAGCTGGGGGCTCAAACCAGGATCCTTATGCTGGTCCTTGCGTTTTGCACCATGTGTGCTTAAACCACTGTGCCACCAACCAGCTCCCTCCTTTTTTTTTTTTAACCAGAGAACTGAACAGCTTTGGGTTATGATAGTGCAGGAGTCTCTCTTTGCATAACCATTATGCTATCTACTCCTGCCCAGTAGTCTCTTTATTGTTTGATAAGCTCTTGGACTTTCTCCCAGTAAAAGTGTTTCAATGTCACTTGTTGCATCCAAGCCAGTATTAGGTTTACAGAGACTGGCCTTGAGTGACAGAATAAATAGACCTAGGGTTTTACTAGGGTCTAAGTTAACTTCAAGGTTTTTTTTTTTTTGCATTTATTTGTTTGATGATCTGAATAAAGGTTGACATTGTGATAACTGTCCTTTACTTGATATACATATATGCATTTTTTTTTTTGCCAGTATATCTCTTGGCCAATTGCATACTTGGCCAAGTACTTCTTGATTCCATGCTGACCTCCAAGGACAAATGACCTTGCCAGGAACCTCACCTCTTCAGAGTCCTATCCTACTAGGGAAAGATGGATTAACCTGCATGTCCATGTCCAGCAGAGAAGCAATTACAGAAGCCAGACCTTCCACCTTCTGCACTCCAAAGAGAATTTTGGTCCATAATCCTAGAGGGTGCAAGTGATAGGGGAAGATGACTGAGAGATCTGGACCCCAATTCCACAGGGACCTGAAACATTTGTCACCAAGAATCTGTTTTTACACTATCACTGAAAGGGAAGGAAATATGGAAAACACCAGAGGAAGTCAGACACTGTTTCTTTTATCTGAGAAAGAGGAGGAAAAAGGGAGGACACTGGAAACTAGTAATAGACATAGGTGTGACTTAGGAAGGAAGTGAAGATAGGACTGTACAAGTGAATAAAAATGGGATATGGATATATAGTCAACCTATATCTGTGACTTGGGGAGAATTACTGTAGTTTCTGTTGGAGGAGGATGGGGACACAGAACTCTGGTGATGGAAGTGGTGTGGAATTATATCTCTATTATAATTCTGTAAATCAGTATTAAATCACTAATAAAAACTATATGTATGTGTCTGATTAGAAACAATAAAGTAGCGGGGGCCAGTTGGTGGTACACCTGGTTGCGTGCACATTACAATGTGCATGCAACCAGGTTCAAGCCTCCAGTCCCCACCTGCAGAGAGAAAGCTTTGAGAGTGATGAAGCAGGGTTGCAGGTATCTTTCTGCCTCTCTCCTCTATTTCTATTTCTTGATTTCTAGCTATCTCTATCCAAAAAATAAACAAAGATAACAAAAAAATAAAGTATCAAAGAAGGTTAAAAAAAGTTCTTTGTGACTATGGGTGCTAATCCTTTTAACTACTCATATTCTGATGTCTTTGTATGCATTCATCTGTATTTAATAACAACAACAAAAAAACTTCCCATCAGAAAGTTATTTTACATCACACATAAGTACAATATGCTAGTTAGTTACTTCTTTCCTCAGTATTGTTTTGAAGTGTCATTCTTTCTGAAGATAAAAAAATACTGAAATGAAGCCTGGCAGATAGCATAATGGTTATGCAAAAAATGTTAATGCCAGAGGCTCTAAGGTCTCAGGTTCAGTCTCCAGCACTGTTATAACTCAGTTGAACAGTGCTCTGGTAAAATAAAAAATAAAACACACAGGAGTCGGGCAGTAGCACAGTGGGTTAAGCACACGTGGCGCAAAGCTCAAGGACCAACGTAAGGATCCGGTTCCAGCTCCCGGCTTCCCACCTGCAGGGGAGTCACTTCACAGGCGGTGAAGCAGGTCTACAGGTGTCTATCTTTCTCTCCCCCTCTGTTTTCCCCTCCTCTCCATTTCTCTCTGTCCTATCCAAGAACAACAACATCAATAACAAGAACAATAATAACTACAACAATAAAACAAGGGCAACAAAAGGAAATATTTAAAAAAATTAAAAAATAAATAAAACACAAAACCTAAATGTAGCTACCTATGCAATAAAGAAGGTAAAATGTAAATTGCATCCAAGGTTATTGCTGGGTCTTGCTGCCAGCACTATGAATAAACCATCCCTGGGGGTCAGTTTTGTACCCCTCCATACTTTATTTGATAGGAGAGAAATTGAGAGGGGTGGGGGAGATAGAAAGAGAGCCACCTGTAGACCTGTATCACTGCTCATGAAGCATCCCTTTTGCATAGTATTGTGCACATTCAACTGGGTATATCACTGGCTTTTTTTTTTCTCCTTGATAGGGATTTCTCTCTCTAGCTAATTTTTTTCAGACAGGAAAATGGCAGATAAAGACACTACAGCTATGGTCTGGGAGGTAGCACAGTGGATAAAGCACAGGACTCTCAAGCATGAGTTCAATCCCCGGCACCACATGTATCAGAGTGATATCTGGTTCTTTTTCTCTCTACCTATCTTCTTCACAAATAAATAAACAAAATATTTAAAAAGAAAGAAAGAAAGAAAGAAAGGAAGGAAAAAAGAAAAGAGGGCACCAAAGTAAAAACCCTGTGGTGAGGGGTAGACATGCAGCTTCCTGGGCCAGTGGGGAGTGGGAGTGGATGGGAGGGATGGGTCACAGTCTTTTGGTGGTGGGAATGGTGTTTATGTACACTCCTAGTAAAATATAGTCATATAAATCACTAGTTAATATGAAAGGGGGGAAATTAATTGTATGTCTCGAAGTTTTTTAAAACACAAACTGAATCTTTTTAATATATAGGCTGTGTAATTGATATGCAGACTCTCTCAAAAGCCTAGACCAAGTAGATCAGAAGCAACCAATAGCACAGCTATATACAAGATACTGGGTACTGTACAGCAAACCCTAACAAAAGGACTTTTCAAAGTTAACCCAATTACCAATTAATGTGATGACAACATTAACTATCGATTGTCTTTTTGAACCCTAAGACAGCAGGAACCTCACATCTCCACTATAGAGCCTCTACTTCCCCCAGTCCTAGAACCCTTGGATAGGGCCCACTTTCCCGTTTGCCTCTCCCAATCCATATCAAATAATATTGCATCTGCTGATCACAACCTAACCAATGCAACAATGGCCACCTCAACATGCTTCACTTCAGACTGTGTCCAGAGACTTCATGTGTAGAATGACAACCCTTCAGCTTCATTACTCGGGTGAGACCTTTCCTTTCATAGCATTCTCTAATTTCATCTCAGGTGGTTCACTTTCTAAAAAAGTCCCCAAACCTAGATATACACCAGTTTCTGTGAGAGAGAGCATATGTTCACACGTATCCATAAACTACTGCAAAATATATACCTGAAAGCAGAAGTACACTAGAGTTTGCAGTGAGTACCCCCCTAACACTAACACTTCCTCTCCACTATTCCAAGCTTTGGGTCCATGATTGCTCAACAATTTGTTTGGCTTCGTATGTTAACTCTCTTTTCAGTCACCAGGTTCCAGATGTCATCAGGATGCCGGCCAGGCTTCCCTGGACTGAAGACCCCACCAATGTGTCCTGGAGCTCCCCTTCCCCAGAGACCCACCCTACTAGGGAAAGAGAGAGGCAGACTGGGAGTATGGACCGACCAGTCAACGCCCATGTTCAGCGGGGAAGCAATTACAGAAGCCAGACCTTCTATCTTCTGCAACCCACAATGACCCTGGGTCCATGCTCCCAGAGGGATAGAGAATGGGAAAGCTATCAGGGGAGGGGGTGGGATATGGAGATTGGGTGGTGGGAATTGTGTGGAGATGTACCCCTCCTACCCTATGGTTTTGTTAATTAATCCTTTCTTAAATAAAAAAGAAAAAAAAAGAAAAAAAGGAAGAAAGAAAAGACAGTATAACACTGGGGCCAGGCAGTGGCACAGGTTAAGGACACATAATATGAAGCCCCCACTCCCCACCTACAGGGGGAAGGAAGCTTCACTAGCGGAGAAGCAGGTCTGCAGGTATCTTTCTCTCTCCCTATCTCCCTCTCCTCTCTCAATTTGTCTTATCCAATAAAATGGAAAAAAAAAAAAATGGCTGCCAGGAACAGTGGATTTGTGGTGCCAGCTCCAAGCCTGGAGGAAAAAAAGGCACTATAGCACTGCAGCTTCCCCCAATGCGGTGGAGCTCAGACTTGAATTTGGGTTGCACACATGGCAAAATAGACAACCTCCCAAATGAGCTACTTTGTCAGCCTGAAAATACGTACTCTTAATGAAGATTACCTCAAATCACTACATATTTGAAAATCACTGTTTTTAAACAAGTTGATTACTATAGTTTTTTTTAGCCAATACTATGCAATAGCTAGGACTGACTCCTCTATTTTAAAGAGTCCTATAAAATACTTGCATATGCCAGAAAACTCTGAGCTATAACTAGAATGTATACTAGATACATTTGTTTTATTTGCACTTAAGCAAAAAAAGAGTGCTATTTATAACAGTGTATATCTCGTAAATAATTTTAAGGTAAAAAATTATATTGAAACAAAAGTCTAAATGAACCAGAAGTTCACATATTATTAAATAAAACCTTATAGTTAGAATAGAGAATCAGCATTAATTGTACAGTGAAAAAAATGTTAACTATAATACTGTTTCAAAGTACTTTTATATACATTTCTCAGTTGGTATTCTTGAATCTTCAAAGAAAAAAAAAGGAGCTATTAGACCCTTTTGCAGAGAATTTCATTTACAGAATAAAATTCAAAATTAGATGAGATTATAAGAAGAAATTTCTGTATTAGCAAATATGATAGCTGGGACTCCAGAGTGTCAGATGCAAAAGATGAACAAGCACAAAAGCAGCTAGAGATAATATCACAATAGCTTATATAGTAGATAACCTAAAACAAATACAGCTTAGTTTAGGAAGGTAATGCGTCTTGGTAAACAGACATGTGTTAACTTAGATCCAATGAAATCCCTAGAACAGAGCTTGTACTGAGAATGTATTCGAATCACCTAGGTAGCTTTTTCAAAACATGCCCTGGCCTCACCTGAGATCTGCTGAGCAGAAACAGACTTGTTTCTGGAGGGGGTGGAGTTTGGGGGGAGGGAGGCTTAACAAGAAAATCAAACACACCCCTGATTAAGAATTATAGCCCTAAAACATGAAGTAGAAAAAATCTCGGCACACATCTAGTGAAGCAATCCAAAAATGTAGGTACAGGCATGGGCTGAATGGTAGATAAACTAGGCAAAAGAATACTAACTGTATGTAACTCCTTTCTCTGACATTTTAAAAAAATCTTATCTCACTACAATAACTAAGGGGAAAGCATATAGGGATAGCCTTCAATCTCACTGATTTATGTGAAAAGTAAATAATTTGTAAAATTAATACTTTAATTGGCATCAGTAATATTTCTTAAAATATAGAACACAATGTGTTGGCAACGTGAGAATCATGGACTAGATGGAGGATTTTCCTCAGAGATGACAGATAAACTGCCAGAAACCTAAGGGAGCAAACAGAGCTAAGATGATGTACTTTCCCAAATACAATCTCAATTCACTTTAGAGAAAAAGAAATAAGATCTATTCTTCTTTCCTCAAACCTAAGAACCCAAATGAATCATGGTGATGTTTTACTTAGTTGTTTTTCCTTTTCTAATTATTATTAAATTTTAATAAGAATTATCATTTCTTAATGTAGATAGAACTGCACTCAATTAACAAAGAAGCAAAGATAATTTAAACCAATGTCTACAAGGACAGAAAAAGATTAAAACACAAGACGTAAAAGAGAGCAAATAAAGGGTAAGTGATATCACTTAAATGAGTAAAGGACACATGATTTAGCTGAGCATTTTTTATTTAGTTTTTTCCAGAACACTTGCTCTGGCTTAAGTAGACAAAAGAGAAATAATAGTATTAGCACTGCTTCCAAATATCACTGTTGAGTTCTACTTCCCCATGTTTAAATATATACAAAACCACTTCTAATTGTTTAAAGGTAAATAAGCATCTCTCTTACATATTCCTGAAACATAAATTTTCTATCTAGCCTATTACAATAGATATTATAGTTCCATAAAATTCTAGAATTATCATGAGACTTAATATTTAAGCGCTAAAAATGTCTAATAGTTCCTACTGCTTAGATATCTAATCCCAAAACAGTCCCACTGAAAAGGAAAACTAAACTTTATGAGCATTCACTATTTCATCAGTTCCTGGTAATAAGACTTTGCCCTAGTCATTCCTTTTTTTAAATAAGGGAGACAGAACTGAAATAGAAAATAATCCAGGTCTATCAAAGTCTGAAGTCCTACTTTACTGCAACATATTAGACTAAGAAGCCAATTTAAGGGAGTTGGGCGGTAGCCTAGCGGGTTAAGCGCACACCGCACAAAGCACAAGGACCTGTGTAAGGATCCAGGTTCCAGCTGTGTGGGGGGGGAGTCGCTTCACAGGCTGTGAAGTAGGTCTGCAGGTGTCTATCTTTCCCCCTCCTCTCTCCATTTCTCTCTGTCCTATCCAACAAGGACATCAATAACAATAATAACTACAACAATAAAACAACAAGGGCAACAGTTGGGGAATAAATTTTTTTAAAAAAGTCAATTAAGGGAACTTTCAAATGAGTATCTGATGCAGGCACGGCAAGGTTAAGTAAGAGATGTGAAAAATTTAAGCAAGAGATCTTATGGCTAGCACCCACTACCATGGGAAGGAAAGTAAATTTTGAAAATAAATTTGTTTTTGTTTTAACTTCCAGGATAGTAGGGGGGAAAAAAGTAAATATGTCCAAAATTATGAAATTACCTAACTGAATTAAAATGGATTAAGAGGACCAAATCATCTTATGATTTCCAGGTTTAAAAATAAAAGTTACAATATATCCATTTAAATATGAATTAAACAATTTTTAGTATACTCATGCAGTTACAGAAGATAAAACAAAAAGAAATAAATTCTGAGTTTCTTAAATTGTATTTGAGACAGGCATCACACTCCAGATGTTCCCAATTATGATTCATTCTGGCTCCTCCCTAGTCATTTCACACATTTCTCTTCACCGTGACTATATCACTTTTTTCCCTTTTCTCCCCCCACCCCACCCCCATTCTAGAGCACTGGCTCTTGATGGTGCTATGGTCTGAATCTTGGATTCTCAAGTATGAAAGTTGTTTTTCACTATACCACTTTTTCCTCCCCTCCCTCCCCAACTCACCGGCTTTCTAGAGCACTGCTCAGCTCTGGCTTTTGATGGTGCTACGGTCTGAACCTGGGACCTTGGATTCTCAAGTATGAAAGTTATTTTATATAGCCATTATGTTATCTGGGGGGGGGGATTATATGGTCTTATTTTATACCACTGATTATCACTTTTTTCATGCATATTTCTGATGCAACCTTCATGTTTACACTTAAAAACTTTTACTTAGAAAAAAGGCATTTGCTCTAGGTAACAATTCTTAACCTCCAACTCTATTACTACACTGATTATTGATTACATTACTAATCTACACCGATTTTCTCCCTTTTGTGAAAAGAAACAATTCTCTCAAAAATTCATACTACAGAGTGAGTAAAAAACAAGTCTGTGTACTTCCTAGTATGTGACAGTTATACTAAAGAAGACTATATTTTTTCATCTATATTAATAAAACCTCTTTTAACATATTTTCCCAAACAATACTATTTATGAGTAATCAGAACTATATACACACAAAAACATTTCACACTTTTTACCTGAGCAGTAGACTTTGAGTTCAGACATGAAAGAGCTAACTTCACTTATGCTAAACAAAATAGAATAAAAATACACAAGAGTAATGACTGCCAAACTATGAATACACTCTTTTTCAAAAAGCCTATTCTGATTAATAATGCCAAAAAAATCTAAGCTTACTTTAAAAAATAGAGACAATTTAACAGAACTCAAGCTGTGAAATCCTAAATCTAATAATTCACCCAAACTAAATTCAGACGTCATATTATTACACATGACACTTACATAATCTTGTTCCGGAGATCATAATTTGTTACTTCTACATTATACAGATCAAATATTCAACTACACAAATCTATTTACATATGACATCCGGTGAAAATGAGGAAATAAGTCTTAAATGTTTAGTGATCGATAAAAAGATCCTAATATTACTTTATTATAAAGAGAATCTAATCTAGACAATAAGAAACTAGGCATCTGTTACTTGTTCGATTAAACTGTTTTAAAACAAAATGGGAATTTAGTAAATCTTTTACTTTGTCTTTGCAAACATCTTTTTAATAAAAGTTGCTTGTCTTTTAAAACAACAGAACAGCTAGCAAGCTATTCTGAAGCATTTTAAATAGTCTCATTTAGCGCAACTCCAGAAAAGACAAAACAAAAAAATAATTACAATTTTCCATTCCTTTACATTTTATCTTCTTCAAAGGAATTGTGCCTTCACAATAGAACAACGCCTAGTGTCATTAAACAAGTTTATGTTGTATCACTTTTTTCAATGGCATATTCTATATAAATGATTATCTTGAAAGAAATACAAGCATTATATTAATGACATATCTTTATAAAGAATGGCTAAATTGTCAGCAGACTGGCGTGTGTGTGTGTGTGTTAGAATGTTTGCCAATCTTTACTACTTTCCATACAAAGTCTTTCTGAGAACCAACTCATCAACCACCCATCAACCTTTGCACTTTCAGCACGTTCTGAATTTATGAATTTACCAGATTATCTGCAAATTTGGGGTCACTGGAGTTTGGTAAAGGGAAAGTTCAAATTTTTAAACTACACTTGTATTTTTACATGAAAACCACAGACAAACTGAAATCAAATGTCATGTGAAACGCCCCGATTTCCTTTTCAACAGCAGAGCTCTGCTCTCTCTGCTCAACTATTTTAAAAAGTCCTTTCTTGCTTGTTTCCCACTTCCTCTTCTCTGCTCACACATCTAGTAAGGGGGCTCCGAGCCCGAGAGCTGAACCCCCTCCCCCCCCGGGTCAGCGGCCAGGCGGCTCCGAGGCCTTGTAGCTCCCGCCGCCAGGAAGCTCCCGGGAGAGATCAGGACTCGAACTCGGCCTCCAGACTCACCTCCCGACACTGCCAGGCGGACCCCAACCCCCGCGGCCCGGCCCCCTCTCTCGCCCTCTAAGCCATTTCTCCGCCACCTCCACACCCACCCCTCCACCGCATTTATTAACTGAAAAACAAGCATTTAGAGGACAGGCTGTTCTCACTCCTAGCCCACGGGCATCCATTCTCCCGCCACCCCACCCCCCACCCCCCGTCCCCCAACCACCTCCACTTCTGCTCATGTGAAATAACCAAGACGCTCCCTTAGTTCTCCATTTAAACCCCCCCATACTGTTGAAGCAAACGTATCCACAGAAAACCTGTGAAAACACCGGTGACTTAAGAAAAAAAGAAAGAAGGAAGGAAAAGAAAAAAGAACTGGCAGCGCCCCGAGTGCAGGTGTCAGCGCGACGCCGGCCGTTCCTGGGCCCTGGACGAGCACCAGCCCCAGGCGGAGCCAGAGCCGCTGCACGGCGTCGGGTTCCTCATTTCTGCTCTTCAGCCAAAAAACTCAGCACTTCGACAGAACTCGACGTTCCATCCCAGAGCCCTTCCGTCGTCCTGTGCTGAGACGAGGAATGGAAAGCCTTTCCCTAACGCTAAAAATCCAGTCCCGGGGAACTTCTCAGGTTCCCGCTCTCAGGAAGCGGCGGCAAGTCCCAGAGAGCGGCTCTGATTTTCTTCGCCAGCCCGGGTAGAAGACCAGCCGGCTGAGGCGAATTTCTTTTTATTTTCAAGGCCAAAAAAAAAAAAAAAAAAAAAAAAAGAACCACCGACTAAAGTCAGTAAGTAAGAGTCCCCGAAACTCTGGAGCAGCGAAAGCTCCATCCGCACCCGGCGGCAGCGCCGGGAACACTCACCCGAGGCCATGGCTGCTCGCCGCGTCGCCCGCTCCAAACGCCGGGACCGGAGGCCGCCGCCCTTCAGTCAGCCGGCCGTGGGACCTATGCCGGCGGGACCCCCAGTCCCCCAGTCCACCCCCGGGTCTCCTCCTCCTTCCCGCCCTCCTCCGGGCTTGCGGCTCACACCTTCCCACCCCCTTGATTCTCGCGCTCCGGTCACCCGGCGTCGCGGGTCCACAGGGAGCGCGAGCCAGGGGCAGGGGGCGGAGCGCGGCAGAGACCCGCGCTCGCCCCGCCAGGAGGCAGGCGGCCGGGCCGGAGGGGGATTTCCCACCGCTGACGCAGGGCCCGCGCCACCGCCTTCCTCGGGGGCGGGGGCGGGGGCGGCCCGTCCAGGAGGCCGACGCGCTCACGTCCGCACTTGGCGGCCCGCGCCCCGCCCCGCCCCGCGCAGCCCCGCCCCGCCCCGCCCCGCCCCGCGCAGCCCCCTTCCTCCCGGCAGGTCTGGCCCAGGGCCCGGGAGCCCGTCGGTTTTGCGGGAGCACCGGCTCCCGGAAGGTGACGGTCCGGTGCGTGCAAAAGCCGCGGGCTCCTGAAAAATCCCCCTCCTCCGGGTTCTTCTTCGGAGCGTGGTTTAAAGTTCAGGAGCGGGTGGGAGGGGCTGTGACGTCGAGAAAGGCCGCCCGCCCGGGACCACTTGGGGGTGGGCCCTCGCGGGCCGGGGGTTCGAGGGGCCGGGGTTTTCGCTGGGTGCTTCCCCTTCTTCCCGATTTCGCACATGCAAATCTCCGCCCCCGCGCCGCCGGGCGGGGCCGCCGCCTGAGCGAGCTAGCGAGTGCGGAAGCTGCCGTCGTCCGGATCAACTTACGTTCGTGTATTTACATAAGGGGTCTCCGTCCGTCTCCTTTTCCCTCGTTTATTCAGTTTCGAGGACGCTTTCCGCCCCGTGTTTTACCTGCGAGAGCTATTTGAACCGTAAGGTCCGCGCGCAGACTGGACCCTAAGTGAGCTCGAGGTGGATGTAGGGGTCTCTGTCGCGCACCTTGGCGGACACACCCCCGGGAAAAGGGGGCACGGAGCGAGCTCTCAGTGTGGAAGGCATCTACTCTAACAGTGTCTTTTGTGCGCTAAACACAAAAACACGTTAGCCTCGTTTAGAACGTGCCATTATCCTCATTTTACAAAGGAAGCGCTCGAGTTTCTGAGAAATTCACTTGTCCATACTTAGAATGCTAGTACAAAGAAAAGCAGAGTTTCAACTCAGAGTAGTCCGACTCCTAAATTCCGTGTTTTGTGTATATATAAATAATATGACCTCCCTATCCGTCATCCCCTCAGATAAGGGCAGGACGGGAATGTGGAATATCCACCTGTCATATAGGTCCCGGAAACAGCAGGGTTCAAATGGGGAAATGATTTAAAATAAAGGATCCTGCCATCCCTAATCTATCCCCTCAGCAAAACTGCAGGAAAGAACGAAAGTTTCGTTGTATTGCAAAATAAAAAGAATTCATCTTATATAGGCAGGCAGATACTTCTCTTTGGTTTTTGCCCAAAGGAGAAACAAGTAGGAGTTACATGCTGAAGCTAAGAGTGTTATGTTTAAAAATTGCCAGACACTGGAAGATGGGGCACCATCCTCCTTGATGTTCATATTTCAAAGAGATGGCTCTAAGGCCTCCAAGAAAGACCTTAAGATGGGTGCAAAACTGGCAAGAGGACTATTTAGCTTTTTTAATATATATATATATATATATATATATATCAAAAACATCTAACATTTGCAGTTTCAATTTGTCCTTTTATACAAGAGTAAACATTTTTAACTAAGCTAAAAAAAATTAAAATTCTATGCTTAGATTTGCCTTTAGAACTCCAAATGTAAGAGTGAACTAGGCACAGATATTTAGGGATCCATTAGGAGGGTGAGGGACAAATAAGAACTGAAAATGTGTTCCATGCATTTGCTTATATTCCACCTCCAGAAACTGATTTGGTTTTTATTTTCCCTTTTTGTTGCCCCCCCCCTTTTTTTTTACTGTTGTAGTTATTATTGTTGTTATTGATGTCTTCATTGTTGGATAAGACAGAGAAAAATGGAGAGAGGAGGGGAAGACGGGGAGAGAAAGATAGACACCTGCAGACCCGCTTCACCACTTGTGAGCAGCTCTCCTGCAGGTGGGGAGCCACAGGACTGATTTGGTTTTTATGTGCTTCTGAATTAAATACAATGTCAGACTAGTTACTTTTTAAAGTAAACATTTGTGCATTTATAAGAGAGAGTGTGTGTGTATGTGTGTGCAATTGCACACACGCATATGTGAACCAGATCATCTCTCTAACACTTTTGGAGTCCTAAAGGTAAATAAAAGCCTAGACTTTTAATTTTTTTATGTGAGAATATTTAATTTAAAAAAATTCACTGTGCCAGCTCCTGGGTCACCAGACTACTTATATAACCACTTTAATTTTTAAAGACTGACATTTTTTCTTTTTCTTTTTTGTTTTCTTTCTTTCTTTTTCTTTTTCTTTTTTACCAGAGCATTGTTCAGCTCTAGCTTATTGTGGTGCTGGGGACTGAACCTGGGACTTTGGAGCTCTTTGCATAACCATTATGCTATGTACCCTCACCCTACTGACACATTTTCATCTCCCACACTAGTGAACCAGAGGTGGAGCACTGGGTAGAGTGTTGAACTCTCAAGCATGGGGTCCTTAGCTTGGGTCCCATCATCTCATATACTAGGGTGATCTTCCCCCTTCCTCCTCCTCTCTTGCTCATAATTAATTTTTTTTAACTTCTACCACAAAAAGGATTTTTTTTTTTTTTTTTTTTTTAGAGACTACTTATTTTTGTTTTTTTTTAACCAGAGCACTGCTCAGCTCTGGCTTATGGTGGTTTGGGGGATTGAACCTGGGATATTGGAGCCTCAGGCAAGAGAAAGGACTACTTATGCCATATAACTAAGTTATGAATTTATGTCATCTCTATTAACACAAGATAAGAGAACTATATTGTTACTATAGTGCATGTGATGTTGGGAATCAAACCTCAGGACCTCTTGCATTAAAGTCCATTGCCCTTCCTGTTTCATCACCTCCTGGGCTTCTTACCTCATTTTTTAAAAGGTTTTTTCTTAAATCTTTCACTGTTTTTTAAATAGCTGAACCTTTTATTCCAATTGTTCTCTCTACATCTGAAAAATGAAAATGTTTTAATTGTGGAGGATGAATTTATGTAAGAGAAAAGGGTGATTACAAGATAAGATGAATGAACTAAATACAAGCACAAAAAGTAAATGGTGGGGTTTTTGTTTTTGTTTTTTTAGGACTTACATTGGGGGAAAAATACCAGAGAAATGATTTTCAGCTAGTTGTTGTGGATTATAAAGAATAGCACATGGTGTTTTTTTCCTCAGGGATTACAGTACTTAATACTGTTGATTTCATTCAACCAAGGCGCTTTAGGTGGTGGTATATACACTAGTAAAACAAAACAAAATATCTGTCTTCATACAACTATGTCCTACATGAGAGACATCAAGCACATTAGCAAATAAGATCCTCTAAGATACTATTATTGAAGCATTTTGCCTCTTTATTGCTATAAAAAAGGTGAGGCAATGAAGATGAAATGAGAGTGAAGGTGGGGAGTGTTTCTCTGAAGAGGCAACATCTGAACTGAGTCCTAAGTGACAAGATAGAAATCTCCACAAGATTCAAGGAAAGAACATTTCAGTTAGAAGAATAACAAGTACTGTTCTTCTTTGGGGAAGAATTTCTTTGAGAAATGGAAAGGTAAGAGCAGCTAATTAAACTGAATTAGGCTGAAGAGGTAAGCAGGGGCCAGATGATGTTAAGACTTCATAGTCCAGTATGACTTGAGAAGCTTTCTTCTAGGAGTAACCGAGGGTCTCAGGTGCCTCCCATCTTTTTTGTTTTCCCCATTGTTGCTGGGGCTTCACATTTTTTCAGCTAGAGAAAGTGAGGGGTTGGGCAAGAAAACCCAGCTTCCTCCAGTGTGGTAGGGGCCAGGCTCAAGCCTGAGTTGCCTGGCAGTAGTGAGGTGGGATAAGTACACGTGGCAGGAAAGGCAAGGACCGGTGTAGGGATCCGGGGTTTTGCCCCTGGCTCCCCACCTGAGGAGGGGGTCACTTCACAGGTGGTGAAGCAGGTCTGCAGGTGTCTATCTTTCTCTCCCCCTCTCTGTCTTTCCCTCCTCTCTTGATTTCTCTCTGTTCTATCCTACAACAGCAATGACAACAATAACAGTAATAACAATATCAAGGGCAGCAAAAATGGAAAAAGAATGGCTTCCAGGAGTAGTGGATTTGTAGTGCAGGCACCGAGCCCCAGTGATAACCCTGGAGGAAAAAAAAAACCTGAGTTTCCTGCATGGCAGAGCTGGCACATCATACAAGTGATTTATTTAGTTGACCCCAGGCTCCTCTTAGCTTACAGCACCAGCACATGGCCTTAAAGGTCACCTTAGAAAATGACAGGATCAGGATTGGGAGATTATGTGCCAAGCCTGAAAGTGAACTATGTTACTTGTTATTAGTCTGCTTTCCAATGATCTCTACAAGGATACTAAGAACAAAGTTTATGACATGTAATTTAGCTATATGTCTTGGATGAAGAAAGGGAAATGTGTATCAGTGAATATGCCAGAGTTTCTGACACTAAAATTTTGTTTTGTATATGGAGGGTAATATGAAAACGTATTTGGAGCCAGGAGAAAGCTTACCTGGTAGAGTACATACATGTGTTAACATATGCAAGGCCTTAGGTTTGAACCCCAGCACCACACAGAAGCACAATGAATGACACTGGGAGTAGCTGCATGAATGGTAGAGTAATACTATGATGTCTCCTCTTTTTTTTTTTTTTAAGTTTTTATTTATAAAAAGGAAACACTGACAAGATCATAGGATAAGAGGGGTACAATTCCACACAATTCCTACCATTAGAACTCCATATCCCACCTCCTCCCCTGATAGCTTTCCTATTCTTTAACCCTCTGGGAATATGGACCCAGGGTCATTATGGGGTGCAGAGGGTGGAAGGTCTGGCTTCTGTAATTGTTTCCCTGCTGAACATGGGCGTTGGCAGGTTGATCCATACTCCCAGCCTGTCTCTCTCTTTCCCTAGTGGGGCAGGGATCTGGGGAGGTGGGGCTCCAGGACACATTGGTGGGGTCATCTGTCCTGGGAGGTCTGGTTGGCATCATGTTAGCATCTGGACCTGGTGGCTGAAAAAGAGTTAAGATAGAAAGCAGAGCAAATTGTTGACTAATCATGAGCCTAAAGGCAAGAATATTGCGGAAGGAGATTGGGGTCTCCATTTTGGAAAAAGCTAGTAGGTCTATTTTAGGTATATTCCAAGGGGCCCATGACCCAACTAGTTTTTGCCTGTGCCTGACATCTAATATGCAGGTGACCTAAGGTATTGTCTGGGGGAATGGTGTCATAGTTGGATGTCTCCTCTTTTTGCCTCTCATTTACTTATTTTTCATTGGTCCAATAGGTGTGTGTGTGTGTGTGTGTGTGTGTGTGTATTTCATAGGACAGAGATAAAATGAGATGAAAGGGGGAGAGAGAGAGACAAAGAGATGCTTGCAGCACTGCATCACCACTCAAGCTTCCTCCCTGCAGGGGGAGACTGGGACCTTGAACCCAGATCCTTGTGTGTAGCAATGTGTACACTCAACTGGGTGTGTCATTACCTGGCCCCTTCCTGTATATGTGTTGTTTATGAGTGTGTGTGTGTGTGTGTGTGTGTGTATGTGTGTGTGTTTCAACAGTTTCCTTTTTTAATTGTTCTTTTATTTTAAAAAAATAGAATATTCGACTTCCGGAGGCGGAGCTACAAGCAGCAGATCGCTTTCTCTCCTCTCCTCTCCTCTCCCGATCAACTAGGAATACCAAAGGAGACCACCCGGACTGAAACAAGACAGGACTAGAATGACCACAGAAACCCAGTAAATCACCCGTGAGTACAAACACGCGTGGCTGGTGACGGAGAGGAGAGAGGGGCCTAAGAAGAGATTAAGTGACTGCTAACAGTTCAACAGTTTGTCAGTGGAGACACCACCTCCAGTCTGCTCCACCAACAAGGGGACAGCTGAAGGGAGGAAAGGACTCCCCAGAGACTCACCAAGTGCAACTCTGAGTCTCCATTGCTACTACCCTCAGAATCTGGAGCAGCAACAGGGAGGGACACCAGGGTACAGAGATCTAACCGGGAAACTCAGGAGAAGACCTATACCTCTGTGGCATAGCTGAGGGGCTGTGAAAGTCTCTTTGCATAACCACTGGATTATCTCTGCCACACCCTGCTTTATCTCTTGGTCAGGAGTCAGTGATTAAGCTAAGAAGCCTATTGATAGTTTAAAAGCCCTCAGGCTCCCATAGCCTACAGGGGAAAAAAAAAAAAGGCTTTTACACCACTGAACTCCAACTCAGGGATTGAAAAACTGTTAACTTATATAAAATGGTTAAAACAACAAGAAAAAATGTTGGAGACTCGAACCAGGACAAGAGTCCAGCTAAAAGTCCTCCAGAGGGTGAAGCACAAAACAACAAGTTCAACATCCAAACATTAGCCAAGGAAATAATAACAGGAGTGAGTAAAGAATTTGAAAAAATTGTAATCAGAAATGCAGGAACAACAAATGAGAATATGGAAGAAAATTCTAATAATCTCATGGTTATTGGAGAGCTGAAAGCTGAAATCGCTGAGCTAAGAAGGCAACTAGCTGAACAAGCTAAAACAGTAGCAGAGCAGGGCAACAAAATAGATGAACTTCAGAAAGCAGTAGAGGGCAGAGAGAATAGAATCAATGAGGCTGAAGACAGAATTAGCAAGATTGAGGATGAATTAGAGACAACTAAAAAAGAAGTAAGAGATCTCAAAAAGAGATTAAGAGATGCTGAAAACAACAACAGAGTCCTATGGGATGACTTCAAAAGAAACAATATATGCATTATTGGCTTACCAGAGGAAGAAAGAGAAGGGGAGGAAGAAAGCATTCTCCAGGCCATAATAGCTGAAAATTTCTCTAGTCTAGACAACACCAAAGACATAAAGATTCAAGAAGCCCAGAGGGTCCCAAACAGAATTAACCCAGACCTAAAGACACCAAGACATGTCATACTTAGATTGGAAAGGAATAAGGATAAAGAAAGGATCCTCAAGGCTGCAAGAGAAAAACAAAGAGTCACCTACAAAGGAAAACCCATAAGATTAGCAGCAGACTTCTCCATACAAACACTACAGGCCAGAAGAGAATGGCAAGATATCTATCGAGTGCTCAATGAGAAAGGCTTTCAGCCAAGAATACTATATCCTACTAGATTGTCATTCAGACTAGATGGAAGCATCAAAACCTTCTCAGACAAGCAACAGTTGAAGGAAGCAACCATCACCAAGCCTGCCCTGAAAGAAGTTCTGAAAGGTCTCCTATAAATAGTCAGACCACCACAAATAGGACATATATCAAAACACTCTAAAACTCTACAAGAATGGCGTTAAAATATCTTCAATCTTTGATATCAATAAATGTCAATGGCCTGAATTCACCTATTAAAAGACACAGAGTAGGAAGATGGATCAGAAAACACAACCCAACAATATGTTGTCTACAGGAAACTCACCTAACGCAACAAGACAAACACAGACTTAAAGTGAAAGGATGGAAAACTATCATTCAAGCCAATGGCCCACAAAAAAGGGCAGGAACAGCTATTCTCATATCTGACATGATAGACTTTAAAATAGATAAGATTAAAAAAGATAGGAATGGACACTACTTAATGCTCAGAGGATCAGTCAATCAAGAGGACTTAACAATTATTAATATCTATGCACCCAATGAGAAGCCATCTAAATACATCAAACTTCTACTGAAAGAGCTACAGCAATATATTAACAGTAACACAATCATAGTAGGGGACTTCAACACCCCACTATCTCAACTTGACAGATCATCCAGGCAGAAAATCAGTAAAGACATAAGGGAGCTAAATGAAGAGATAGATAAACTAGAACTATTGGACATTTTCAGAGTCATTCATCCCAAAAAACTGGAATACACATTTTACTCAAATCCACATGGATCATTCTCAAGGATAGACCATTTGTTAGGCCACAAAAAAAAAAAAAAATTTTATTTACTGAGTAGTAACAGACAGAAATCTATCAGGAAGGGAGAGACACCTGGAGCACTGCTTCATCGCATGTGAAGCTTCCCCCCACTTCAGGTAGGGACTTGGGTGCTTGAAACCCGGTCCTTGTATATTGTGACATGTGTACTCTACCAGGTGTACCATGGCCTGGCCCTGCTTGTATATATTTTTTTAACACATAGGCAGTATTATGCTGAAAAAGAAAACTATGAACTAGGAAATTTTAAGTCTGAAAGGGAAGATGAAGGAGTGAGGCATAGGACATATCCTAGAGGATCTCACTCATTCATGTGACTTTACCATTGGTCCTAAGATCATATACCCAGCTTGGATTTCTCCATGAACTTCATACTTGCGTACCCCATTATCTACTTGATACCTTTTTTGAGAGTCCTACTTGGCATCCCAAGCCCAACCTACTCAACGTCCTTTCTCAAGTTTACTTTTCCTCCCATAAACTTTGAATCAGCATCTTCCCAGACACCAGTTAGAAGTGAGGAGCCATCTTTGACTCTATCCCCCACATAATCCAGACACTCAGTCACCAAGTTCTGTTGATTTTACCAGTCAACTATAAATCAATTTCTTCATTTTGACTGCTAGTGCCCTTGTTCAAACCTTTATCTTATCTGACTTACTAGAGTGACCTTTAAACTATTACATCTAGGTGATAGTTTCAAAGAATTTACCCATTTATAAGCCATTCACATCTATTCAAAACCATTACTTCTTGAATCATGTATAAAGTCACATAAGACCAGGGGCTGGACAATAGTGTATCAGGTTAAGCACACATGGTGCAAACTGCAAGGGCCATAAGGATCCTGGTTCGAGCCCTCAGCTCCCCACCTGCAGGGGGGTTGCTTCACAAGTGGTGAAGCAGGTCTGCAAATTTCTGTCTTTCTCTTTCCTCTCTATCTTCCCCTCCTATCTCCATTTCTCTCTGCCCTATCCAATAACAATAATAATAATAACAACCACAACAATGATAGATCTGCAGGTGTCTATCTTTCTATCCTCCTCTCTGTCTTCCCCACCTCTCTTGATTTCTCTCTGCCCTCCTCTTTCAATTTTTCTCTGTCCTATCCAATAACAATAGCAACTACAACAAGAGCAACAAAATGAGAAAAATGGCCTCCAGGAGCAGTGGATTCTTAGTGCAGGCACCGAGCCCCAGCAATAATTCTGGAGAAAAAAAAAAAAAGATCCCTCATCCCTCCCTCCATTGTTACTGGTCATCTCTATGAGGAACAACACAATAGACCCCTTTGTGGGTCCCCATAGGACCTTACCCTCAACTTGGATCAATAACAGTAGAGAATGTTCCATCCTCTGAAGGGAGGCTGAACAACATACTCTATGTTCCACCTGAGGAAGATGGGTCCTGAAATTGGAGCAGCTTGGAACATTCCTACTCATGACCACAGAATGTGAGCTCAGATCTACAGGGATGCAGAGGTCTCTCTAAGCTGAATATGGGCCCCAGATGAGATCAAATCAATGGGATTTATAGTCAGCAATGTTTATACACCTTTCCCATATTTGGGAGCTACTCTCTTCCCTGATCCAGCTTACTGGTCCTTTTTCTAGCTATGACATCATCTCCCCAGACAACAACTTGGATCCACCTGCATATCAGATGTCAGGAAAAAAACAAAAACAAACAAAAAAACAAAAACAACTAGTATAGTCATGGGCCCTTTGGAATATAACTAAAATAGGACTACTAACTATCTACAAAACAGAGACCCCCTCAACTCTTCATCTGAACTATTCCAGCCTTTAGGTTCATGATTAGTCAACGATTCATATGACTTTATATGGTAACTCTGTTTTTTAATTTCTTTACTGGGGAATTAATGTTTTGCATTCAACAGTTAATACAATAGTTAATACAATTTCCCAGTTTTCCATATAACAATACAAACCCCACTAAGCCCTATGTCATCCTTCTTGGAACTGTATCTTTTACTTTGGTGTAATACACCAATTCCAGTTCAGGTTGTGTTTTCTTTTCTGATCTTGTTTTTCAACTTCTGCCTGAGAGTGAGATCATCCCATATTCATCCTTCTGCTTCTTACTTATTTCACTTAACATGAATTTTTCAAGTTCCATCCAAGATCGTCTGAAAATGGTAAAGTCACTGTTTTTAATAGCTGAGCAGTATTCCATTGTATATATATATATATATATATATATATATATATATATATATATATATATATATGCCACAACTTGCTCAGCGACTCATCTGTTGTTGGACATCTGGGTTGCTTCCAGGTTTTGGCTATTACAAATTATACTGCCAAGAACATATGTGTACACAGATCTTTTTGGATGTGTGTATTGGGTTCCTTAGGATATATCCCCAGGAGAGGAATTGCAGGATCATAGGGTAGGTCCATTTCTAGCCTTCCAAGAGTTCTCCAGACTGTTCTCCACAGAGGTTGGACCAATTGACATTCCTACCAGCAGTGTAGGAGGGTTCCTTTGTCCCCACAACCCCTCCAGCATTTGCTGCTGTTACCTTTTCTGATGTATGACATTCTCACAGGAGTGAAGTGGCATCTCATTGTTGTCTTTATTTGCATTTCTCTGACAATCAGAGACTTGGAGCATTTTTTCATGTGTTTCTCGGCTTTTTGGATCTCTTCTGTGGTGAATATTCTGTCCATGTCCTCCTCCCATTTTTGGATGGGGTTATTTGTTGTCTTGTTGTTGAGATTTGCAAGTTCTTTATACATTCTGGTTATTAGACTCTTGTCTGATGTATGGCATGTAAAGATCTCCCATTCTGTGAGGGGTCTCTTGATTTGGGTAGTAGTTTCTTTAGCTGTGCAGAAGCTTTTTAATTTTTTTTTAATTTTTTTATATTTATTTATTCCCTTTTGTTGCCCTTGTTGTTTTATTGTTGTAGTTATTATTGTTGTTGTCGTTGTTGGATAGGACAGAGAGAAATGGAGAGAGGAGGGGAAGACAGAGAGGAGGAGAGAAAGATAGACACCTGCAGACCTGCTAAACCGCCTGTGAAGCAACTCCCCTGCAGGTGGGGAGCCGGGGTTCGAACCAGGATCCTTATGCCGGTCCTGTGCTTTGCGCCACCTGCGCTTAGCCCGCTGCACTACAGCCCAACTCCCAGAAGCTTTTTAATTTTATGTAGTCCCATATGTTTATGCTTGTCTTAGTCTTCTTTGTAATTGGATTCGTTTCATTGAAGATGTCTTTAAAATTTATGTGGAGGGGCCAAGTGGTGGTGCGCCTGGTTGAGCGCACATGTTACAATGCGCAAGGACCTAGGTTTGAGTCCCTGGCCCCCACCTGCAGGGGGAATGCTTCACAAGTGATGAAGCAGTGCTTCAGGTGTCTGTCTGTCTGTCTTTCTCTCTATCCCATCCATCCCTCTTGATTTCTGGCTTTCTCTATCCAATAAATAAATAGAGATAACAAAAAACATTTAAAAACATTTAAGAAAAAAAATTATGCAGAAAAGAGTTCTGCCAATATTTTCCTCTAAGTATCTGATAATTTGTGGTCTAACGTCCAAGTCCTTGATCCACTTGGGATTTACTTTTGCATTTGGTGAAATATAGTGGTTCAGTTTCATTCTTCTGCATGTTTCAAGCCATTGTTTCCAACACCCTTTGTTGAAGAGACTCTACTTTGCCCATTTAATAGTGTGGACACCTTTGTCAAAGATTAGATGTCCATAGGTGTGGGGGTTTAATTCTGGGCTGTCAGTTCTATTCCACTGGTCAGTGTGTCTATTCATGTTCTAGTACCAAGCAGTTTTGATGACAATGGCCCTATAATACAATTTGAGATCTGGGAGTGTGATGCCTCCGGTTCTGTTCTTTTTTCTCAAGATTGTTTTGGTAATTCTAGGTCTTTTCTGGTTCCAGATAAAACATTTGTAGCATTTTTTCTATTCTCCTAAAAAATGTGGTTGGGATCTTGATGGGGACAGCATTAAATTTGTAGTTGGCTCTGGGTAGTATATTCATTTTGATGATGTTAATTCTTCCAACCCATGAACATGGAATATCTTTCCACTTCTTTGTGTCTTTTTCAATTTCTTTGAGTAGTAACTCATCATTTTCAGTATGCAAGTCTTTCACTTCTTTGGTTAGGTTTACTCCTAGATATTTTATTGTTTTTGTTGCTATAGTAAAAGGAATTGATTTCTGGATTTCAATTTCTTCTAACTTAGTGTTTGCATAGAGGAATGCCACTGACTTTTGAATGTTAATTTTGTAGCCTGACACCTTACTGTATTTCCTGATGATTTCCAAAAGCTTCTTGCTGGATTCCTTAGGTTTTTCTATGTATACTATCATGTCATCTGCAAATAGGGAGAGTTTGACTTCTCTTCCAATCTGTATTCCTTTAATTCCTTGCTCCTGCCTGATTGCTATGGCAAGAACTTCCAACACTATGTTGAATAGTAATGGTGATAGTGGGCAGCCCTGTCTAGTACCTGATCTGAGGGGAAATGCTTCCAGTTTCTCACCACTAAGTATGCTGTTGGCAGTAGGTTTGCTACATATAGACTCCACTATCTTCAGGAATTTTCCATCTATTCCCATTTTTTGTAGTGTTTTGATCATAAAGGGATGTTGTATTTTGTCAAAGGCTTTCTCTGCATCTATTGATATGACCATGTAGTTTTTGGTCTTGCTTTTGTTGATGTGGTGGATCATGTTGATTGATTTACATATATTAAACCAACCTTGCATGCCTAGGAATAAACCCCACTTGGTCATGATGAACAATCTTTTTAATATACTGCTGTATCTGGTTGGCTAGAATTTTGTTCAATATTTTTGCATCTATGTTCATTAGAGATATTGGTCAGTAGTTTTCTTTTTTGGTTGTGTCCCTGTCTGCTTTTGGTATCAGAGTGATATTGGCTTCATAGAAGCTGGCAGGGAGTATTCCAGTGTCTTCAATCTTCTGGAAGACTTTTAAAAGCAGAGGTATTAGTTCTTCTTTGAAGGTTTTGTAGAATTCATTTGTAAAACCATTTGGTCCGGGACTTTTATTTTGGGGAAGATTTTTGATAACTGTTTCAATTTCATTAGCTGTGACGGACCTGTTCATGTTATCTGCTTCCTCTTTACTTAGTTTTGGAAGTTGGTAGGTATCTAGGAAATCATCCATTTCTTCCAGGTTTTCCAGCTTGGTGGCATATAGTTATTCATAGAACTTTATATGTTAACTCTTTTTTTTCAGCCACCAGGTTCCAGATGCTACCATGATGTCAACCAGACTTCTCTGAGCAGAGGACCCCACCAATGTGTCCTGGAGTCCCACTTCCCCAGAACCCCGCCCCACTAGGGAAAGAGAAAGAGAGAGAGAGAGAGACTGGGAGTATGGATAGACCAGCCAATGCCCATGTTCAGCAGGGAAGCAATTACAGAAGCCAGACCTTCCACTTTCTGCACCCCATAATGACCCTGGGTCCATATTCCCAGAGGGATAAAAGAATAGGAAAGCTATCAGGAGAGGAGATGGGATATGGAGTTCTGGTGGCAGGAATTGTGTGGAGTTGTACCCCTCTTATCCTATGGTATTTGTTAATGTTTCCTTTTTATAAATAAAAATAAAAAAAAATTAAGTCACATAAGACCATACCATTCTTTTTAAAAAATATTTTTTATTCCCTTTTGTTGCCCCTTTTTTTTTATTGTTGTTGTAGTTATTGTTGTCATTGATGTTGTCATTGTTAGATAGGACAGAGAGACATGGAGAGAGGAAGGGAAGACAGAGAAGACAGAAAGATAGACACCTGCAGACCTGCTTCACCACCTGTGAAGCGACCCCCGCCCTGCAGATGGGGAGCCAGGGGCTCCTTATGCCGGTCCTTGGACTTCATGCCACATGCGCTTAACCTGCTGCGCTACTGCCCGACTCCTAAGACTATACCATTCTTTTGCGTTCATACTATGCTTTAGTACAGCTAGGAGGTGGCATAGTGGGTCAGTGTTGGATTCTTAAGAGCACCTGTTAGCACAGTTGTTCCACATAGACTTGCCAATTTCCTTTTCTTCTTTCTTAGCTTCAGAGATCCGACGCAATCAGGCTTGTTCATGGTAGTATGGCTGTAGACTCTTCTTCCTTCCTTCCTTCCTTTCTTTCTTTCTTTCTTTCTTTCTTTCTTTCTTTCTTTCTTTCTTTCTCTTTCTTTTCACAGATGTCAAACCTTCATCTGAAGACTTTCCTGCTTATTCCTTATCTCCCTCCTTTTTGTCTTGCTTGCACCTGGGTCTTTACACATAGTAAAGTGTGTGCACTACCAGCTGAGCCATCTCTTAGCTCCCTGAACTTCTGTCTTTTCTGAGCCATTGCATTTCAGTCTCTGTGATAGCAGCTAACATTGCATTAATATGAGAGTATATCCAGAAACAGAGAAATAAGGTTTAAATCTAGTAATGGGGGAAGGGAACAGAATGCCAGGAGGAATAGTGTAGTTTTAACTCATAGTTAATGGAGAAATACTGCAGCTTTTTAAACTTGAGAGTGCTGTGATGGATGGAGGCAGTGTTTCATGAAAAAGATCGTTATTATGACACCTTCATACAATTGTTATTCATTAAATTATTAAATAATGTAAGCCTGAAACAGACCAGGATATTGAGGATGAAAATGAAGTAAAAAGTAAAGAGGAAGGAAAACAATCAAGGACTATTACAAAGACATCTTGATAGCCAAGTGGATAAAAAGAATAAGAACCAAGAGTTAAAAAAAAAAGGTCCTAGATTTCTCATCTGGAAAACATTGATATAGAAGGAATTGTTCTCAAGAAAACAGGAATAGAGTAAAATTCATTAATAGTTTGGAATATGACAGCAGACTCTGACCCTACTATCATCAATTTCATCTATTCCCTCTTCTATCCCATACCATCTTAGAGGTAAATTTCAGGAGAGGAGGCAGTCCCTAAAGTTCTCATATTGCTCTAAGGAAACCTGCCCCACTCACCTGTTTTCATTTAAGGAACTGAAACATGAAGTTTGTGAACATTCAGAAAAATGAAATCTTAGTACATGAAAACTACAAAGCAATCATAAAACATTCATTTAAAAAAACTCTATACTATATACAGTCTACAATATTATATGTGAGTATATATGCTGATTTTGTGTCCAGTATGGCTTAGAAGCATGACACAGTGTACTAATGCAGTTTCTGTGACATAGTAGTTGATGTTTAACAAACATGAGATTCAATAATTATTTGTTCAAAATTGGAATTAGCATTTGTCAGAACTAGTAGCAAGTCATCAACACTTAAAGTCATATGATATGGCTGATATGCCTCAACAGAGAATAGTTAAATTTTAAGGTTGGAAAGTCTTATTTTCTCTCTTTTTTTTAAAAATATTTATTTATTTATTCCCTTTTGTTGCCCTTATTGTTTTATTGTTGTAGTTATTATTGTGGGCAAATGCTAGAAGAAGAAGTTATTATTGTTGTTGTTGTTGGATAGGACAGAGAGAAATGGAGAGAGGAGGGGAAGACAGAGAGGGGAAGAGAAAGACAGACACTTGCAGACCTGCTTCACCGCCTGTTTAGCGACTCCCCTGCAGGTGGGGAGCCGGGGCTCAAACCACGATCCTTACGCTGGTCCTTGCGTTTTGTGCCACATGCGCTTAACCTGCTGTGCTACCACCCGACTCATTTTTTTTTTTTTAAACTAGACCTCTGTCTTATGGTCATGGATAGAACCTGGGACCCCAGAGCCTTAGACTGACCTGGGACCTCAGAGCCTTGGGCATGGAAGTCTTTTGTATAACCACTATGCTATCTCCCCAATTCAGCTGGAAAGAATCTTAGATCATTTGATTTACCTCCTCATTTGATATATGAGGAAACTAAGGCACAGAAAACTTAAGTACTTTGTTTTGTACAGTTAGTTCATACTAATTAGTTGCTGAGTTGGGAAATGAAACTCGTCCTCTAGACTCTTAGTTGAATCATTTATGCCCCTAACATACTATATTTTCAAATATCTAAGATGTAAAGTAATACAAAAATATTCGTTAGTATCTGGCAAAATAGCGCACTTAGTGCACTACTTTGTCATTTATGCAAAGTTCTAATCCACCGCTCACCGCAGTGGAGGAAACTTTTTGTGCTGTGGTTTCTTTCCCTTTGTCTCTGCTTCTCTGTCTCTACCTGAAAAAGTTACCCTGGTGAAGTGCTATTTACACATAAATATGTATGTGTATATATTTATCTGTTATGTATGTCAGTTAATGGTAATTATTTTTAATTTAGTCTATTTATGCATTTATGTACTTAGTTATATTTAGATGGAGACAGAGTTAGGGAGAAAGAGTGAAAGAAACCATAGCACCATGTACACATGTATCCATAAATTAGGCCAAAATATATACCTGAAAGCAAAAATGTACAACAGTCTGCAGTGAGTCAATAAATGAAGCAAGCAAGTAGAAAGACCCCAAAATACACTATATGTGGATCAACAATGATAGAGAACATTCCATCCTCCGAAGTGGGGGTGGATAACATACTCTATCTACCACCTGAGGAAGATGGGTTCTGAAATTGGTGCAACTTGGAATATTCCTACTCATGGCCACAGAATTCGAGCTCAGACCTACAGGGATGCAGAGGTTACATAGGCTCCTAAGCTGAATATGGGCTCCAGATCAAATCGATGGGGTTTACAGTCAACAATATTTATACACCTTTCCCATATTTGGGAGCTACTCTCTTCCCTGATCCAGCTTTCTAGCCCTTTTTTCCAGCCATGACATCATCTCCTCAGACAATAACTTGGGTCCACCTGCATAGCATATGTCAAGGCCAGGAAAAAAAAAAAAAAAAACTAGTATAGTCACAAGTCCTTTGGAATATAACTAAAATAGAACTACTAGTTATCTACAAATGGAGACCCCCAAATCTTCATCTGCACTATTCCAGCCTTTAGGTTCATTATTAGTCAACAATTCATATGACTTTATATGTTAACTCTTTTTTCAGCCACCAGGTTCCAGATGCTACCATGATGCCAACCAGACTTCCCTGGACAGATGACCCTACCAATGTGTCCCGGAGTCCTGCTTCCCTAGAGCCCCTAGGGAAAGAGAGAGACAGGCTGGGAGTATGGATCAATCTGCCAATGCCCATGCTCAGCGGGGAAGCAATTACAGAAGCCAGACCTCCCACCTTCTGCACCCCATAATGACCCTGGGTCCATATTCCCAGAGGGTTAAAGAATAGGAAAGCCATCAGGGGAGGGGATGGGATACAAATTTCTGGTGATGGGAATTGTGTGGAGTTGTACCCTTCTTATCCTATGTTTTTTTGTCAGTGTTTCCTTTTTTTTTTTTTTTAAGATTTTATTTATTTAAAAGAAAGATAGGAGGAGAGAGGAAGAACCAGACATCAATCTGGCACATGTGCTGCCAGGGATCGAACTCGGGACCTCATACTTGAGAGTCCAAAGATTTACCACTGCACCACCTCCCGGACCACCAGTGTTTCCATTTTATTTATTTTTAAAAACTATCTTTATTTAATAGATAGGGACAGCTAGAAATTGAGAGGGTAGGTGGTAATAGGGAGAGAGACATCTGCAATACTGCTTTACCACTTGCAAAGCTTTCCCCCTGAAGGTAGGGACCGGGGGCTCGAACCCTGGTCCTTGCATATTATAGCATGTGCACTCAACCAGGTGCACCACCACTGGGGCCCCTCAATGTTTCCTTTTTATAAAAAAAGAAAGAAAGAAAGAAAGAAAGAAAGAAAGAAAGAAACCATAGCACCAAAGTTTCCCTGTTTCCCTCAATGCAGAGGGGGCTAGGTTTGAATGTGGGCTGTGCAATTTACTTTTTTAAAAATATTTGTTTTCCCTTTTGTTGCCCTTGTTTTTTCATTGTTGTAGTTATTGATGTCATTGTTGTTGAATAGGATAGAGAGAAGTGGAGAGAGAAGGGGAAGACAGAGAGGGGGAGAGAAAGATAGACACCTGCAGACCTACTTCACCACCTGTGAAGCGACTCCTCACAGGTGGGGAGCCAGGGGCTTGAACCGGGATCCTTAAGCCAATCCTTTCGCTTTGCGCCATGTGCGCTTAACCCGCTGCGCTACCACCGGACTCCTCAATTTACTCATTTAAAAAAATATTTATTTGGGGGCCTGGAGTGGCTCACCTGGAATAGTACATACTTTACTGTGTGTGGTTGAGAATCCAGTGCTTTATCTACTGCGCCACCTCCTGGACCATCTTTACTGTGTGTGGAAACACTGGCTCAAGCCTCACACCACAACACAGGAGTGCCTGCACAGATGTTTCACGAATAGTGGGACAATGCTATGGTATCTCTCCTTCTCTCTCTGTTGTTCTTTCCCCCTTTGTCTCACATTCTATCTGAAAAAAAAAAAAAAAAAGTCTGCCAGCCACAATGGAATCATGCAAAGCTCCAACAAAAGCAAAAAAAAAAAAAAAAAAAAAAAAAAGAGAGAGAGAGATTTAATTCATATGAGAGAGTGATAGAAGCTAGAGCACCAGTGCATGCAGTGCTGGGGATCTAACTAGGAGTCACATACATGCCTACACTCTACCAGCTAAGCTACTTTACCCTACTGCAATCCACAATCCTTACTAATAAAAGTGTTAACATATTAAGTGTTTAGTGTTCACAGATTCTAGATCTTTGACTTAAGTTTTCTCCCATTCCACCAATTCCAGCATCTATAGGAAAAGTGAAAATCAGTTCCTTGCCTCCTTTTTCTTTTTCTTCTCCCCCCCCCCCCCCCACCTCTCTCCCATTGAGCTCTGGCACATCATAGATCTTGGAACACCTTGTGTAACAAGTCCTTTACACTACTGCTATGGTATCTCCTTGTCCCTCCCTCAATTTAAGAAAAAAGATTAGAGAGAGGCTGGAGAGATAGCATAGTGGTCATGCAAAAAGACTTTCATGCCTGAGGCATCAAAGCTCCCAGATTCAATCCCCAGCAACACCATAAACCAGAATTGAGTAATATGTTGGCAAAAATAGAGACACTATGCCTTATTCACTATGTATTCCCTATAGTGATTAGTATAGTGTCCTAAGTATGATACTCAGTAAATTCTGAATGGCATATATATATATATATATATATATATATATATATAGTCATTTCAGTATTGTTAAAGAAAATAAAAAATGTTCAAGGTTTAACTCTCCCCTGCCCCCAAGAGGTAAAGCAGTATGTTGCAGAGAGGTATACTAGTGATTACATTATTAAAGAGCAAGCTAAGCCAATTAGTTACCTAGTCTTTAATAGTATTTAAAAATACTTAAATTTTTGCTAAAGTTGTTTAGTTTTTAACTTACAACATCAAAAATACACATATAGGGGGTCAAGTGGTGACACATCTGGTTGAGTGCACATGTTACAATGCACAAGGACCTGGGTTCGAGCCCCCACTCCTCACCCGTAGGGGGAAAGCTTTCCAAGTGGTAAAGCAGGGCTGCAGGTGTCTTTCTGTATCTCTTCCTCTCTATCACCCCCTTCCCTCTCAAAAAACTTAAAAAGTACACATATAAAAACACTGAAGATTGGTGGAGGGGCCAGGTTGTAGCTGACCTTGTTGAGTGCACACTTTATTATGTCCAAGGACTCAGGTTCTAGCCCTCAGACCCCACCTGCAGGAAGGAAGCTTGGAGAGTGGTAAAGCAGTGCTATGGTTGTCTCTTTCTCCCTCTCCCCCCCACCTTTCCTCTCAATTATTTGTGTCCTATATATATAAAAAAAAGACTGTTGGAAAGAAGCCAACGGACATATAATTCTACTGCACTAATATACATATCATCAATTATGTGTTTGTGTGCATATGTATGTATCCCATTCCAGAGTTCTTTCATATGCAGACCTTGACTTTCTTCTGCTGAAGATCAGTATTTTTTATAATTTTGAAAAATTTATTTATTTATGATAAAGTTTATTATTAATAGTAAAAAAAAAAAAGACAATTAGAGTCATCAAAAATGACTCCACCCCAGTCCTATGTAAAAAGCATCTAAGAACAGCTGGGAGGTGGCCCAGTGGCAGATCACAGGACTCGCATGTCAGAAGATCAGTTACTGGCACTACATATGACAGAGCTGAGTTCTGGTTTTCTTTTTATTGTTATGGACAGTAATTCATTATTAATTAAATTAATTAAAAATAATTAATTTTTAAAAATTAAGATCCTCTTTTAAAAGTACCTAAGAGTAATGTTTTGGAGTACATCATTGCGTAATTTTTTAAAATTTATTTTCCCTTTTGTTGCCCTTTTTTAAAAATTGTTGTTGTAGTTATTGTTGTTGTTGCTGATGTCGTCGTTGTTGGATAGGACAGAGAGAAATGGAGAGAGGAGGGGAAGACAAAGAGGGGGAGAGAAAGATAGACACCTGCAGACCTGCTTCACCGCCTGTGAAGCGACGCCCCTGCAGGTGGGGAGCTTGAACCGGGATCCTTAGGTGGGTCCTTGCACTTCGCGCCACGTGTGCTTAACCCGCTGCGCTAACCCCAATCCCCATTGCTTAATTTTTATCACATATTTTATTTAGCTAAAACCATGAATACTATACATACATACATAAAAATTTGTAGCCTGTTTTTCTTCACTGGTTATTATAATATTCATATTTCCCTGTTTTGTTACATAGTTTTTATACTAAGCTCTTTAACAAAAGGAGAACAGTGGCAGGGGAGACTGCAAAATATTTGTGCAAGAAGACTTTCATGCCTGAAGTTCTGAGGTCCCAGGTTCAGTCCACACCTCCAACCTCTTATAAGCCAAAGCTGAGTAGTGGTCTGGTGTAAATGGAGGGAGGGAGTGAAGATTGATATTCTTGAAAATGGGATAATTACATGCTATGTAGATCCTAATATGTGCCCGTGGAGTGAAGAAGTTGAAGATACAAGGATATTATAAGCAGATGGTTGGGCTTTCTAAATTACCACATAAAAAATGTTGAGGATTGTGGAGGTGACTCAACAGCCCATGAGCCTTCCATGTGTAAGGCCCTTGGTTTAATGCCTAGCACCACATGCAAATACCAAGAACAAATAAAACAAGTATAACTCTGGATACTAGAGCAATGCTTTGGTATATTTTTCTCTCACTTTCTCATAGAAATGTAAAATAAAATAAAATAAAATATTGAACAGGTAAGGATGGGGGAGATAACATAATGGCTATGCAAGATTTTCATAGCTGAAGATCTGACCTCAACATTGCATAAAATGAATTGGGGAGCTGGATGGTAGTGCTCTTGGTTGAGCACATATGTTACAATATTCAAGGACCAAAGTTCAAGCCCCCAGCCCCCACCTGCAGGGGAAAATCATCATTAGTGGTGAAACAGTGCTGCAGGGCTCTCTCTCTCTCTCTCTCTCTCTCTCTCTCTCTCTCTCTGTCTCTCTCTCTCTCTCCCCTCCCTTCTCTCTCCCTCTTCTCTGTCAATTTCTCTGTATCCATCAAATAAGTAAGTTAAATATTATTTTTAAGTAAACTAATTAAATAAAATGAATTGGGGAAGTGCAAGACTAGGTGTAGTGCAGAATAACATGGAAGAGACTGGGGAGAGAGCATTAATGCTCAGAATTAGCATGTGAGACGTCCTGATTTTGATACTTGGAACCAGCAATAGCCAGAGGAGAACAATAGTCTTGCCAATAAGCAAACAAGCAAATAAAAATGGGAATAGTAGGAAAAATAATTTTGTGATAATAGAGGGAAAGGAAGATATATGTTTGAATTAAGGTAGTGACTTTGAGGAATAAATATTTGGGAGGCAGAGGTAAGAGAACCAGTACATTTCTATTTGAACATCTGTGTTAATATGATATTAATTATTACTATCCAATGATTAAGGACTAACAGGGAGGAGACTTTCTCCCTTAGTATAAAAGTAAATCCAAGGTCTCCTGTCTATCATTCTTTCTTTTTTTAAATATGGTTGCATTGGATCGACCTTCTCGTGGTGCATCCCGTGAGTACCCATTCATTGGGGAAACTGACGATCCTTCCTAGTCGACTGAATCCACATGGATCCCAGTCACTTTCAAAGCCAGCAACAAGCAGCTCCTGACAGCTTTCAACCTGATGCTGTTGACTGGCTACGGAAGAAGGGCAAACGCTAGAAGAAGAAGAATTGGGAGATTAATGGTTTACACTCAACAGTAAATACAATAGTTTGTACATGGGTAATGATTCCCAGTTTTCCACATAGCAATACAACCCCCACTAGGCCCTCTTCTGCCATCATGTTCCAGGACCTGAACCCCGAGAGTCTTTTACTTTGGTGTAGTACACCAATTATAATCCAAGTTCTGCTTAGTGTTTTCCCTTCTGATCTTGTTTTTCAACCTCTGTGAGTGAGATCATTCCATATTCATCCTTCTGTTTTTGACTTATCTCACTTTAACATGATTCCTTCAAACTCCATCCAAAATGGACTGAAAAAGGGGAAATCACCATTTTTAACAGCTGAGTAGTATTCCATTGTATATATAGACCACAATTTACTCAGCCATTTATCTATCATTCTTTCTTTCCTTCCTCTTTTTCTTCTTTTTTTTTCTTGGTTTTGAGTAATATAACCTGCTACAGATATATGCTTCTTTAAGTTCATCATAATACTTCTATTCTTTTTTTTAAAAAAAAGATTTTATTTGTTTATGAAAAAGATAGGAGGAGAGAGAAAGAACCGGACATCACTCTGTCACATGTGCTGCCGGGGATTGAACTCGGGACCTTATGCTTGAGAGTCCAAAGCTTTACCACTGTGCCACCTCCCAGACCATGATAATTCCATTCTTGACCAGAGATTGGCTTAGGACTGGGAAAAATCATAGAATACTGACAAAGGAATTTTTGTTGAGATTGCAGATTTTTTTTTCTTTCAGAAAAAGAGACAAACCAGGAACTTACTGATTTTTTTGTGTGTGTCTGCATGTGACAAGTAAATTATATAAAAGTAACTTTAAGATTGTGAGTTAAAAATAAAACAGCACACTGATGATATTAGAGGGAGCTGGGCAGTAGTGCAGCAGGTTAAGCGCACATGGTGTAAAGTGCAAGGGCCGGTGTAAGGATCCAAATTTGAACCCTGGGCTCCCCACCTGCAGGGGGTCGCTTCACAAGTGATGAAGCAGGGCTGCAGGTGTCTATCTTTCTCTCCCCCTCTGTCCTCCCCTCCTCTCTTGATTTCTCTCTGTCTTATCCAACAACAATGGCAACAAAATAGAAAAAAAGTAGCCTCCAGGAGCAGTGGATTCATAATGCAGACACCAGCCTCAGCGATAACCCTGGAGGGAAAAAAAATGATATTAGAGCAGAGGGATCTGAAAGGAGACTGAGCTTTTGATGACATACCTAGTGGTTGAGTTGGATTTATCCTTTTATTTTTTTTCCCCTGAGGGTAGGGCCAGGGATCAATTCCTTTACAGCATCACCATTCCTGGTAAGAGAGAAGAGACATCATAGTACTTCTCTACCATTCATCAAGTTTTTTCCCTGCACTCCCATGTGATGACTAGAGGCTGAAACTTAGGTCCTAGTGCATAATGATGTGTTCTTTCTGTGAGGCGAGACAATACTTGCTGCCCTCCTTCCCACACTTTATGCTTCATATTATTTGAATAGTGCTCCTTTAAGGTTGAAGTCAGCTGAACTGAGATTCCTACTGTTCACAACCCAAAACAATTTAAGTGATAAAGAACAGTCCCTATAAGAGAAAATCCTACACAGGCTTATTGTCACTTGGAAAAAAAGACCTCTCGGGCTAGATCCTCAGCAGCCCAACCATTGACCCAAAGAGATTTACCACTGACTCTTTAAGGTCTGAGCTCTTTGAAAATGGTATCCACTAAAATGTCTATTTCTTTAAAATTAAGACATAGCATTTCAATTTTCACTTCCTATATTCTACTTACAGTATATGTACTGTTGCTCAAGACTACTGGCAGACTCAGAAATAGAACAGTGCCTAGGTTAAAATGGAAGCTTATAACTTTGACAAAGTATACAGAAAATAAAAGACAACCAAACAGGAAGTAAGCAGGGTAGAACAGAGTAGCTGGAAACATTTGGGCCTGATATTACAGTGATTCTACCTGAAGAACAAAATATTTGAAGCTAAAATCTTTATAAACATTAATTTCAGTAACCATTTGAAGAATCTAATTTAAAAGGGGGGGAAACATAAAGAAGTAAAAAGGAGAGATGTCTCATATTGTAATAATTATTGCAAAAACCAAAGAATGACTTCCTTTTTTTTTTTTTTTTTGGAGAGAGCCAGAGAGGCAGAAAGAGTGAAAGAGACCACAGCACTGATGCATCCTTCACTCTTGTAGGGACTGGATTCAAATCTGTGTTGTGCACATGGCAAAGCAGTACATTATCCAACTGAAGCTATGTAACACCACCACCCCCAATCACTTTCTGTATAATAATGTTGGTTTTTATTTGTTGTATTCTTTGAATCTGAGCTAAACCTTAGTGACTGGCTGAATAGTAAAGTGTGGCAGAAGTGACATTCTATGACTTTTCAGGTTATTCATAAAAGCTGGTATAAATGATCTTTTATTATTATTATTATTTTATTTTATTGGGAGGTTAATGAGATACTAAACCTCTGCTTTAAATTTTTATTATCTTTATTTATTTTATTTAACAGACAGAAATCAAGAGGCCAGTGGTGTGATAGAGAGGGAGGGAGAAAGAGAGACATCTGTAACACTGTTTCACCACTTGCAAAGCTTTCCTCCTGTAGGTGGAGACTGGGGATCGAACCCAGGTGTTTTTGCATTGTAGTATGTGCCCTCAACCAGGTGCACCATTACCCAGCCCCTGAACCTTTGTTTATACATGTGTATGGTTTCTCAGTTTTGTGTAGCTGGTGACTGCTATATACTTTTTTTTTTTTTTTGCCTTCAGGGTCATTTCTGGGGCTTGGTGCCTGCACTATGAACCCACTGCTCCTGGAGGCCATTTTTTTCCCTTTTGTTGCCCTTGTTGTTTATTGTTATTGCTGTCATTATTATTGCTGTTGTTATTACTGTCACTGTTGGATAGGATAGAGAGAAATGGAGAGAGGAAGGGAAGACAGAGAAGGGGAGAAAAAGATAGACACTTGCAGACCTACTTCACTGCTTGTGAAGCGACCCCCTTGTAGGTGGGGAACTGGGGGCTTGAACCAGGATCCTTACGCCAGTCCTTGTGCTTTGCGCCATGTGCGTTTAACCCGCTGCACTACCACCCAGCCCCCTGCTATATACTCTTATTTTCACATCCATCAAGTACTCCAACCCCCCTCTCTCCATTAAGGACAGAATAACAGAGTTAGAGAACAAAACCACCACACTCTTGGAGTGCAAAGTAACTGAAGAAGATAAGTTTACAAAACTACGAAGCAACAAGCAATGATTTCTAAGACATAAGGCTCCTAGGAACAGTCCTTAGATGTCCTAGCTTTCTTTCACTCTAAAGTCTCTACTTTCATCTGCTTTATTCCTATTTTATGGTTTCCATTTATTAAACATTTTGTCCTGCTTTCCACCTTACTGCATTTCAGCCACCAAGTTGCAGATGCTACTGTGAGTCCATCCTAACTTCCCTGAGCAGATGACCTCACCAATGCTTCCTGGAACCTCACTGCTCCAGAGCCTTACCCCACTAGGGGAAGGTAGAAACAGGCTGGGATTTTGGATCAACCTACCAATGCCCATGTCCAGCAGAGAAGCAATTACAGAAGCCAGACTGTCCACCCCCTGCACTCCAAAAAGAATTTTGATCTATACTTCTAGAGGAGTATAAACTATAGGGGAAGTAAACCAGAGGACTCTGTACTCCCATTCCAACAGGACCTGAAGTGTTTGTCACCAGGAATCTTGTTTTTATACTATCAATGAAAGGGAAGAAAATTTGGAAAACACCAGAGGAAGCCAGGTATGGTTTCGCTTATCTGAGAGATAAGAGGGGAAATGGAAAGACACTTGCAAGTAGTAATAGGTGTATGGATGAATTAGAAAAGAAGTAAAGGCAGGACCATTGGGAAAAAATGGGGAGATATATATGAATATATATATGAGTAGATAGTTATAGAATCAGCCCATTGTGGAGGGTAGCATATAGTGTAATGATTATGCAAAGACTTTCATGCCTGAGGCTCCAAAGCCCCAGTTTCAATACCCTGTACCACCATAAGCCAGGGCTGAGCAGTGCTTTGGTAAAAAAAAAAAAAAAAAAAAAAAAAAAGAAAGAAAGAAAGAATCAGCCCATATTGATGACCTTGGGAGAACCACTGCAGTTTCCAGTGGAGGGGATGGGATACAGAACTTTAAAAAAATTATTTATTTATTTATTTATTTATTTTTCCTTTTGTTGTCCTTTTTTATTGTTGTTGTAGTTATTGATGTCGTCGTTGTTAGATAGGACAGAGAGAAATGGAGAGAAGAGGGAAAGACAGAGGGAGAGAGAAAGACAGACACCTGCAGACCTGCCTCACTGTCTGTGAAGCGACTCCTTGTGCTTTGCGCCACATGCACTTAACCCACTGTACTACTACCGATTCCCGGGACACAGAACTCTAGTGGTGGGAAATGTCTGGAATTTTACGCCATATCTTACATGTTTGTAAATCAATATTAAATTACTAATTAAAAAAAAGGAAAAAATGGAGCCACTCTGTGAAATAGCAGACTTCATCAGAAGAAAAAAATGTAATTTTTTTATTAAAGGGAGGAGGAAGAGAAAGAGGAGCAGAGAACATATTCTAAGGCATTATTGCAGAAAACTTTCCTCAGCTAGGCTGAGTGAAAAGATATAAATTCTACCTGGTCTGCTGATCCCTGTATTAGATCTTATGAACTATTAACTCATGTGGACAAAGCCTCACATGGAGAAGTGAGGCTAAGTCATCTCAAATTCCCAGTGTCCTTTCTTCCAGTTCATGCCATTGTCTGGCTGCTGCAACTGATGACAGAGCCTGAACCAGAACCACCCAGTGAAACTCTTCTAAAATTCCTGACCCACAGAAACCAGGAGAGATGATAAAGTGATTGTCACTGAGTTAAGATAATAACCTTTGGAATGGTTTGTTATGCTGCAGTAAATAGAACAATAGATGAGGTGATTTGAATGCTATGAGTGTAACAAGGAAGGAAAGAACCCAAGGGTTCATTAAAGTCATTATAGCTAATTATTATGACAAGCAAGGTAAAGTGGTGGTTTCCAGTCAGAGGATTTATTTATTTATTTGTCTATTTATTTATTTATTTATTTTTACTAGAGTACTAATCAGCTCTGCCTTCCGGTGGTGCCAGAAGTGAACCTGGGACTTTGGAGCCTCAGATATGCGAGTTTGTTTGCATAACCATTATGCTCTCTACCCCTACCAAGAACCTATTTTCAATAATAAAAACAGATATTTAGTTGGTAAGAGCAACTTTTATTTATATGTGTATGTGTGTATATGGGTTCGTGTGTGTATGCATGTGCAGGCCAGGGTTTAACTGCTCCAAGCTAACTTTTTAGCTAGAAAGAGAGAAACAAAGACTCAGGAGGTGGTGCAGTGGATAAAGTAGGTCTTCAACACCAGTGATGTGTCTCCACTGCAGGTGTGCGTGGGGGGGGGTTCGAACCTGGATCCTTGCGCATAATATTTTGTGCATTTAACCGGGTGCGCCACTGCTCAGCCACACATATATTTTTTTACAGATAATTTGTATAAGTAATTTTCACCACTTTTTCTTCCTACTTAAAAATTCATATTACAAAAAAACAAAACAATGATATTTGGGCTTTCTACTGACATGTCACAACCCAGCAATTTGAAAAGTTTCAGCTAGGGGTTTACTGGGAACCAGTTTCTTGACCAGGAGAGTCAGCCATGTAAAGTTTTTTTGTTTGTTTTGTTTTGTTTTTGCCTCCAGGGTTATCTCTGGAACTCTGTGCCTGCTTCTGGCACCCATTTTTCCTATTTTATTTTATTTTATTGGCTAGGACAGAGATTTAGAGAGGAGGAGGAGACAGAGAGGGAGAGAGAAAGACAGACACAGACCTGCTTCACTGCTTGTGAAGCGACCTGCCTGTGGGTAGGGAGCCAGGCGCTCGAACAGGGATCCTTGTGCATGTCCTTGTGCTTCATACTGTGTGTGCTTTACCCGGTGTGCTACCATCCGGTCCCCCACATAAAGTTTTTTATGGGAAATCCAAAATAATTTTAGTCAAGATAGGACTTGTAGCCAATGGCTCTATGTTTAACCAAAGTTTTAGGGCAGGAAAGATTACTCTTCTCAGGCTGAAATATATATATATATATATATCTTATCTTCAATTCTGACACCATCTTCCCAGACAATACTCCTAGCCCACCTGCATGTTAGCTATTGGGCTCAGGCAAAAATTAGTAAAGTCATGGGTCCCTTGGAATATACCTAAAATAAACTTTCTAGCCTCTTCCAGAAGGGACACCCCAAATCTTATCTGCGATCTTCCTATCTTAGGTTTCTGATTATTAAACAATTTGTTCTGCTTTATATCTTAGTGTTTTTCAGTCACCAAATTGCAGGTGCTACTATGACTCCAACTTGACTTCACTGAGCAGATGACCTCACCAATGTACCGTGGAACTCCTCCTCCCCAGGCCCCTACCCCACTAGGGAAAGATAGAAACAGGCTGGGAGTATGGATTGACCTGCCAATGCCCATGTCCAGCAGAGAAGCAATTACAGAAGCCAGACCTTCCACTTTCTGCACTCCGTAATGATCCTGGGTCCATGATAAAAAATAGGAAAGCTTCCAATGGAGGGGATGGGATATAGAACTCTGGTGGTGGAAATTGTGTGCAACTGTACCCCTCTTATCCTATGGTCTTGATAATTATTAAATCAATTTTTAAAAAAGTTTAAACTACATCCCAGTAAGAAATCTGGAGAAAGAAGAGGGGAGAAAAGGAAACACCCAAGTTATCTGCTGAGTCACTTCCTCTGGAGGAAGGATTAAGTGCTTTAGCAGAAAACAAATGGTGTACTTATAAAGGTAATTGAAGTGGTCCGGGAAGTGGCACAGTGGATAAAGCACTGGACTCTCAAGTATGAGGTCCCAAGTTCAATCCTTGGCAGCATATGTTCCATATCTGGCTCTTTCTCAATCTCCTATCTTTCTCATTAATAAATAAAATATATTTTTAAAAATGAATATATATATATATGTATATATGAATGAATGAACATAATTGAATGGAATTTAGGAAAAGAATTATTTTCAGATTTGTGATGTGGGCAAGATTAAAGTTACCAGCAAGGAATGTAGATGCTTCCAGGGACTAGCTATTGTGATGCTCTAATAGAGGCAAGGGAAGGGCTCTTTTACCAGAACTCAGAGGGGCAACCTAGGAAAAGCCATCATCCAACAGGAATGTAGTAGAGGGAAGAAGTCAGGAACATAATTGTGTCCCTGACTGGTCAAGGTAGGAGGGCCTACTTGGTGTCCCTCCCCCACTACCACCACCAGAGTTATTGCTGGGGTTCAGTGCTGGCACTATAAATCCACTGCTCCTGGAGGCCATTTTTTTTTCCATTTTATTGGATAGGACAGAGAGAAATTGAGAGAGGAGGGGGAAGTAGAGAGGGAGAGAGAAAGATTTCTCCAGACATGCCCATCGTTTGTGAAGCTTTCTCCCTGCAGGTGGGGAGCGGTGGGTGGACCTGAATCCTTGTGCAGGTCCTTGTGCTTTGTACTGTGTGCCATGCCCCGCTCCCCACTCCCTACCCACCCCCTTCACACTTGGTTTTTCTAGTTTTAGAGCTCCCTCTTAAAAACCAGAGGACTATCCTCCAAAGGGAGGCTGGACAACATACTCTATCTACCACCTGAGGAAGATGGGTCCTGAAATTGGAGCAGCTTGGAACATTCCTACTTATGACCACATAATGTGAGCTCAGATCTACAGGGATGCAGAGGTTACATAGGTTCCTAAGATGAATATGGGACCCAGATTAAATCAAAGGGGTTTACAGTCAACAATATTTATACACCTTTCCCATATTTGGGAGCTACTCTCTTCTCTGATCTAGCTTTCTAGCCCTTTTTCCAGCCATGGCATCATATCCCCAGACAATAATGGGTCCACCTGCATAGCAGATGTCAAGCTCAGAAAAAAACAAAAACAAACAAACAGAAAAACCTAGTATAGTCATGGGCCCTTTGGAATATAACTAAAATAGGACTACTAGCTATCTACAAAAGGAGACCCCCAAATCATCTGCAATATTCCAACCTTTAGGTTCATGATTATTCACCAATTCATATGGCTTTATATGTTAACTCTTTTTTCAGCCACCAGGTTCCAGATGCTACCACAATGCCAACTGGACTTCCCTGGACAGACAACCCCACCAATGTGTCCTGGAGCCCTACCTCCCCAGAGCCCCGCCCCACTAGGGAAAGAGAGAGAGAGAGAGAGACAGAGAGAGAGAGATATTGAGAGAGAGAGAAAGAGAGAGAGAGAGGCTGGGAGTATGGATTGATCTGTCAATGCCCATGTTCAGCAGGGAAGCAATTACAGAAGCCAGACCTTCCACTCTCTGCACCCCATAATAACCCTGGATCCATATTCCCAGAGGCATAAAGAATAGGAAAGCTATCAGGGGAGGGGATGGAATATGGAGTTCTGGTGGTGGGAATTGTGTGGAGTTGTACCCCTCTTATCCTATGGTTTTTGTCAGTGTTTCCTCAGCTTCCCCAGAGACACACCCTACTAGGGAAAGAGAGAGGCAGACTGGGAGCATGGACCGACCAGTCAACGCCCATGTTCAGCGGGGAAGCAATTACAGAAGCCAGACCTTCTACCTTCTGCAACTCTCAATGACCCTGGGTCCATGCTCCCAGAGGAATAGAGAATGGGAAAGCTATCAGGGGAGGGGGTGGGATATGGAGATTGGGTGGTGGGAATTGTGTGGAGTTGTACCCCTCCTACCCTATGGTTTTGTTAATTAATCCTTCCTTAAATAAAAAAAATTTTTTTAAAAATTTAAAAAAGAAAAAGCAGAAGACTATAATGACCAGGGAATATAATCTGTAACCATTAGCCTATCCAGGCACAGACCAGAACAGAGGTTAGTACTGAGCAATCAGTAAATAACCAGTATCCAGTTAGTAAAAACTGAAGCAATAACAAAAAGTGCTACCATACTGTGCTGGCAACATAGTTCCTGAGGTGGGGATGCAGACTACAGTTCTGCTCTCTCCTTTATGAAGCCAACCCCACCACTTTTTTGCATTACTCTATTTGATGGGTAGTTAAGCTTTTCTTCCAAGAGGGCTTTAAAACTGGAAATTAGGGGACCAGGAGATGGCTCACTTTGGTAGAGTGTATATTATACAATGCTTGAGGACCCAGGTTTGAGCCCCTGGTACATGTTGGCATCCTACATGGCACCAGGTGAAGCTTCATGAATGGTGTAATGTGTCTCTTTCCATTCCTGCTTCTGAGTTTTAAAAGGAATATATACTGGAAGTAGTGAAATCACATAGAATGAAGCCCACCATCCAAAACAAAACAACTGGATGATTGCTCCATGGTGGAGCATAAGACTTGCAGGTGTGAAGTCCTAAGTTTGATACCAAGTGTTATACATGCTGAAATGATACTCTAGTTCTCTTATCCTGGGCTGTGGGATAATTTACCTGGTAGAACAAGCATCTTGCCCTGCGTGAGGTCCTGGATTTGAGCCCTGACACCACATGGCAGCACTATGGGTGAGGAGTGGTGCTACAGTGTTCTTTCTACAGTGTTTCTCCCTCTCTTTCCACCTTTGAGACAGGGAGTGAAAAAATTGTCATAGAGAGGTCACTTAGTAGTTTCACACCTACATGAGGCTCTGGGTTCATTCCCTGGAACTAGTATCAAAACAGAAACAAAGTTAAAAATAAAAAATAAAATGGGAGCAGAATAACTATTAACTTATTGATACCCATTGCACCCTATGATGGAAATTTGTAATTATCCTCTCTCCTGTCTTGTGTTTGCTCAGCTGATTGTCCAACTGGCTTACCAGAAGTTATGCAACGGAATCAAATGACAATATACATGTTTGACAATATGATATTTGGCAATGCTGTGTTGCCAATAGAATTGAAGTTCCAACTAACCTTCTGATGAACTACATTTATTAGAGTGAATTATTTGTTGATCCTAAGATGTGACTTTTTTCACATTCTAACTTCTCTGGTTTTGGGAATCTTAATGCAATCATACCAGGTAGGCAGCAGTTGGCATACCAATAGGTAGGGAAGAGCTATAAAGTGTTTTGTTTTTTTTTAAAGTTCCATCTTAGTGTATTGCACCAAAATAAAAGACTCTGGGATGGGAGGGGGGTGGGGAATACAGGTCCTGGAAAAGGATGACAGAGGACCTAGTGGGGGTTGTATTTTTAGGTAGAAACTTGAGAAATTTTATGTATGTACAAACTATTGTATTCACTGTCAAATGTAAAACATTAACCCCCCCCAATAAAGGGGAAAAATATAAAGTGTTAAAAAAAAGTTCCATCTTGGTGTATTGCACCAAAGTAAAGGACCCTGAGGGGGTGGGGGTGGAGTTTCTGGCCAGGGTGATGATGGTGGAGGAGGACCTAAGCTGGGGGTGAGAGTGTTTTTGCATAAAAGAGAAATTTTACACATATGTCAACAACTGTATTTACTCTAAACCACTAATCCCCCTATAAAAAACAAAATCCACCTGTTTATATGCACAATAAATAAATAAATCATCTGAAAGTGTTATGCTTCATTATAACCAAATAAAGCTTTTCTTTCCTAAACAGAAAAATGCTTCATCACCAGTGCTTTTCATGGCACAGAGGGTGACACTATCTGAGATCACTTGAGCCATTAATTTAAAAAGAGGTTCAGGGAGGCTGGCAAAATACTGGGCTGTCAAAAAAGCCATGAAAATTTTCTGTGCAAAAATGAATCATGACTTTCCCAACAACCCAGTAGTTCACTTGGAAAGTGCACTATATTGTCATGTGTGTGATCCAAGTTCAAGCCCAACCCTAATTACACTAAAGGAACTTTTAGTGCTGTTGTTTCTTTATCTATCTACCTACTTACCTAACTTAAAAAAAAAAAAAAGTAGTTCTGAGAACAAGAGATAGTTCACCCTAAAGAACACACTGCTTACTATACTCAGGGTCCTGGTTCAAGCCCTAAACATACATAAAAGCACCATAGGAGCGGTCCTGGAGGTGGCACAGTGGATAAAACACTGGACTCTCAAGCATGGAGTTCCAACCCCCCACAGCACATGTACCAGTGATGTCTGGTTCTCTCTCTCTCTCTCTCTCTCTCGCTCTCCCTCTCCTATATTTCTCACTAATAAATAAAATCTGAAGAATAAGAAGGAGAAGGAGAAAAAGGAGAAGAAACAGTGCCATATGTATTGGAGAAGTGCTGAGATCTCTCTTCTCTCCCACCCCACATTTCTCCTTTCTGTAAATAAAAAAAGAATGAAGAAATTAGGCCTAGAAGTCTGCCTAGTGGTATTGTGCATGCACAAGACCCTGAGTTCATTAAAAAAGAAAGAAAGAAAGAAAGGAAGGGAGAGAAGGAAAGAAAGAGAGAGAGAGAGAGAGAGAAAGAAAGAAAGAAAGAAAGAGAGAAAGAAAGAAAAAAGTTCAGCCGTAGAGACAGAAAGTAGATTAGTGGCTATAATGACTAGTAGAGTAGGAGGAGTGGAATGAAGAATGTCTGCTTCTGAATACAGGATTTCCTTTGGGGATAATGAAAATATCCTGGAATAGGTTGTTGTGATGGTTACATAACTGTGAATATAACATTGGGTCATATGCTGTAATGTGTTCATTTAGCCAGGTGCGCCACCACCTAGCCCTGGGTTCATACACTTTAAAGGGTCAATTTTATGGCATGTAAATTATATCTCAGTTTTTATTTACATTTATTTATTTATTTATTACCAGAGCACTGATCAGCTCTGGTGTGGGTATTGGAGCTGGGACTTCAGAGCCTCAGGCATGAGAGTCTGTTTGCATAACCATTATGCTATTTACCCACCACCCTATCTCAGTTTTTATGAAGTGATTCAGAACATTTAGAGAAACTAGGTAAGGATATACAGAAACTCTTATTTTTGCAAATTATATTGAGACAAAAATTATTTCAAAATTCAAAGCTTAACCCTTTGGGAATACTGTACAAAATGGAGGTCTTATATTTAGGAAACACATTTAGAGTATGGTATATATACTTGTGCAAACTATCTCTCTCTTTTTTTTTTTTTTTTTTTTGCCTCCAGGGTTATCACTGGGGCTGGGTGTCTGCACTATGAATCCACTGCTCCTGGAGGCCATTTTTTCCTGTTTTGTTGGCCTTGTTGTTGGTGTTAATGTTGTTGATGCCATTGCTGTTGTTGTTGGATAGGACAGAGAAATGGAGAAAGGAGGGAAGACAGAGATGGGGAGAGAAAGATAGACACCTGTAGACCTGCTTCACCGCTTGCGAAGCGACTGTCCTGCAGGTGGGGAGCCAGGGGCTGGAACGCATCCTCGTGCCGGTCTTTGTGCTTTGCAGCCATGTGCGCTTAACCCCCGGTGCTAGCGCCCGGGCCCCTGCAAACTATCTCTTAAGGGGAAAAGTGATGTTTTATAAAATGCTCTCTTCCCACTTGGAAGTCAAAACAAATGTTTTTCAGAATATTTAGATCCTAAGAATAAGTTATCTTACTCATATTTTCCTTTTTATATATGCACACATACAACATATGATTAAAAACTCTATGTCCAGTTAAGTCTAAAAGAGCTTATTAAGAACATGGTAAAGATTTTAAACGACAAGCCTCATATCAAATTTCAGTTGGCAGTTTCTCCTCTTTTCTTTTGATGTTATGAAGTATAGTGTAAAATTCCCATGGTGGAAAACGAGTTCCCAAACTAAATCTTATTCTTGTTAGGACCACATTTAAGACCATGCTAAATAGCCTAGACAAACTCTCATGCTGTTCAGTTTTAGGTTTTTTTAAAAAAATATATATTTTATTTACTCATGAAGAAGACAGGCAGAGAGAAAAAGAACCAGACATCACTCTGGTACATGTGCTGCTGGAGACTGAACTTGGGACCTCAAACTTGAGAGTCCAGTGCTTTATTAATTGTGCCATTGCCCCAAAACTACCAGTCTTAGAATGTTTACTCAGTGCCTGACAAGAGTAGGGCCCATTCAGCAACTTCTGACACACTTTATTGTTTCACTTTTTAGGTTCAGAGGATTAATAAGACAGACTGCCTCAACACTAACCACACACAAACACACCCACGAAACTTGGAAAACATTAGCAAGTATGCTGGCTATGCTACACTTTGCTTGGTTGTATCAGTCCTGAGTCTGGGTTGTAAGCTGTAGAAACCATTGATTAATAGTTCTTTGGGAAGTTAGGAGAATTTCAGGAAAGATAGGAAAACCAGACTTTGAGTAGTGTGATCTTTGAACTGGTCCCTTGATATTGTGGTAGCGACTGAGCTAGGGCCACACATGGGGAATTTTCTGCTGGGCCTCTGTCTGGATTTCACAGACTCCTGGTTCAAAGTCCAGGCTGGGAATGCTCTCCCCAGTTGGGGAAAGATACAATTAGCCCTTGGATGTATCTTTAAGAGTGGACACAAAAGGTGGAGGAGGTCCAATAGATGGTGGCGAAGGGATTTCAATACTTAGATGATAGGTGTGGTGTGACAGCTTACAAAGCACAGCTGAAACATACATAGTTACATGTACCAGTGTTACGTCAATAAGAAAAAGGTCAAGGAGTCCACAGTAGCACAGCGGGTTAAGTGCACATGGTGTGGTGTGAAGTGCAAGGATCAGCATAAGGATCTGGGTTCGATCCCCAGGCTCCCTACCTGCAGGGGAGTTGCTTCACAGGTGGTGAAGCAGGTCTGCAGGTGTCTATCTTTTTCTCCCTCTGTCTTCCCCATCTCTCTCCATTTCTTTCTGTCTTATCTAACAACAATGACATCAATAATAATAATAATAACTACAACAACAATAAAAAACAAGGGCAACAAAAAGGGAAAATAAATTTTAAAAAAAAGAACAGAAAAAGGTCAGGGGCAGGTCCTCTTCACTCACTGAATCCTTGTCTGTGGCTGTTAGGGGATCTAGGAAAGTGATTACGTGGTGTTTTCCTCTTTCTACAAAATAAGATAGTTTCTGCAGAACTCTTTAAAAAAAAAAAAAGGGAAGGAAGTTGAAATGTTATGCACCCAAAAATCAATGTTTACTGTAATCATAATTATGTTATCTGAGGAGGAGACATAACTTACTGGGGAGGGCTCATGCCTTATCATGCATACAACCTAGGTTTGAGCTATGGCACCATGTGGAGTGTGGCAAAACTAGGAGGAAACTCTGGTGCTATGGTGTTTCTCCATTTATTCATTTATTTTCTGCCACCAAGGCTTCTCTTGGGCTGTGCACCTGTGTGAGACTACTTATGCTAGTGAACTCTTTTTTTCTTCTTTTACTTATTTTTGGAATAGAGAGCAAGAGACATATATAATATACGAGAACACACACATGCATATATATATATGTATTTGTCAAACAAGGGCATATATATACCATAGCCCTGCTCTCATGGAGCTTCCCTTTTACATCCATGTCATGGCTTGACCCTGCGTCCTTGCACATGGTAAAATATGTGTGTCCTCCACTAGGTGAGCTGTCTACTGGCCCCTCTCTCCCTCTTTCAGTATCTCTCTCTCTGAATGAAAAACAAAAGTTGGAGGGGTCAGGCAGTAGTGCACCTGGTTAAGTGCTCACATTACAGTGCACAAGGACCCAGGTTCAAGCCCCTGGTCACTACCTTCAGTGGGAAAGCTTCACAAGTGGTGAAGCAGAGCTGCAGGTGTCTATCTCTTTCCCTATCTTCCTCTCTCCTTTCAAATTCTCTCTTTCTCTATCAAATATATATATATATTTTAAGAAAAGAAGTCCTTGGGAACCTCACCTCTTCAGAGCCCTTTTCCACTAGGGAAATATAGAAATAGGCTGGGGGTTGGGGGTCGGGCTGTAGCACAGCAGGTTAAGCACACGTGGCATGAAGAGTAAGGACCGATGTAAGGATCCTGGTTCAAACCCCCAGCTCCCCACCTGCAGGGGAGTCGCTTCACAGGCGGTGAGGCAGATCTGTAGGTGTCTATCTTTCTCTCTCCCTCTCTGTCTTCCCCTCCTCTCTCCATTTCTCTCTGTCCTATCCAACAACGACAACATCAGTAACTACAACAATAATAACTACTACAACAACAACAAAAAAAACAAGGGCAACAAAAGGGAAAATAAATAAATATTAAAAAAAAAAAAAAGAAATAGGCTGGGGGTATGAATTGACCTGCCAACATCCAAGTCCAATGGAGAAGCAATTACAGAAGCCAGAACTCCCACCTTCAGCCCACAAAGAATTTTGGTTCATAGTTCCAGAGAGGGGAAAATGTCAAGGGAAGATGACCAGAGGGCTCTGAACTCCTATTCCATCAGGATACAGAGGAAGAAGAGGGAAAAGGGAAGGCCACTAGGAAGTAGTAACAGGTGTAGGTGTGAGACTTAGAAAAGAAGAGAAAGCAAGGTCATAGAAAAATTGGAATATATATTTAATAGAAATAATAGTCAACCTGTATCTGTGACCTTGGGAGAACTATTGCAGTTTCCATTGGAGGGAATGGGGACACAGAATTCTGTTGGTCTTAACAGTGTAGAAGTATACCCCTGATATCTCATATTTTGCGAATCAATATTAAATCACTAATTTAACAGAAGGCCATCTCTGCATCTATTGAGATTAAAAAAAAGAAAGTAAGTATATATTTAGAAATAATTATAATAATGAATAAAAAATTGGCCTGTGAGTAGTGACACCACATATGTCTGAAGCCCCAGATCTGCATAATTAAATTTTGGGTAGGCCGGAGATAAATCTCATTGGGTAGGACATCTGCATTGACTTGTAGGTAACCTAGGATCAAGCCTTTGGTACCACATAGGAGTTACTGTGTCCTCAGAGTAAGCACTAGTACTGGGGTTTCTTCTTTTTTCTTTGTCTTTTTCTCTCTCCCTACCCCACAAATAATAATAATAATAAATGATCCAGAATAGTGAAATCATGCATGGGTCAAGTCCCAAGACCACACACACATATTTCTTTAAAAGTTTTTGGAATTTCAGAATATGCATATAGTATGGTGCCAGCTGAAGACCCTAGCAGGGGTCCAATAGTATCTGATGGAAGATTAGGAAGATATAAAAAAAAAAAAACTTAAAAAAATTATTTATTTATTCATGAGAAAGATAGGAGGAGAGAAAGAACCAGGCATCACTTTGGTATATGTGCTGCCAGGGATCAAACTCAGGACTTCATGGTTGAGAATCTAATGCTTTATCCACTATGCCACCTCCCATAAATTTATCCCAGGCTTGTCTGAATGCTTCTCAGTCTGTGTGTCAGTTTACTATAGTTCCTGACCTATGAATTTAATCTTGTGTTGGGAGAAATTAAGAGTTTACTTACGTCTTAGAGTTAGCATATCATATGTGAAAATCGAAACTGTTCCAGTCTCATGTAGGAGTTACAAGAGAACTTTTCTCCCCAATTCTGTATATTTAACACCCCTTCATTTCTGTCTCCCCCATGCACTTGTCAAAAATGAAACAAAACAAAATGGAACAGAATCCCTGATTAATAGCATTTTTTGTTTTCCTCAGTGTAAATACTTCTACAATAGAAAGTTTCAATCTACTGAAGTTGTGACTTGAAAAAATCCTATACTTAACTACCAGCTTTTATGAGTTCTCAGGAGCCTGAACGTTCTTTCCCTCTCTCTCTTTTTTCTTCTTTCCTTCCATTCTTTCTTTCTTTCTTTCTTTCTTTCTTTCTTTCTTTCTTTCTTTCTTTCTTTCTTTCTCTCCCTCTCTCTTTCTTTCTCTCTTTCTTCTTTTCTAGAACACTGATCAGCTCTGGCTTATTGTGGTGCAGGGGATTGAATCTGGGATTTCGGAACCTCAGGTGTGAGAGTTTCTTTGCATAATTATTATTCTATCTGCCTCCGCCCAAGCCTGAACTTTGTTTTATTTAATGTTTATTTGTTAAGATAGTGACAGAGAAGGAGAGAGAGGAGAGAGAGAGAGAGAGAGAGCATTGAAGCTTCTTTCAATGCCATGGGGGCTGGGCTAGATCCTGGATTGTGTACATGGCACCAGTCCCAAACCTGAACTTCCTTAGGCCTATAATACCTGCCTTCTAAAGTATTCAGTAGTTTCCTTACTTATTTAATCTGGAAAATCACTCATGGTAGATTCCTCAACTAAACATAACAGTGAATATATATTTCATGAATGCAGAGATATTTTTCTTTTTATATATATATTATTTATTATTTTCCCTTTTATTACCCTTGCTGTTTTTTATTGTTGTTGTAGTTATTATTTGTTGTTGTTACTGATGTCGTTGTTAGATAGGACAGAGAGAAATGGAGAGAGGAGGGGAAGACAGAGAGGGGGAGAGAAAGATAGACACCTACAGACCTGCTTCACCACTTGTGAAGTGACCCACCCCTACAGGTGGGGAGCCAAGGGCTTGAACAGGGATCCTTATGCCAGTCCTTGCACTTTGCACCACGTGCACTTAACCTGCTGCGCTACCGCCCTACTCCTGATATGTTTTCTTTTATAATTTATTTATTAGATGAAAAACCAGTCATCTAGCAGAGTGCTGACCTGGTGTAGTGGCTCTGCACATGGGTTCTGAGGCAGGCAGAGCTTCAAGTTCAAACCCCACTCTCACCAGAAGCTCGTGGTTCACCCCTCTGAGGGATGAAACAAACAAACAAATAACAACAACAACAACAAAACCAGTGATCTACAGGAATGTAAGCCCTGTGCTCTACCAACTGAGAAACTTCCCTAGCAGAGACTTTGTTCACTATTGTACTCCCAGAGTGTAGAAAGTACCTAGAGGGATGACAAAATAGCTCCCTTGGATAGTGTGCTCTTTAAGTGTGTGCTCAAACCAGGTCTGAGCCCTGCTTTTACCACCTTGAAGGGAGCTTCAGTGCTGTGGTGTCTTGAGCTTTCTTTCTGCCTCTCTTTATCTCTATAAAAAGATAAAGCCTAAAGAGAAAGTATCTGATAATAGAAAGATCTTAGTAATTGTGTGTGTGTGTGTGTGTGTGTGTGTGTGTGTGTGTGTGTGTGTGTGTGTGTGTGTGGTGGTGATGGTTCTGAGGCACATTCTTCGGTCTGGTGAGGGTAAACACCTCTGACATGTGTTGGGCCACAAAGCACTGTCTTCTTCTTGGTTATTAAATATTAAAGCTGTATATGGGGAGTTGGGCGGTAGCGCAGCAGGTTAAGCGCACATGCGTGGCGCAAAGCGCGAGGATTGGAGTAAGGATCCTGGTTCAAAGCTCCCCCCCCCCCGCCCCCCAGCTCCTCGCCCACAGGGGAATAGCTTCATAGGTGGTGAAGCAGGTCTGCAGGTGTCTTTCTCTCCCCCTCTGTGTCTTCCCCTTCCTCTCTCCATTTCTCTCTGTCCTATCCAACAACGACGACATCAGTAACTACAACAATAAAAAACAAGGGCAACAAAAGGGAATAAATAAATAAATAAATATTTTAAAATCCATTTAAAAGCTGTATATGTGTGTGGACATATATATCAAAACAAACAACAACAAAAAGCTATCATTGGCAGCAGAGACTTTTTTTTTCCTTTTACTTATTTATTTTATTTATTTTTCCCTTTTGTTGCCCTTGCTGTTTTTTATTGTTATTGTAGTTACTATTGTTGTTATTGATGTTATCGTTGTTGGATAGGACAGAGAGAAATCGAGAGGGGAGGGGAAGACAGAGAGGGGGAGAGAAAGATAGACACCTACAGACCTGCTTCACCACTTGTGAAGAGACTCCTGCAGGTGGGGAGCCGGGGGCTCCAACCGGGTTCCTTACGCCGGTCCTTGCGCTTTGTGCCATGTGCGTTTAACCCGCTGCGCTACCACCGGATCCCGGAGACTTTTCTTATGCCCTATACTCTTTCTGTGACATGTTTCTAATGATCTAGTTGGCTTTTTTTTTTTTTAATTCTGTTTTCAGGAAAATGTAGCCACATTTTTTCACATTTAAAATTACTTCCTAAATTGATCATCTCTATATTTATCATGCCAGTCATCTCGATTTCTTTTTTATGTCCCTTTGCTCTTGAGTCAAGACACTTGTCTTCCTGATAGAATCCTTAGCATTATGAAGTTAAGTTATGAGTCTACCAGAAGCACGACTGTTGATATAAATTTTGTCCATCTTCATTCAGAAGTAGTAATAGTTGTTGGTGTAACTTGGAATGGAAGAGAAGATGGGACCATCAGGGGGAAATATATATATATATCAATAGAGATAGTAGTCAACCTCTATCTGTGACCTTGGGAGAACAGTGGGAATGGGGATACAGAACTCTGGTCGTGGGAATGGTGTGAAATTATACCCCTGTTATCTTATAATTTTGTAAATCAATATTAAGTCACTAAAAAACAAAACACACACCAAATCTTGCCTTTTTTTAATCTGTCACCCAGGATGGATAATCCTCTGTGGATGGTGCTGTCCTCCTGAACTGACTTAGGTCTACTGTTTCCCATCGTCTTACTTTGTTCACGCACAGCTCATTTCATCTTTATGTGCCTTAATGAGAGCCCCCTACCCAAAGTTTCCTAAGTATGTTCCTTCAAAGGGCAGGCCATGCCTGCATTCTCTTGCTATCAATCATTTTGCTACCTCAAAAGTTATTGATAATGCTTGGCACACTCTCTGCTTATCTTCTGAGCCCTCCTCCCACCTCCCGCTCAGATCTGGTCACAGTTGTGTGACTACCTGGTATAGCTGTTGCAGCTTTTAAAGGGTGATTCCCCAATTGAAGTTATTGTTGAGGTCTTATCTGACCTTTTGAGAGGGCACTTCTCAAGAACTTCCTGGAACTGCACTCTCTTGTTGGGGGTAGTGAGATGTAGATTAGTCCAGTGTGTTTTATGAAAGCTCACTTTCCTTTTTTTAGAGTTTCTTGGATTCCAGTCACCCATTTTGTTTTGGTAGTAACCAAAACAAGCAAGAAGGACATCTACTAATTTTCTTGAAAGCAACTGAACCAAGGGCATATTTCACCTTTCATTTTAGACTAGCTTATATGGAAAAGCTGTCTCTTAAGGATATCTCTTAAGGACAACTTTCTCTCTGAAAATTGTGGTGGTAATTTTCAGTGCTGGGCAATCAGAATGCATACCAGATTTTGACGTAAGGGAGACATTTGGCCCAACTCTGAGAAATAAGAGAAAGTGAGAACTTATAGCCAAAGAACAGGGAGGGGATTTAGTAGATGGAAAGGGAAATCAGGGATAAAAAAAGAACTCAGTGTTGGGGAGGGTTTAAGCCCTGGAACATGATGGCAGAGGAGGACCTGGTAGGGGTTGAATTGTTACGTGGAAAATTGGAAAATGTTATGTATGTACAAACTATTGTATTTTACTGTCAACTGTAAACCATTAATCCCCCAATAAAGAAATTTTTAAAAAAAGAATAAAAGGTAGAGAAATAAGAGAACTGGAAAAATGGGTAGAGGGAGGAGGAAACAAAATAAAACTATCAAACTGAAAAAAAAAAGGGAAGCAGTTCAGATAAATAGGATTTAAAAAAAATTTTAAAGCAATAAAACAGAATCTAATTTTATTTATTTATTTATTTATTTATACATACATAATTCACAAACGGATTTTATTTCAGTTAAAATATACAGCATGCAAAATTATGGTAAACAAAGTATATTCCTGGGAGGCTGGGTGGTGGTGCACTTTGTTAGGCATACATAATTCTAAAGCAAGGACCCATACAAAGATGTGGGTTTGACCCCCTGACTCCCCACCTGCAAGGGAGACGCTTCACAAGTAGTGAAATAGATCTACAGGTGTCTATCTTTCTCCCTCTTTCTATTTCTTCCTCCCCTCTCAATTTCTCTCTATCCTATTCAATAAAATGGGAAGGGGGATAGCTACCAGGAGCAGTGGATTCAAGCATCCAGAGATAACCCTAGAGGCAAATGTGTGTGTGTGTGTGTGTGTGTGTGTGTGTGTGAATTTACAAGTAAACAGCATTTCTGGACTCATGATATTCTTGTTGATCAGAGTGGCTAAATGGTAAATCCAGGGGGCAAAATAAAGGAGGAGGAACCCAAGCAGTTATCATAAGTTATTAGATTTCTGGGGTGGGGGGGGGGAGTTCTGGATAAACTGGTTTAGCAGAATTCTTGCTAAAATTGGACAAAGTAGAGGCAAACATAGGAGCTGAGGATATAGATCGACTTCTATCAATGCCCCTGTCCAATGGAGAAACACAGAAGCCAGAACTCCCACCTTCTGCACCCCAAAAAGAAAAATGGCCACCAGGAGCTGTGGATTTGTAATGCTGGCACTGAGCACCAGCGATAACCCTGGTGCCAATAAGAAAGAGAGAGAGGAGAGATACCTACAGCCTCTTCCACCACTTGTGAAGCTTCCTTCTTGCAAGTGACGACAGGGACTTCAACCAGGATGCTTGATCATGGTAACTTGTGTGCTTTACCATTTGCACTGCCACCCAGTCCCCTCCCTTTTTTTTTTTTTAACATACACCAATTCCAATAAATTTTAACTTTGCATACTGTAATTAGGGGTAATCAGCAATGTTAAGTCAATAAACATCTACTCTTGCTTTTAGTGTGCAGAAGTGAAGTAACAATGTAAATGCTTCTTAGGAAATAATCAGATAGTAGAGACAACTAGGATATGCAAGAGAGAGTATAACAATGAAAATTACCATATGCATAGAAACCAGAAACCTAGACTATTCTCCTTAGAATTAGTACAGAAACATTATTCAACATATAACATTTATAACTTGTTCACAGATACACTTTTATAGTGAGTGTACAAGACTTCAAAAGAAAGTCATAATGAGACAGCTGGCCTATATTAATAGATGATCATAACTTATAGTGAAGATTTTGGCTATCTGAGGTAGAGTGAGTGATCTTTGTAAATGTCCATTCTAGAGATAGCAGGGTCTTGTAGCAGTTTAAATGTGGTTCTATTCTTCTGAAGTGGAGGAAGGAGCTGACTAAATGTTGTACTGGACATAGAAGACACATGATCACTTCAAAGAGACAATATGTCTCTGGTGCAGGCATGACTGAGACTTGGCCTTTTATGTCTATAGATGAAGGGAGAGGAACCAGGACAGTCCTTGCTATAAACAAAACTCTTTAGTATACTAGTTTCTAGTGGGGAGTAGTCTATGAACTGGGGAATGGAAAGAAAAAGAAGTAAGGCCATAAATAGTGGCCTTTTGCCATCCAATGATGTCATAATGATAGTAATGTGTTATGAACTAGGGAGTATGGTTAATAGCATACTTACATAAAAATATATATACCCAAGGATAGTTATGAAGTTAGGTTTGTTTTTCAATGTCTTTTTATTTTCCCCTCAACCTCCTCTCTCACTCCTTCTTTCCTGAGTTCCCTTTCTTCCACTCTTAGGCTGGTTCCCTGGCTGACCAAGGACTCCTTACTGTAAATTTTTCCCTAAACAGTATGACACACTGGACATATATATATTTCTCCCTTCTCTTTCCCTTGGTACTTCTGTGACAACTGATTTAGTCCCTGTGATTAGTAAGCACAGACCTCAGATGAAGGCAAAGGGGGCCCCTACACTGAGCACCTTGAGGGCTGTTCTACTTGGACCTTTCTTCATGGGGGAGAGATTCATTTATTTATTTATTTATTTATTTATTTATTTATTCCCTCCAGGGTTATTTCTGGGCTCGGTGCCTGCACCATGAATCCACCGCTCCTGGAGGCCATTTTTCCCCCTTTTGGTTGCCCTAGTTGTTGCAGCCTCGCTGCGGTTATTATTGCCATTGTTGACGTTGCTTTATTGTTAGATAGGACAGAGAGAAATGGAGAGAGGAGGGGAAGACAGAGAGAGAGGGGAGAGAAAGATAGACACCTGCAGACCTGCTTCACCGCCCGTGAAGCGACTCCCCTGCAGGTGGGGAGCCGGGGGCTCGAACCGGGATCCTTACGCTGGTCCCTGCGCTTTGCGCCACGTGCGCTTAACCCACTGCTCCACCGCCCGACTCCGGGGGGAGAGATTCTTGGGTCCAGAGGCTTGCCCTTCCCTATCTTGGAACCTGTGTTCTCTTCTAGAGCACATTTCATGGACATGAGACCCCAATGATCCCCAGCCTCTTTCAGATCTATCATGTGTGCTGATGCGCTATGGGGCACAGTGTTGTCTCTGGCATATGCAGCCCAAAACCAGGGTAGTCAAGGGGCAGTTGTTTGTGGAGGCAAACAGAGCATAAAGCAAAGTAGGGTGTCCACGTTTATGTGCAGGAAGCCCTTGGAGTGTGATATGGAGCCAGAGTAGTAGGAGACAGGTGGCTGGACATGAGTCTGGGCCTTCATATGGCCCCATGGGGAACTTGAGATATATATATATTTTTTTGCCTCCAGGGTTATTTCTGGGGCTTGGTGCCTGCACTGCTCCTGGTGGCCATCTTTTTTCCATTGTTGCTGCTGTTGTTGTTGTTGCTGCTATTGTTGTTGGATAGGACAGAGAGAAAATGAGAGAAGGGAAGACAGAGAGGAGGAAAGACACCTGCAGACCTGCTTCACTGCTTGTGAAGCGACCCCCCTACAGGTGGGGGGCTGAGGGGTTTGAACCCAGATCATTGCATGGGTCCTTGAGCTTAGCACTATGTGAGCTACTGTTCGGCCCCTGGAATTTGAGAATTCTAATTCAATCTCAGCTGTTATTAAGAATAGAAGGATGGGGGTAGGGATAGATAGTATAATGGTTATGCAAAGATACTTTCATGCCTGAGTCTCTGAAGTCTCAGGTTCAGTCCCCTGCACCACCATAAGCCAGAGCTGAGCAGTGCTCTGGTTTAAAAAAAAAAATATATATATATATATATATATATATATATATATATATTAAAGTAAAAATAAAAAAGAGTAGAAGGATAGAATGTATTTTGTCTCTTTTTTTCCTACTTGATTTATCATTTTTTAGCTATTTAAAATCATAGTTTGTAGGCCTTCTTTATCATTCTTGTTCTGGCAAATATAAAGTCTGTCTTGGGTTGAACTTCCACAGGTATCTGGACTTTGATAGGCAACCCGAGAATCACAATGCCTTTATACCAGGAAGAGTCATCCTAGTGAGGACAGGACAAATGCTATGGCAGGTGACTGATCTTTGGTGTCATGGGCAAAGGGAGTGGGGAGTGCAGGTGAGTAGGGATGGGATTGCCTCATCTGCCTTTGTCAACAGATTCTGCTAGAGAACTGTGGTTGAATAATCTGTTATCACTAAGATGTGTAAATTAAAGAAAGTCACCTGTTCTACATTCTATCAGGATATTAAATCATCCCTCCCACTTTTACCTATAGTGGGAGAAGGGAACCTGTACTGGCTATGAATAGTGCTTTTTTTTTTTTTTCTTTCGGAAGACATGTCACTGTATGATGAAGATTTTTAATGGGGAAACTGTGATACATAAAAGATGTTTTATTGGGTAGGGGAAATAGCATAATGGTTATCCAAAAGACTTTCATGCCTGAGGCTCCAAAGTCCCATGTTTAGTTCCCTGCACCACCATAAGTCACAGCTGAGTAGTGCTCTGGCAACACCAGGTAACACATAATACACAGAATAAATAAATAAAGTAGTAATGATGAATAATAAATAAATAAATAAATTTAAAGGTGCCCTACCTATGACAAGGGAAGTAACTCAGTAAGCATAGCATAAGACTTACACGTTAGATCGTAGGTTTGGTGCCCAGCAGCAAGGCACTCTTGTCTCTCTCTCTCTCTCTTAAAATAACTAAATCTCAAAAACTAAAAAGTGAAAGGGTCTGTCAGTGGTTGGTTAGGAAAAGTGATTCTTAGTAGGATAGAAGTCTGAGTCTCAGTGGAACCAAAGAACAGAGTTGTAGGCAGGAAACCTGTTTCAGGGCCTGATTGAGGCAGAAAAGACCCAGAGCAAGCCCAGTGTCTGTGGGTCACACATTCCATGGAGCTCTCTACCCATTATCTTTCTTTCTTCCTCCCTCCTCCAGGTTCCCACAGTCAGTTCTTGCCTGTTCTCATTAAGGCACATTAGAGATCAGAAAAGGACTGCTGGGGCAGGCATGGCTAATCTTTGTTAAATAGAACTTTCAGAAATAAAGGGGAAAACCAGAACTATTTCCCCCCATCAAATAAACTGTGTTTCTCAGACAAGGGAACTCTTGGGGATTTCCCTCAGGAAAGCCAAGGATGTTTGTTTTGTTTTACATTTATGAATAGGGACTAATTTATTCATTAAATCAGTTTACTGAGTTTCTATTATTAAGCAAGCAGCACTCCAGGTTCTAGAAAAATTGAAATAAACAGAAATGACAAAACCTTTGCTCTCTTGCTCTGTATATTCTATTAGAAGAATCAAGTAATAAACAAGATAAATAGCAATGATAGTGTGCTGTGAGTTAAGTAATGAGCAGTGCTGGAAGAAAATAATAATGGTACAAAGTAAGGTGATCAGGGAATGCCTAAATAAAAACTGAAGGAGGCAGTGTAAATGGGGATATGTGGAGGAGAAGGGATAATGAGGATAAATGGGGTAGGAACATTCTCTGCTTTGAAGAGCAAATGAAAACAAAGACCAGAGGTGGGAGTGTACCAACCAGTTTAGGGATTAACAGAACAGTGTGACTAAAATCAAGAATAGGAATAGCAAACAAACAGCCCCTACCCTCCACCCCCAACACACACACATGCACCCACATTTCCACCATGGCTACACACAGAAAGGGGAAGGGCACAGGAGAGAACAGAATCTGAGGGCAGAAAGGTGTGGGAGGAGGAGGGCCTCTGTAAGCACTTTGATTCACTCTTAACAAGATGGGAAGCTACGGTAAGGTGTAAAGTGCTGTGAAACTTGATACATTTCAACAGAATCACATTATTGATAGTAAACGGTGGAGGTCAAGGGTGAAACCTATTAGGAGCCTATTGAAATAATCTCTGGAAGAAGAGAAAACACACACACACACAAACAAAACCTTGAACTCCTTCCTTTTAACTCCTTTCTTTTTCTTCACAGCACACAATCAATCATTAGCAGTTTTAAATTCTATTTTCAAAATATGTTCAGAATCTCACCAGTCATCTTCACTATCCAGGCCTAAAATATTTTCTCTATATTCTTTTTAAAAATTTTTTTATTTATAAAAAGGAAATACTGACAAGACCATATGATAAGAGGAGTACAATTCCACACAATTCCCAACACCAGAACTCCATATCCAATCCCCTCCCTTGATAGCTTTCCTATTCTTTATCCCTCTGGAAGTATGGACCCAGGGTCATTATGGGGTGCAGAAGGTGGGAGGTCTGGCTACTGTAATTGCTTCCCCGCTGAACATAGGTATTGGCAGGTTGATCCATACTCCCAGAATTCTCTGTTTTCTGCATATGAGTGAAACTATCCTATAGTTGTCCTTTACCTCCTTTTACTTCACTAAACATAATTTCCAATTCCATCCACTTTATCCCGAAGGACACAATATCATCTTTTCTTTATTGCTGAGTTGTATTCTATGGAGTATATATGTCCCATAACTTTTTTATCCAATCATCTGTCGGAAGGCATTTTGATTGTTTTTGCTATTGTGAATAAAGCCACTATGAACATGGGGGTGTATATATCCTTTCAAATCAGTGTTATTATATCTTTTGGGTAAATGCCTAGGAGTGAAATTGCTGGATCACAAGGTATTTCCATTTGTATTTGTTTAACCTGGGTCCTTGTGCACTGTAATGTGAGCACTTAACTAAGTGTGCCCCCACCTGCCCCCTTAATAGCTGTTATGTCGGGCTGCACCACGGAGAAGAGAGAGAGGAGATCTAGAGCGAAGAGGAAACACAAATCTTTATTTGCGCTGGCATCTCAGAGTTGGGTGCGAGAGAAACAGGTTAGGCCACATGGAGGTAGCGAAAATGGCTGTCTCACGCAGTAACCTTTCCTGCGTTTAAACACCAAAGTGAAGCGCCGGCAAGAGAGAGAGGTGCAGAAGAATAAGGGATTTTATAGGAGTAGCTTTCGAGAGAATGGGAAGGGGTAGGAGTAACCAAAGCACTTCAACTTCTTCTTCTTCTAGCGTTTGCCCTTCTTCTGTAGCCAGTCAACAGTGTCAGGTTGAGCCTATGGTGGGGAAAATAGACAATGCCCTGAGGGCACAACATGGTGGAACAGGCACTTGGAGAATGTCCCAACTCTCGCAGGAACTAGCAATAGCCCGAGGGGACAACATGGCAGATGTGACTGCGTCTTTACAATTTCCCAGCACTGTTATTTAAAAATCAAGCAATAAGGAGCCAGGTGGTGGTGCACCTGGTTGAGCACTCACATTACAGTGTGCAAGGACCCAGGTTCAAGCCCTTGGTCCCCACTTGCAGGGGGAAAGGTTCATGAGAGGTGAAGCAGGGCTGTGGTGTATGTCTCTCTCCCTTTCTGTCTCACCCTTTCTCTTGATTTCTGGCTGTCTCCACCCAATAAATAAATAAATAAATATAATAGAAAAAAATCTAAAGAAATAATAAATAAAATGTCTTTAAAAAAGATAAATAGATTTTTGAAGTGAAGGTATATAAAAAGATGGAATTCAAGGGAATTTTGTCTGGAAGGTGTCCTTGAGCTCACAGAGTAGAGACCATTGAGCAAAGTTCACCCTCCTGAGTTGAAAAAAAAATATATGGACAAGAAGTTGTCACTGAAATTAAATGGTAGCAGACCTTTATAATCTTGTGATATATGAATATGTGGGGGAAGCAAACAGTGGCCAATAAAAAATATTGCAATAGTGGTAATATAAGGAAATAGTATCATCATATTAGAAGTGTTGGAAAGGTTATAAACTGCTGGGAAATTGTGCAGTCACATCTGCCATGTTGCCCCCTCGGGCTATTGCTAGTTCCCACGAGAGTTGGGACATTCTCCAAGCGCCTGTTCCACCATGTTGTGCCCTCAGGGCACTGTCTATTTCCCCGAGATATTTGGAGTGCTTTGGTCACTCCTCCCCCTTCCCATTCTCACGAGAGTTATTATCCTATCCTGGAGTGCTATGGTTACTCCACCCCCTTCCCATTCTCACGAAAGCTACTCCTTTAAAAGCCCTTCTTCTTCCGCACCTCGCTCTCTTGCCAGCGCTTCACTCCGGTGTTCAGACGCAGGAAAGGTTACTGCGTGAGGCTGCCATTTCGCTACCTCCACATGGCCCAACCTGCTTCTCTAGCACCCAACTCTGAGGTGCCATCGCAAATAAAGATTTGTGTTCCCTCTTCGCTCCGGACCTCCTCTCTCTCTTCTCCGCAGTGCACAACAACAATAAACAGTGGTTATGTTCAACATAGAAATCAATTGCTTCCACACGTTCCCTCCTCCACTGTATCTTTTTACTATGATCAACAAATTGGGTTGTGTACATTTTCTTACTGAACTTTGCTAAATAAACTTTTGTAGTAGTCAAAAATACTTTCTCAAGTGTTCTGAAAATGTAAGATAGAATATTAAACAAAGAGGGAGCTGGGTGGTAGTGCAGCAGGCTAAGTGCACATGGCACAAAGCTCAAAGGCCTGTGTAAGGATCCTGGTTTGAGCAGGGGTCGATTCGCAAGAGGTGAAGCAGGTCTACAGGTGTCCATCTTTCTCTCCTCTTCTCTGTCTTCCCTTCCTCTCTTATTTTCTCTCTGTCCTATCCAATGACAACAATAACAATAACCACTACAACAAGCATAACAACAAGGGCAACAAAATGGGAAAAATGGCCCCTAGGAGCAGTGGAATTGTAGTGCAGGCATGAGCCCCAGCAATAATCCTGAAGGCAAAAAAAGAATATTTAATAAAGAAAGAGAAGAAGCCCTAGGTATGACTACTGGAACACTCTAGTATTTATGACAAGGCATAAGAGGAAAAGCAAGTAAAACAAGGAGAAAGTGATACAGGAAGAGAATAGTACAAGTGTGGTGCCTAGGGCCAGGCAGTGGCACATCTAGTTAAGCACACACATTACACTGCTTAAGGACCTGGGTTCAAGTCCCTGGTCACCACCTACAGGGGGAAACTTCATGAATGGTGAAGCAGGGCTACAGGTCTCTCTCTCTCTCTCTCTCTCTCTCTCTCTCTCCCTCTCTTCTCAATTTCTCTTTGTCTCTATGTAATAATAAATAAATAAATAAATGTTAAAAAATAAATGTTAAAAATATAGAATTATGGTGCCTATCCTGGAAGCCAAGTGAAAAATTTGTGTCAAGGAGGAGGGAGCAAACTCTTGTATCAATTGCTGCCAATAAAGGAAGTAAGATGAGGACTGAGAATCCTCCAAGTTCTAAGTTAGTAATGACTTTGAAAAGAGTCTTGTGAGAGTCAGAGAGAGAGCTCTCTCTCTGGTAGGACCCTGCTAAGCCATGAACAGGAAACAGGTTCAAACCCCAGCACCTTATGAGACTGTCATAACACTGGGAGAAACTCTAGTGCTACGGTGTCCCTTCCTCACTCTTTGAGTGAAAAAACTGATTCAGGAGTAGTGAAATTTCACTTGTGTTAGACTCAAGCTAAAAAAAAAAAAAAAGGGAAGGAAGAAAGAAAGAAAAAAAAGAAAGAAGAGAAAAACAAAGAGGGTCATGTTGGAAAGGTTCAAGAATGAATGAAGAAGAAAAATGGCAGCCAGTAAGTAAAAGCAGTGCTTTGTTGTGAATGGAAGAGAAAAAAGGGGCTCAAGCTAGAGCAGGAAGTAGAGTTGAAAGGTTTTCTTTTTTGTATATATGTAGAACCAGGCCCTCACATATGTGCAGTTTCACCATTTAAGACCACTTCTTCTTCCAGGTTGAGAGAGAGAGACCAACACACCCCAACTTCCTCTATGAGAGGAACATAGAGGGCTTGTTTGTTGGTAATGTTTATATTTGAATCTGTAAATTATATATATATATATATATATACATACATACACATACATATATATGTATATATATTAGGATATTTTAAAATATTTATTTATTTCATGCAATAGAAAATGCTTCATGTGAGAGAGACACAGAGGGATAGAAACCAGAAGACTATTCTGGCATGTGCAGCACCAGGAATTAAACCATGCACCTTATACATGCATGTCCTATACTCTACCTGAGTTATTTACCCAGCAACTGAGCACTTTTTTCTCTGTGTACTTATTTCAATTTAAAATCAAAACTAGGCATTGAGAGACAGCTCCCCTAGCAGAATGCAACCTTGGCCTGTGTGTTACTTAGGCTTGAACCCTAGTAATATGAGGGTGCCACATAGGGAAGGCTCTGGTGCTGACTCTCCTCTCTCCATCTTTTTCTGAAGTAAAAAGAAGGAAGAAGTCAAGCTTGGAAGCAGTGAAAGCATTCACACCCCTCCTGCTCTTTGCCACATCTTGGGTGGATCTTGAAGTTATCACGTTGAATGGAATGCAATAAGCCAGAATGAGAAGGATGAATACTAGATGATCATACTCATAGAGGGAACTTTTTAAAAAAAATATTTATTTTATTTATTTATTCCCTTTTGTTGCCCTTGTTGTTTTATTGTTGTAGTTATTATTATTGTTGTTGTCGTCATTGTTGGATAGGACAGAGAGAAACGGAGAGAGGAGGGGAAGACAGAGAGGGGGAGAGAAAGATAGACACCTGCAGACCTGCTTCACCGCCTGTGAAGCGACTCCCCTGCAGGTGGGGAGCCGGGGTTCAAACCGGGATCCTTATGCCGGTCCTTATGCTTTGCGCCACCTGCGCTTAACCCACTGCGCTACAGCCCGACTCCCAGAGGGAACTTTTAAGAAGCAAAGACAATAAGAGACTACATAAGGTGAAACTTTGACTGGGTGTGTTGCACTGATCCAAAGCAAAGGACTCTGGGTAGGATGACAAAGAATGGAATGGAGGACCTCTGGGGTCCTGATATATGATAGTGGTAAAGGATCTAGGTTGGAGGGGAGAGTGTCTTGCAGAGGGAGATGAAAAATTGTACTCATGTGTCAAGAACTATACTGTAAACCATTAACTGCTCCCACCCCCTAATAAAATGGGGAAAAAACTGAAGTGGAAAAAAGATAAAATAAATAGATAAAAATAGAAAAATAAAAAATAGTAAATGGTAAAATAGATAGATGGTAAATGGTAAATGGTAAAATAGATAGATAGTTAGAAGAACACTTTTTTTTTTTAACCAGAGCACTGTTCAGCTGTGGCTTGTGCGGGGGATTGAACCTGGGACTTTAGAGCCTCAGGCATGAGAGTCTGTTTGCATAACCATTATGCTATCTACCCTCCACCGGAAGAACATTTTCTAATTGAAAAAAGATCCTTTGTACATCTGTGGAAATGTAAATTGAGTCAATCTTTATGCACAATTGTCTAAAAAGACACGTGCACACCTATGTTTACTGCAATGTTACTTATAGCAGCCTAAATAGAGAACTGAACCAAGTGCCCACTGACAGACTAGTGGGTTAAGAAGTTATAGCAGGAGGTCCGCAGTAGCTCAGCAAGTTAAGCAGAAGCTCAAAACCCGCATAAGGATCTCCATTCAAGCCCTAGATCTCCCCCACCCCCGGCAGGGAGGTCGCTTTAGAAGTGGTAAAGCAGGTTAGCTTTGTCTTCTCCTCCTCATTTGATTTCTCTCTGTCCTACCCGACAACAACAGCAGCAATAATAATAACAAGGGCAACAAAAATGGGAAAAAATGGCCTCCAGGAGCAGTGGATTCGTAGTGCAGGTATTGAGCCCCAGTGATAACCCTGGAGGCAAAAAAAAAAAAAAAAGGAAAAAGAAGGGGGTGAGGTGGTAGTGCAGAGGGTAAGCACACATGGTGTGAATTACAAGAACCAGAGTAAGAAACAGCATAAGGATCCTGGTTCAAGCCTCTGGCTCCCCACCTGCAGCCGGGTAGCCTCACAAACGGTGAAGCAGGTCTGTAGGTGTCTATCCTTCTCTCCCCCTCTCTGTCTTCCCCTCCTCTTTCCATTTCTCTCTGTCCTATCCAACAACAACAACAGCAATAACAATAATAATAACAACAATGATCAAACAACAGACAACAAAAGGGAAAATAAATAAATATTTTTAAAAAAGAAGAAGTTATAGCAGAAGGAAGTTGGGGCCAACTTGCAGAAGATAGATTCGGCAGTGAGTGCAACCTAGAATGTTCCTAGCCATGACCACAGAATGCAGGCTCAGACCTACAGGGATGCAGAGGTTACTCAGGCTCCTGGGGTGGATATGAGCCCCAGATCAAATTGATGGGGTTTATGGTTAACAATATTTATATATATTTTCCAATATGTAGGAGCTACTCTCTATCCTGATTCAGCTCTCTAGTCCTATTTTCAACTCTGACATCATCTCCCCAGGTAATACCTTTGGTCCACCTGCATGTTAGCTGTTGGGCTCAGGCAAAAGTTAGTAATGTTTTGGATACTTTGGAATATACCTAAATTAGACCTACTAGCTTTTTCAAAAATGGAAACCCCAAGTCTCATCTGCTATATTCTTGCCTTTGGGTTCTTGATTATTAAACAATTTGTTCTGTTTTATATCTTGATGCTTTTTCAGTCACCAAGTTGCAGATGCTACCATGGTGCCAACCTGACTTCCATAGGCAGATGACCTCACCAAAGTACCCTGGAACTCCACATCTCTCCAGAGCCTACCCTACTAGGAAAAAATAAAAACAGGCTGGGAGTATGGATCAACTTGCCAACACCCATGTTTAGTAGAGAAGCAATTACAGAAGCCAGATCTTCTACCTTCTGTTGCCCATAATGATCCTGGGTCCATACTCCCAGAGGAATAAAGAATAGGAAAGCTTCCAATGGAGAGGATGGGATATGGAACTCTGGTAGTGGAAATTGTACCCTCTTATCCTATGGTCTTGTTGATATTTTTATTTTTAAAATGGGGGGGAGCTATAGTGGTCTCTTCAGGTTCCTAGTGCGCCGTGTTTCTGGCTTCTTGGCAGCAACAGCAGGCATCAAGGACCAGGTAATGCAATTTGTTCAGCCAAGTTGGCAGTTTGTAAAGGACTCTCTTCAGCTGGTTAAAGATGCACCAAATGGGGCTGGGTGGTGGTGCACCTGGTTGAACACACATATTACAATGTTCAAGGACCCAGGTTTGAGCCCCTGGTCCCCACCTGCAGGGGGAAAGCTTTGCAAGTGGTGAAGCAGTGCTGCAGGTGTTTCTCTGTCTCTCTCCCTCTCTATCACCCTCTTGATTTCTGGCTGTCTGTATCCAATAAATAAAGATAATAAAAAAGTAAAAATAAAAAGATGCACCAAACCTGATAGAAAAGAACTCCATCTTCTTCAGGTGGTAGATAGAGTATGTTATCCAACCCCCCTTCAGAGGATGGAACATTCTCTACCATTGTTGATCCACAGTGAGGGCAAGATCATTTGGACCCAAAGGGGTCCATTATGTTGTTCCTGATGGAGATGACCAGTGATAGTGGAGAGAGTGATCTATTTGAGATCTAGGCTCATCATGTTTGTGGCGGAATCCCAGGACTAGGGCCCCAGCTGATGGGGTGGCCCGATAGTGACTAAAGAGTCTTCATTAAAGTATGCCAGTCTCTTGCTCTTATTAAGCTTTTGTAGTCCTTACTTTGATAAGGTTAGCTTTGGAGTGAAGATGGGTCCTGAAATTGGTGCAACTCGGAATGTTCCTACTGATGACCACAGAATGCAAGTTTGAACCTACAGGAATGTAGAGGTTACATAGACTCCTAAGCTGAATATGGGTTCCAGATCAAATCCATGGGGTTTACAGTCAACAATATTTATACACTTTTCCCATTTGGGGGAGCTACTCTCTTCCCTGATCCAGCTTTCTAGCCCTTTTCCCAGCCATGACATCATCTCCTCAGACAATCACTTGGGTCCGCCTGCATATCAGATGTCAGACTCAGGCAAAAACTAATAAAGTCATGGGCCCTGTGGAATATACCTAAAATAGACTTACTAGCTATTTCCAAAACGGAGACTCCAAATCTTCATCTGCAATATTCCAGTCTTTAGGTTCATGATTAATCAACAAATTGTATGGCTTTATATGTTAACTCTTTTTCAGCCACCAGGTTCCAGATGCTACAATGATGCCAACCGGACTTCCTTGGACAGATGACCCCACCAACGTGTCCTGGAGCTCTGCTTCCTCAGAGGCCTGACCCACTAGGGAAAGAGAGAGACAGGCTGGGAGTATGGATTGACATGTCAACGCCCATGTTCAGTGGGGAAGCAATTATAGAAGCCAGACCTTCCACCTTCTGCACCTCATAATGACCTTGGGTCCATGTTGGGTAGTTGCCATCTCCCCCTGGCTTCTGCTTAACCATATGCCTATATAGGGATTTTACTGATCCAAAGCTTTGGTCTATTTACATAAATCACTTTTACATAAAGCACTCCAGGGCATTGGTGGTTCTATGATAGGATTCTCTCCTGCTCCACCCCCTCCTTGTCACACACTGATCCCTTCTTTGTCACACTCTGATTTTCACCAGTCACTTTTCTCTCCTCCCTCTCTATATCACATCCTGTTTCCACCCTACTTGGAGAGTATAAAAACAGCTGCTCTTCTGATTAAAGACACTTGGAAATTGCTTTCCAGCTCCGAGAGTTCCAGAGTGTATCTCCTGCGGAAGTTGGTGCAGCACGAGTTCCTGATCCCTCTCCCACACAGCAGCCTAGATCAGCTCCAGCTGAGTTCTCTCCAACCCAGAGAGCACTAGCTCAGGAAGAAGTACCCTCAGGCTATCCCGGCATCTGGCGCCCGGAACAGGGACCTGTAAGCAGCAGATTTACAAGAAGACATCTTAGCTAAGTACACACCTTTTGGGTATCTGCAATATTGTGTTAAGGCACTGTGATTTTTTTTCTTTCTTATTGTTTTCCGGAGATCTTTCCACCATGGAAAATCTTTTCCAAATCCTGCATTCTTTTTCCAGTATACAATTTTTATATATCTGGGACATTTTTCTCGGGGCTTCACCTTATATCCTGTTGATCATCATAGCAGCTTTTAAGGGATATATAGGTCAACCTCTCAAAAGGCTTAAGGACCTAGAGGCTGAGGTCAAAGAGATAAAGGAAGTAATCATAGAACTTAACCAGCACCTTAAAAACAAGAAGAAGCAAAGGCCTGTCGTGATCTTGACCCACCCTAATTCCTCTGCATCTTGCCCTGAGGCCCCTATTTTGGCATCTTGCCCTGAGGCCCCTATTTTGGCAGACACGTGTCCGAATTCTCCTTTGGACTCCACAGCCACTTCTTCGGCCACCCCCATTTTGGCAGAAACATGTCCGGAACCTCCTGCTGCCTCCACGGCTGCTTCTTCACCCCACCCTGTTTTGATAGACACATGTCCGAATTCTCCTGTAGCCTCCAAAACCACTTCTTCGGCCACTTGTCCAGAAGCTTCCACTTCGATGACTCCTCCTACCGCTACACACTTATCAGAGCAAGTCCACACATTTCCGGTCAATGTTGCCCCCAATAGACAAAAACCTCAGGCCTGGTATCCATATTCCGCCACAGACCTGAAGGAACTACGCCAGGCTATCAAAGATGACGGTGTTCATGCCCCATGGACCAGGTCCATTTTACAAGGCCTGCTTCAGAACCTTAATATCCCTCAAGATTGGAGAGATGTGACTCGTGCTACGCTCCCAGGCCCCCTCTTCCTGCAATGGGAGGCATTCTTTCGTGACGAATGTTTACAACAATCGCGGAAAAATATTCAAAATCAGCCAGAGGGTAATTTTGATGCATTGTTTGGAACAGGCCAATTAGAAACAGGGATTCATGGTCCCGGAGGTGGCACAGTGGATAAAGCATTGGACTTTCAAGCATGAGGTCCTGAGTTCGATCCTCGGCAGCACATGTACCAGAGTGATGGCTGGTTCTTTCTCTCTTCCTATCTTTCTCATAGATAAATAAATAAATAAATTCTTTAAAAAAAAAAAAAAGAAACAGGGATTCAACAGGCGGAAGCCAAGTTTCCAGCGGGGTATTTTGATCAAGTACGCCTGTGTGCATTAAAAGCATGGGAGCGGTTAACACCACCCATGGGAGCAGCCTCAGCCCCCATTCTCTCCCTGCAACAAGAACCTGATGAATCCCACGCTAAATTCATTGCCAGGGTCCAGTCGAGTTTGGAAAGGAAGATTTATAATCCTGACGCTCGTTTTCTCCTTCTGCGATCCATAGTCTGGGATGGAATGCTTCCGCATTTTCGACAGGCCTGTATCACTCTTAAAAACGAACACCCAGATACTTGGATTCTAGCTACACAGGATCTCAGATCAAGCTCTTTTCAAGGACCTATGTTACAGGCCTATGCAGCTACCTTACATAAGCAAAAAGGAGCTTGCTTTCAGTGCGGTCGACAAGGGCATTGGCGTAACCAATGTCCAGAAAATAGACCGCGACCCCGCCTCCAGTCAGGGCGACCCCACCTCCAGTCAGGGCGACCCCACCTCCAATCAGGGCAACCCCGCCTCCAGACAGGGAATCAGAGACCACGAATGCCTTGTCCCAGATGCCAGAAAGGATTTCACTGGAGGAGAGATTGTTGGTCAAGGTTCCATAGGAACGGCACGCCTCTGCCAAATGTAAACAGGGATTTAAACTAGGTATGGGGCTTCCCTTAGCCCCGCCCCCAAGAGGGAAGGAAGCAGGGCACCCGCTTGGTGCTGTGCCCTTCTTCCACAAACAGAAGCCCAGCTTGGGACCCAATCCATCGCTACACCCACCACGCCAAGTAACAATAACAGAGGGTGAGCAGAAGGAGGAACCCGCGGTATGTGGGAACTTCCAGCATAGAAATAACCGGCTGGAGCAAGAGAACAGCTCGAATTCAGAGCCTGAGATTTTATGGGCCACCCCTGTTTTAGAAAGGGGTCACCCAACTATGACAGTAAAGATTGGTAATATTCCTTTTAAATGTTTGATTGACACGGGAGCAGATAAGACAATATTAAGACAAGCAGAGGTTCCCCAGAGTTGGGAACTCCTCCCAGGACCACGCTTACATGGTGTTGGAGGATTGACTCAGGCATTCCACACACGAGATTCCCTTGTGTGGGAAGATCCAGAAGGGACTACCGGACGCTTTCAGCCTTTAATAGCTGATATAAGCACCAATTTATTGGGAAGAGACTTGCTGGAATCTTTAGATGTAGTGATATCCTCAGACACCTCTGCAGGACACCACACTCACTCCTGTGAGACTGCTAGACCCAACCAGCACCCCCAATACTAACTGCCACTGTTTGTAACAGAACTCCCCGCTTAGATTGGCTTTCTAATGAGCCTGTCTGGGTGGAACAGTGGCCTTTGCCTAGGGAGAAGCTAGAAATTAAAAAAAAAAACTCGTCCAAGAGCAGTTATCTTTGGGACACATTCGTCATTCTCGGAGCCCATGGAATACTCCAGTCTTTGTAATTAAAAAGCGCTCAGGAAAATGGCGCCTCCTCCAAGATCTTCGTGCAGTTAATAAAACCATGCAGGTTTGGGGCTCCCCCCAAAGGGGTTTGCCTCTTGCTTCCGCAATTCCCACAGGAATTCCAATCATAGCTATTGATATACAGGATTGTTTTTTCTCTATTCCCTTACACCCACAAGATTGTAAACGTTTTGCTTTCTCTGTTCCTTCTATTAATAATGCCAGCCCTGCCGATAGATTTGAATGGGTGGTACTGCCCCAGGGCATGGCTAATAGTCCTACTATTTGTCAAGAGGTTGTTAAATCTGCCCTTTTTCCATATATTCATAAGGGCCTTAAGGTTTTTCATTATATGGATGACGTGTTAATATGGGGAGAATTAGATACAGATCTCTCCGCCCTACGTGATTTTCTAATCCCTGCCTTAAAGAGAAGTGGACTTAATGTAGCTCCTGAGAAGATACAGCTAATCCCTCCAATATCTTTCTTAGGCTCAGAGATTTCCCTAACGCAGATTCGTCCTTTAAAACCTTGTGTTACTTTTCCTTCTAATCTCACTCTTGCTTCTTTACAAAGTTTTCTTGGAAATTTGAATTGGCTTAGGCAGTATCTTTATCTGCCTACGAGCTGCCTGCAACCACTGTTCGATCTGTTAAAAGGAAACAAACAGCCCTCCTCAAAGCGTATGTTAACCCCCGAAGCATCCTTGGCTCTGGAAAAAGTTAACCAGGCTCTCCAGGACATGCACCTCGTTCGATTCTCCCCCTCCTCTCCAGTAAATCTTCTAATCTTTAACTCCACCCCCACGGTAGTGGGGGCATTGTGGCAGAAACATGGCGTTCTCGAATGGCTTCATACGCCAGTAGGCGGAGCTCCAAGACTCCTTACCGAGATTGATGCCTTAGCATTTATGGTTCGCCAAGGAAGAAACAGATCGGTTCAGGTCTTAGGAAGGGAACCAGATTCAATCATTCTTCCCTTTTCTCTCACTGATACAGAATGGCTCATACGCCACCATTCTCGTTTTGCCATAAGTTTAATGGGTTTTCCAGGACAATTAGATAATCATTTTCCCTCTAATAATTTGATAGCTTCTTTACCTCTGTTGCCTCTACTAGTACCTAAACTTTTCTCTCGAGATCCCATCCCCTCTGCTCCTACAGTGTTCACTGATGGTGGAAAAAAGGGAGCTGCTGCCCTTATATATTATCCAGACCAGCAATACCCCAAACCTCTCTTTATTGAACTTCCTGATAATTCCCCTCAGTACAAAGAACTTTATGCTGTTTTCCTTGCATTAAAAGCTGTACCAGAATCCTTCAACCTTTTTTCTGACAGTGTGTATACTGTTAACTTACTTCCATGGCTTGCTCGATCTTATGTAAGAATTGATGACAACCCACTTTCTCCTCTTTTAATTCAAATTGCCTCTATGCTCTGTTCTCGAACCCATCCACTGTATGTTCAGCACCTACGTTCCCACAGCCCTCTTCCTGGTCCCCTGTCCGAAGGGAATGCTGCAGCTGACCGCCTTGCCTCCACAGGAATTCTCCTAGCCTCTGTCTCTAATCCTGCTGACTTTCATTCCCTAACCCATGTTAATCTTAAAGGTCTTCGAGCTCGATTTCCTGATATTCCTCTGCCACAGTTAAAACGTATTCTTGCTACATGTTCCTCCTGTGCAGGTCTAATCAAAACACCTGCTATTCAGACTCTGGGGGTTAATGCTCGAGGTTTAAAAGCCAACGCTCTTTGGCAAATTGATGTTACCCACATACCTAACTTTGGCAAACAAAAATATGTGTTCGTCTCAATTGATACCTTCTCTAAGTTTATGTGGGCTACAGCTCAGACTGGAGAAAACTCAAAAAAGCTTATAAGCCATATGCTCTCCTGTTTTGCTGTAATGGGCTTACCTCTTCAACTTAAAACGGATAATGGACCTGCTTTTACCAGCAAACAATTTAAAGATTTTTGTTCCCTCTGGAACATTACTCATACTACAGGCATTCCGTATAATCCACAGGGACAAGGCATTGTTGAGAGGGCCCATCAAACTCTTAAGGCTCAATTAAATAAAGAAAAAGGGGAAATGTACCCCCCTAATATCCAGCTGGCAAAAGCCTTAACTACATTAAATCTCTTTAATATTTACAAAAACTCAGACCAACCTCCTATAATTCTTCATTGGCAAACACCACCCACCCTCCCAGCTATTAAAGTCAAATGGAAAGACCCACTTGATAAAATTTGGAAAGGACCTGACCCCCTGTTGACTATGGGGAGGGGTTTCGCATGTATTTTTCCACAAAATTACTCCAAGCCTGTTTGGGTTCCTGCCCACCATGTCCGGCAATACCCACATGATGGCGCTGATATCCCTGAAGAACAAGAAACACTGCAAGAAGACTGGCTGCAAGAGGACTGGCTACAGGATACACCCCAGGATCCATAATACAGCATGGCAGAATCAAAAAAAAAATCTGATTCACAGAACTTCCCCCCCCCCCCAGAATGAATGTCTTATGCTATGACTGGCCAGTTGTGTTTTGTGAGTGAGTGAGTGAGTGAAAAAAAAAAATTGAGTGACCAAAATTTTTGTATGACCCATTGTGCTCAGAGTACTCTGAAAGTTAACTGACTTTATATCAAACGGCTGGACGCAGCCATGGTTTCTGGAGACGTCCAGAAACAGTCCAAAAATTGTTCATTCCCCCTTTTGATTTCTTTTTTAAGTCTTGATACCAATATGAAATGTTTAGTCTTAAACTGTGTGAGTAACGATGGTTCAACTATGACAGTAGTTCTAAATTCACATTTGAAATGATATATCTTATTTATAAGTTTTTCTCCTCCTGTGTGTTATAAACTATATGTTTAATATGCGTGTTTCAAGTTTGGTAAACATTAACTTAACAGTTAAATTGTAACTTCGAAGTTACATTTTTACGAGAAGAGGTAAAATCAATTCATTTAAGTAACTGAGTGTTTAAGGTAAAACTCTAAATATTCAATGTGACAATTCATCATCTCCTAAGTTAAAATACAGATTCTCTATACAGGACATTTTTGGAGGGCCCCCAAAAATGTCCTGTAAGCTATCTTGTGGAAATTAATCCACAACAAATTTGGCATCAATCTGATATTGTAAATGTACCAAAAAAAAAATTGTCACTAAAATGTGTTAACTCTAGTAACCTGAGTTTGCTTAAAAACCCAATGTAAAAATAGTCAATAATCAATATATGTAACTTAAACTCGGTATGAAAACTTTGCTATATAAAGACTGCTACATGAGGTCACGTAAGATGACCTTTACACAAAATTATAAAGATACCGAAACCAGTTATAATCATTGAGTTATCAATTGTAGTAAACTTCTAATTTGTTACAAAGTTTTTTCATAAGTAATTGACTATAGCTATGACAAGCCTTCACATAAAGAAGCATCTGCTCATATAGAATCCCCAGAAATCCATCTTGGACCCCTGACCTCTGACATCACCCACAATTACAGCCATCCCCAGAAACCCATGATGTGACCTGACACGATCTGGAGAACCTGATTCACAGACTCCGAAGGACAAGACTTTCCTACTGCCTTTCTCTCAACCATCGGTGTCTGCTCTTCCTGCTTCTGTTTCGCCCATCATGTTTTGGCGGTTCCAGGTCACTCTCTACAGAGAAGAAAAGTTCCGGTGGCCGTCCTCCTCCATCAAGATAGACGTGTGGCATTTATTTCCTGGCCATTGACATTGGACTGATGCTTCTATAGAACTTGCTGGACACTCCTTTTATACTGCTGGACTTCTTGAAGAATGACTGTAGCAGTTCATAGAACTTACCGCCAGCTGACTCGGGATTTTGCAATGCCAGATCACCCCTCTAGCCCCTCGGCTTATCAGGCCCCCACTCCTCCAACCATCAGGCTCACTCTGTCTCTTGCTACTCTTACTTATCCCTCCCTGTCTTGTGCTAGTTATTTTTGAAGACACTTACACACTATCATTCTGCTTTCTTCCCAACAGGTTTCCGTTCACCCCTACACTGCTATTCCCCTGACAGAGATGAAGCCTTTTACAGACATTGACCCAGTTATATATGGCCATTAAGTAAGAGGAAGATGTTGGGGAATTGTGAGGATATGGTTGAGCTTGGAAGGGCTTGAGCCTGAGGGGTGTGTCAATCCTGTTAGTCTCTCTCTCCACGGAGAGGTTGAGCAAGGAGGGACGGTAGAACCCCAAAAAAGGTGTGCCTCTTATCAGTCTCCCTGCCTCACAAAGTGCCCCGCACTCCTGATACTATGGCAAAAAGTTAAAAAGAAAGGGGGAGGTGTTGGGTAGTTGCCATCTCCCCCTGGCTTCTGCTTAACCATATGCCTATATAGGGATTTTACTGATCCAAAGCTTTGGTCTATTTACATAAATCACTTTTACATAAAGCACTCCAGGGCATTGGTGGTTCTATGATAGGATTCTCTCCTGCTCCACCCCCTCCTTGTCACACACTGATCCCTTCTTTGTCACACTCTGATTTTCACCAGTCACTTTTCTCCCCACCCTCTCTATATCACATCCTGTTTCCACCCTACTTGGAGAGTATTGCCCCGACCAGCAGGGCGGTGAACAGGGGCTAGGAACCCAATGAAACCTGAAATGATAGGGACAAGAGACACGAAGAACGAGAGCAAGTCAAGTTTCTGATCAAGCTCTAAATTTTATTGAGAATACAGGCATTATAAGGCTTTGGGGAAGGAGAGGGAATGCTGGAGGAGGGGAAGGGGGAGCAAACTTCAAAGAGGAAAGTTCCTTGCAACAAATGGCAGGAACCAAACTATGTGTTGACTCACTTGTGTTGACTCACTTGATTACTGATAAATGGTTTACCTAAGGGGAAATGGCCTGCCCAGGGGGTAATTAACATTTGTCTTGAGGGGTTCCGTTGTCTCAAAGCTTATCATCTATAAAGCAGAGAAATGGCTCCTGGCATATCCTCCCTTTGTTATAATTTTTAAATTGAGGCAGGCAATGTGGGTGAGGAGCAGAGACCCTGACAGCAGGTTTGGTGGGCTTAACCAGAGGAGGGAAGTATTGACCTGAATCCTCCCGCGGGGTGGGTGCAAAATCAACCTTCCCGCATCTTATAAGGCTCTTGGTGTCTTTTTGGGGAGGGGAGGCAGAGCCACAGTTTCTAGGGAAACAATTTTTGTTGCTGACACCAACCTCCATGCAAATCAGGTTTGCTTCACGGGGGACTCAGAGGCAGACAATAGGGTCCTCCCCCTGCAGTGCTTTGCCTTACACCCCTTACTGGTGTCCTTGCCCTGCCGAGGTTGGATGTCTCGATGCATAATTCTGAGTTTTATGCCATCCGAAAAGGGGGTCTGTCATCCTCAGGTTCAGCCAGGCCTCTGTCAGCCAAATCAAGTCTGTGATAATGTATTTGCAAAGGTTTTGATGCCAAGGAGTCAATCTGCCGTTTTATAAAATCAGTAATCTTATTAAAAATAAAGGGTCCTAAGGTAATCATTAACAAAAGACTAATCAAGGGTCCTACTATTGAGGGCAGCCAAGTAAAAAAGGGGGAATTCATCCATGATTGTGTAAAGGAAGGGTCATATCTATTTCTCAAATCTCGACTAAGTGTTTGTAGGTTCCTGACATTTTCTTCTATAACTCCTGATTCATTAATGTAAAAACAACATTCTTCTTTTAAAGCTAAGCAGGTTCCTCCCTTTTCTGCCGTCAAAAGGTCAAGAGCTCGCCTGTTCTGTAAAGTAACTTTTGCCAGTGACGTGATCTGTCTCTGTAATGACTCTAGACTATTTGTGGTGGAGTCTATAACTTGCTGTAATTTGTTAGAGAAATCATGGGAGAAGTAAATGGAATGTCCTAGTGCCCCACCGGCTATGCCGGTAGAGGTAGCTAAGCCTATGCCAATTATCAATGGGAGGAAAACAGCTCTTTTACGAGTGGAGTGTAAGAGCCATGCAAACTCATCAGGTTCATATAAAGTGAGTTGGGGGACTATAGCTACTATGAGGCAGGGTCCAGGGGTAGTGGCATTTATGCTAGTCAGAAGTGTCCCACCGCACCAGAAGTAAGCTAATGGGGGGGGCTGTATGGACAGCGCTTACAGAGACATTACGGGTGCAAGTGAAATTAACAGAGCTAGAGTTGCTGGTATAAAGACACACCAGTATAAATGAACTGCCTATGTGTTCTAGAAAAAGTGGGGCTGAGGGGGCGGAGGGATGGGGCCCCATAGGGGGGTTTTGTGGGAGGTTTTGTAAAACTGGGTAGAGGCGGGGGAAAGAATGCTGGGTTTCACTCTCATGTGAATTAGCAATAGGAGAGTCAATGGAGGGAACTTTAGTGAGTGCGGAGGGACCTGTAGGGAGGGGAATAGGGCTCTTACTTTCATCAGGTGCTGGGAGGCTTTTATTTTGACTGGGTACCGGGGATCAAGATCAATAATCACAGAAGGGCATGGAGATGGGGTCTTTGTCCTGGACGGCGGACGAGAAAGTTGCCGGAGGACCTTTTCACCCTCTGTAATAAGGTTTTTAATATCAGGGTGATTATTATATATTTTTAAGATATCATTAATTAAATTCCAGTAACAAAAGGCAGAAACAGGTACATGTTCAGGACCAAAAGACTGATAGTGATCATTAAGACAGTCACCAATTCTCCTCCAATGTTTCTCATCTATAGTGCCTTCCTGGGGGAACCAGGGGCAAATATTTCCAATATAATCTAAAAACTTCTTTAATTCTTTCTTTTTATCCCTAGTTCCTCGTGTCTTGAGTGACTCCTTGAGTCCTTTAATGAATAAATCTTGTTTGCTAAATTCATGTCCCATGGTTTTGCTTACCTCAGCCGCTGTGACACTCTTCCCCAGATGCAACTCACGGGCGGGTATTTCCGTGGCGATCTCTGCGAGTCTTTGCGTTACCCCCCTCGGGCCGCGGTGACTCTGTGAATTCGGGTAGGCCTACCCCCTCGATCAGCGGAGTTTCTAGGTCCAGAAGGCTTCTTTGCCCCACGCTCGGGCGCCAGAATGCCCCGACCAGCAGGGCGGTGAACAGGGGCTAGGAACCCAATGAAACCTGAAATGATAGGGACAGGAGACACGAAGAACGAGAGCAAGTCAAGTTTCTGATCAAGCTCTAAATTTTATTGAGAATACAGGCATTATAAGGCTTTGGGGAAGGAGAGGGAATGCTGGAGGAGGGGAAGGGGGAGCAAACTTCAAAGAGGAATGTTCCTTGCAACAAATGGCAGGAACCAAACTATGTGTTGACTCACTTGTGTTGACTCACTTGATTACGGATAAATGGTTTACCTAAGGGGAAATGGCCTGCCCAGGGGGTAATTAACATTTGTCTTGAGGGGTTCCGTTGTCTCAAAGCTTATCATCTATAAAGCAGAGAAATGGCTCCTGGCAGAGTATAAAAACAGCTGCTCTTCTGATTAAAGACACTTGGAAATTGCTTTCCGGCTCCGAGAGTTCCAGAGTGTATCTCCTGCGGAAGTTGGTGCAGCACGAGTTCCTGATCCCTCTCCCACACAGCAGCCTAGATCAGCTCCAGTTGAGTTCTCTCCAACCCAGAGAGCACTAGCTCGGGAAGAAGTACCCTCAGGCTATCCCGGCAGGTCCATATTCCCAGAGGGTTAAAGAATAGGAAAGCTATCAGGGGAGGGGATGGGTTATGGAGCTCTGGTGGTGGGAATTGTATCACTCTTATTCTATGGTCTTGTCAGTGTTTCTATTTTATAAATAAATAAATTTTAAAAAAAAGAAAAGAAAATGGGGGGGGGGAGAACTCCAGAAGATTGCAACAGCAATAGGACTTGCTATAATGGGATTCACTTTTTTTTTTTTTTTTTTTTTGTGAAATTGATCCACATTCCTATTAAGAACATCATTGTCGGTGGCTGAACACCTTTTCAAAAGAGTGCTTTCCATCTTGGGATCTGATGAAGAAAAGAGGATTTCAGAAGCTCATGGAGTAAATGTACCTAGGGATTTTGTGTTTTTCTCCCATGTTTCCCCTTCTAAGCTGTTTTTATTTCTAAATTAAAATAGTTTCAAAATTAAAAAAGAAGTTATAGCATAGGACAGGGGTATATAGCACAATGGTTATGCAAAGACAGTCTCATGCCTGAGGCTCCAAAGTCCCAGGTTCAATACCCCACACCAGCACAAGTCAGAGCTAATCAGTGCTCTGGTTAAAAAAAAAAAATCATAGCATATATTCACAATGAATATCCCTTTGCCCTTCGCTACAATGTGGATGCAACTGGAAACAATTTTGCTAAGCAATATGCCTGTGATGGAAAAGTAAAAATACCATATGATCCCACTTATACGTAGAACATAAAGACACAAAACAAGAGAACAAAGTCAAATAAAACAAGCCTTGAGCTAGGGAGACAGCATAATGGGTATGCAAAAAGACTTTCTGGTGGTGGTGGTGGGGGCTCATTCTACTGAGCACACATGTTACTATGCATGAAGACCCTGGTTTGAGACTCCCCTCCCCACCTATATGAGGCATGATTCATGAGTGGTGAAGCATGTCTATAGGCATCTCTCTCTATCTCTCCCACCCCTCTCAATTTCTTACTTTCCTATCAAATAAAATGAAAGAAAAAAAGAGGGAAAGAGAAAGAGAGAAATAAATAAATAAATAAATAAACAAATCACCCCTGGGAGCAGTATATTTGTAGTTCTAGCACTGAACCCCAGAGAAAACACTGGTGGCAATAAAATAAAACAAAAATGTTCATGCTTGAGGCACCAAATGACTCAGATTCAATCCCTACCATCACCATAAGCCAGAGCTGAGCAGTGCTCTAGTTACAAAAATAAAATAAAATAAAGTAAAAAATAAGTAAATAAATTTTAAAACTGCATAAACTGCATAAAGCATGATAAGGTCAAGTATATTATGGTAAACTCTAACCATGGGATTTTTTTTTTAATTTTAGTATCTTTCCTTATTTATTGGATAGAGACAGCCAGAAATTGAGAGGAAAGGGTTGGATAGAGAGGAAGAGAGACAGAGAGACACCTGCAGCACTGTTTCTCCACTCGTGAAGCTTTCCCCCTGCAGATGGGGACCGGGGACTTGAACCTAGGTCCTTGCGCATTTTAACATGTGTGCCAACACCTGGCCCCAACTATGAGATTTTTAAAGAAAAATAAGTCTTAACTACCTTGGTTATAATTAACTGTTACCATTTTAAACTCTTTACAAGACTACAAGGAACCTTTTCCATTCTCTTTTTTAAAAATTTATTTATTTGTAAGTCCGGCGGTAGCTTAGCGGGTTACGCACACGTGGCGCAAAGTGCAAGGACCCGCATAAAGATCCCAGTTCGAGCCCCCGGCTCCCCACCTGCAGGGGAGTCGCTTCACAGGCGGTGAAGCAGGTCTGCAGGTGTCTTTCTCTCCCCCTCTCTGTCTTCCCCTCCTCTCTCCATTTCTCTCTGGCCTACCTAACAACGACGACATCAATAATAACAACAATAATAACTTCAACAACAATAAAAACAAGGGCAACAAAAGGGTAAATAAATAAATATTTATTTATTATTAGGTAGAGAGAGAAACTGAGGGAGGTACACCAATGTGTCTTGGAGCTCTGCTTCCCCAGAGCCCTTCCCCACTAGGGAAAGAGAGAGACAGGCTGGGACTATGGATACATCTGCCAACACCCATGTTCACCAGGAAAGCAAGTTACAGAGACCAGACCTTCCACCTTCTGCACCTCATAATGACTCTGGGTCCATACTCCCAGAGGGTCAAAGAATAGGAAAGCTATCAGAGGAGGGGATGGGATATGGGGTTCTGGCGGTGAGAATTGTGCGAAGTTGTACTCTTGTCATCGTATGGTTTTGTCATTGTTTCCTTTTTATAAATTTAAAAAAAAATTAAAAATTGAGGGGGGTAAAGAAGGAGAGAGACAGAGAGACACCTGCAGCCCTGCTTAATCATTCGTAAAGCTTTCCCCCCTGCAGGTGGGAACCAGAGGCTTGAATCTGGGTTCTTGCACACTGTAAAGTGTACGCTTAACCAGGTGCGCCACTAACTGGCCCCCCATTCTCTTTAAAATCCGTATTTTTCAGGGCTGGGTGGTGGCACACCTGGTTAAGCACACATGTTACAGTGCTCAAGGTCTTGGGTTCAAGCCCCCAGTCCCCACCTGCAGAGGGAATGCTTCATGAGTGATGAAGCAGGGTTTCAGGTATCTCTTTGTCTGTCTCTGTATCTTCCCATTCCTCTCAATTTCTGGCAGTCTCTATCCAATAAAAATAAAGATAATAAAAAATGTTTTTTTTATAAATCTATATTTTCTAATCCTGGAACCTCTGGGACTTTGCTTATATTCCTTTATGTCTCTCCTCCTGATCTCTTACCCTATTATACTGTCCCTGTTGGTCTCAATTAAATTAATGCAACCAGTGTCATCATGCCAAGTTATGCAGCTACTGCCTTTTTGCTGTAGATTGTGTCCAGAGACTACAGTCCTGAGATGTTAACCTCCCAACTCCTTTAACATGGTGACATATTTCCTAATACATGAGACTACCTAGTTCCATTTCAGATGGTGTGTATTCTAACAAAGTTACAGAGCCTAGATATAGGCTAGGGTCTATACTACTATGTCTATTCATATTTAACACAGGAGCCTATGTAACCACTTCAACCCTGTAGGTCTGAGCTCACCTTCCATGATTATAACTAGGAACATTCTACGCTGCACACATTTCAGGATCCATCTTCCTTGAGTGGCAGAATATGCTGACCCAGCCTCTCTTCAAAGAGTGGGGCAGTTTCTACCACTGTTGTCCTACATTGATGGCAAGGTCCTATAGAGGCCCACAAGAGGCTTTATGAGGTTGTTCCTGGTAGAGATGACCAATGGTGGTGGAGAGAGGGAAATATATCTCTCTTTTGCCATCACTGGTCACTTCCATTGGGAATGTCCTCATTAGCCCTTTTGTGGGCCTCTCTAGGACCTTTCCCTTATTATACATTAGCAGTGGTAAGGACTGCTCCACTTTCTGAAGGGAGGCTGGGTCATCCTACTGTGCTACTTGAGGAAGACTTGCCCTGTAATATGTATAGCCTAGAATGTTCAAGCTGAGATGATAAACTATGAGTTTGGACTGACAGGGACCTGGAGGCTCCTATGCTAAATATGAATACACATGGGCCCCAGGGCAAATCAATGTTGTTAACAGAATATATATTTCAAGTTTGGGAGTTACTTCCTGTCCTAATTTGGCTTTCAAGTCTTTTTCTCCACTTTGACATAATTCTCTCAGATAATATTTCTAGTCCGCCCTCATGTTAGCTGTCAAACTCAAGCAAAGATTACTAAAGTCATGGCCCCTAAGAACATACCTAAAATAGCTTTTTTTCCATCCTAGGGTCCCTATTCTTGTCTGATCTGTTCCTGTTCTATGATTCCTGTTTATTAAACATCTTGACCTGCTTAATATCTTACTGCTTTTCAGCCACCAATAAACAGATGCTACTATAGTTCCATCCTGACCTCCCTGGGCAGATGAACTCACCAACATTTCCTAGAACCAGAGAAATATAGAAATAGGCTGGAGGTATGGATTAACCTGCCAACATCCATGTCCAGCAAAGAAGCAATTACAGAAGTCAGAACTCCTACATTCTGCACCCCAAAATGAATTTTGGTCCATACTCCCAAAAGAGGGGAAAGAAAGGAAATGACCAGATGGCTCTGTACCTGAAATGTTTGTCACTAGGAATCTTTGTTTTTATACCATCACTGAAAGGGACTCAAACTGGAAAACACCAAAGAAGTCAAGCACTATTTTGCTCATCTGAAAGAAGAGGGAAAAAAAAGGGTAAGGGTAGATAGCATAATGGTTATGCAAAGGGACTCTTGTGCCTGAAGTTTGAAAGTCCCTGCATCACCATAAGCCAGAGCTGAATAGTGATCTGGTTAAAAAAAAAAAAAAAGAGAGAGGATAAAGGACACTCAGCACTCAGTAACAGTAATAGGTATAGGTGTGATTTAGAGAGGAAGTGAAGGCAGGAATATGGGCAAAAATGGGATACACACACACACACACACACACACACACACATACACACGGAGAGAGAGAGACAGAGAGAGAGAGAGAGGGAGATGGAGAGAAAGTCAACCCATATAGTGGTCTGGGAGGTGGTGCAGAGGATAAAGCATTGGATTCTCAACCATGAGGTCCTGAGTTCAATCCCTGGCAGGATATGTACTAGAGTGATGTCTGGTTCTTTCTCTCTCTCCACCTATCTTTCTCATGAATAAATAAATAAATTCTTTATTTTAAAAAAGTCAACTCATATCTGTGACCTGGGGGAGAACTAGTGCAGTTTCCACTGGAGGGGGATAGGGACACAGAACTCTGGTGGTGGGAATAGTGTGGAATAGTGTGGAATTATTGCCTTATAATTTTTTAAATCACTAATAAAAAAAAGCCCTGATGGGCCAGAAAAGTAGTGTAGTAGTTGTACACCAGACTTTAATGCCTCAAGCTAATGGGTACCAGATTTAATTCCTGTGAGAACTGAGCTGTGATCTGGTCTCTTGCTCTCTGATAATAGGAAATAATAAAATTCTTTCTTTCTTCCTTTTTTTTTTTTTTTTTTTTGCCACCAGGGTTATCATCAAGGTTCAATGCCTGCATAACTCCACTGTACAGGGTGAGAAACAGAGAGATAGAAAAGGAGAGAAAGAGACTATTTCACTTCTCATGAAACTTCCCTACAGGCAATCCTATTCAAACCTAGTTCTCAAATCTCAGTCCTCCCACAAAGTAGTGTGTGTGCTCTCTACTAGTAAGCCACCTACCAGCACCAATAAACAAGAAAGGAAGAAAGGGAATAAAGAAAGAAAACAAGCTCATAGACTTTTAAATATATATATATATATATTTACATATATATATATATATATATTATAGGGAGTTGGGTGGTAGCGCAGCAGGTTAAGTGTACGTGGCACATGTGGCGCGAAGCGCAAGGACCGGCTTAAGGATCCTGGTTTGAGCCCCGGCCTCCCCGCCTCCAGTGGAGGCGCTTCACAGGCGGTGAAGCAAGTATGCAGGTGTCTTTCTCTCCCCCTCTCTGTCTTCCCCTTCTCTCTCTGTTTCTCTCTGTCCTATCTAATAATGATGACATCAATAATAACTACAACAACAATAAAAAACAAGGGCAACAAAGGGGAAAATTTAAAAAAATTAAAAATATATTATTTATTAGACAGAGACAGAGAGAAATTTAGAAAGGAGGGAGAGATAGAGAGGGAAAGAGACAGAGAGAGAGAGAGAGAGAGACCTACAGCCCTACTTCACCACTCATGAAGCTTTCCCCCCTGCAGATGGGGGCCAGGGGCTTAAACCCAGGTCCTTGAGCAATGTAATGTAACCAAGTGCACCACACCCTGGCCCCACCCATAGATTCTTGACTTCACAGGAAAAAGGAGATTTGGAAAAAAAAAAAAAAGGAGGGAGCTATTAGGGTGAAAAGGGTATGACAGACTTCGATGGAGGGGGTATTCACACTTAGCTGCTGGGTTTGGTATAGAGCACACATTGGGAAGAGTAGTGAGAATAGACCTTTAAAATATATAGCCTTATAAACTGTTATCTCAATTAAAAAAATTAAAAACAAAACTGAGGCCAAGGAGGTGACTCATTGCTAGAGTACAGTTTTGCAAGTCTGAGGTCTCTGATTCAATTCTTCACACTGCACATGACAGAGTAGTAGAGCTTTCATAAAATAATATTTAAAAGGGCTGGATGGTAGTGCAGTGGGTTAAGCGCATGTGGTACAAAGCGCAAGGACTGGCTTAAGGGCTCCAGGTTCGAGCCCCTGGCTCCCCATCTGCAGGGGGTCACTTCACAAGTGGTGAAGCAGGTCTGCAAGTGTCTATCTTTCTCTCCCCCTCTCTGTCTTCCCCTCCTCTCTTGATTTCTTTCTGTCCTATCCAACAACAACAACAGCTATAACAACAATAACAATAATGACCATAACAAGGGCAACAAAATGGGAAAAATAGCCTCCAGGAGCAGTGGATTTGTAGTGCTGGCACCAAGCCCCAGCGATAACCCTGAAGGCAATACATAAATAAAATAAAATTTAATAAAATTTTAAAAAATAAAGTAAAAGTTGGTTGTTGCCAAGGTGGTGGCTTAGTAGTAGAGTACATTCCATACAAATATTTGATCCTGCAGTCAGAAAAAGGATTTTGGCTTTACAGCAGAGTTCCCATGTTCAGGAAGCAGTCTGGGAAGAGAAGAAGGAGATCTGGGGTACACTCCTGCCACTCCTCAAACAAGGGTTCTGTTTAAGGGACATCAGTTGCCAGAATAATACTGCTCTTATTCAGAACTCCTCTCCTCCACCCACAACTCACATACAAAGCATAATCCTGCACCAACTAAAAATTAAAACAAATGGGTAAAACCAGGAAATCTCCAATACTAAGAAATCAGAATAGCCAGGCACTTAATGACGCAGCTCCAGAGAAGAATTTAGGAGTTACATTGTCAGAAATTTTGAAGAAATACAAAGCTCTCAATTTAATATGGAGATGGTTTCTCTCTGTGTCTTTCTCTCTCTGCATCTCTCTCAAAAGTAAAATAAAATAAATTTTAATATGGAGAAATGGATTAAAAAGAAATCCATGCTCTCAAACACTCCCTGAACAAGGCAATGGAAAACATGAAACAGAGATAAAAGATGTGAAGGACATTTTGAATGCATTCCAATCTCAAATAACAAGTCAAGGCAGTAGACTTACCCATGTAGAAGAGAGAACATCAGAAATAGAAGACAAAATGACTACACTCTTTGACTTCAAAGTAGAAAAAGAAAAAAGGTTTTAGGAAAGATGAGACTGAAGACTCAGAAAAGCAAGTATCGGGAGTCGGGCGGTAGCACTGCGGGTTAAGTGCAGGTGGTGCAAAAGCGCAAGGACTGGCGTAAGGATCCCAGTTCAAGCCTCCAGCTCCCCACCTGCAGGGGAGTCACTTCACAGGCGGTGAAGCAGGTCTGCAGGTGTCTCTCTTTCTCTCCCCCTCTCTGTCTTCCCCTCCTCTCTCCATTTCTCTCTGTCCTATCCAGCAACAACATCAATAACAACAATAACTACAACAATAAAAAAAAACAAAGGCAACAAAAGGGAATAAATAAATAAATATTTAAAAAGAAAGAAAAGCAAATATCAGAACTATAGAGGTCTCAGAAGGAGAAGAGGGAAAGAGGGGAGTAGAAACCATATTCAAAGAAATAGAAAATTTTCCAAATCTAGGATGTGGTCAGGATGTAAAGATTCAGGAGCCAGAGAGACCTCCCCAATTTCCTAAACTCTAATAGGCCGACAACAAGATACATCATTGTGAAACTATACAAATCAAAGACACAAGAAAAAAATTTACAAGTTGTCAGGAAAAAGTAGAAAGTGACTTCTAACAACACTATAGTCAGATTAATGTCAGACATTTCTGCAGGAACTATGAAGACCAGGAGAGAGTGGAATGGTAGATTCAAGGTTCTAGAGGACAAATGCCAGTCACACATACTTTCACTTGTAAAATTGTCATTTAGATATGAGGAAGCAATCAAAACATTACCAGACATGCATAAGCTAAAGGAGTTTTCCATGACCAGACCTGCCTTAGAAAAGTTACTGAAAGGAATGCCACAGAGAAAGAAGCAAAGGTGGCACACAATAAAGGAAAACCAGAAATACATGTCATAGAAGTAAGAGACAACTTTAAGGTATGAAAGGGGTATAGAATGTTCAAACATAAAATGGTGAGACAAGAATAGTTTAAGTTTCTTAGATGTATTTATATATAACATATGTGTATATGTTATGTAATTTAATATTTTTATCATAGTATATGTGATATATATTATATGTATATTAAAATACTTTTTATCTTGAGGCTCTTGAATTTGGTCCTTGTATTCAAGGGCTATAAAAATTTGGGGGGGGGTTGGGCAGTAATGCAGCAGGTTAAGCCACACGGCACAAAACACAAGGACCAGTGTAAGGATCCCAGTTTGAGCCCCTGACTCCCCACCTGCAGGGGAGGTCACCTCACAAGTGGTGAAGCAGGTCTGCAGGTGTCTATCTTTCTCTCCCCCTCTCTGTCTTCCCTTCCTCTCTTCATTTCTCTCTGTCCTATGCAATAACAACAACAATAATAACCACCACAACAATAAAACAACAAGGGCAACAAAAGGGAGGGGGAGTCTCCAAGAGCAGTGAGTTTGTGGTACAGGCACGGAGCCCCAGCAATAACCCTGGAGGCAATAAACTAAAATACATAAAAAATAACTTTTTTATTATCTTTGTTGGATAGACAGCCAGAAATTGAAAACATGGGGGAGATACAGAGGGAGAGAGACACCTGCAGCCCTTCTTCACCACCTGTGAAGCATCTCCCCTGCAGGTGGGGATTTGGGGCTTGAGCCCAGGTCCGTGCGCATTCTAACATGTGAGCTCACCCAGGTGCGCTACCACCCGGCCCCTATTTAAAAAAAATTTTTTTTAATATTCATTTATTTCCTTTTGTTGCCCTTGTTATTTTATTGTTGTAGTGATTGTTGTTGTTGTTATTGATGTCGTTGTTGTTGATAGGACAGAGAGAAATGGAGAGAGGAGGGGAAGACAGAGAGGGGGAGAAAGACACCTGCAGACCTGTTTCACCGCTTGTGAAACAACTCCCCTGCAGGTGGAGAGCTGGGGGAACCTTAAGCCAGTCCTTGCGCTTTGAGCCACATGCACTTAACCCACTGTGCTACCGCCCGACTCCCTATTTTTTTTTTCTTAATCAAGACCAAGTGGCTTGGTCCACTTCAAGGACTCTTGTTGCTATTGTTTATATATGTTGCCAAATGACCTGTGTTTCTCTAAAAGACAACTAACCAGTAGATGGTTTTTCTCATATGTGCAATATAAAAAAAACTGGAACGGATGAAGTCAAACTGTCACTAAGACTTTGTGGAAACTCTGGTAGTTTTCCTTGAGAGAAGAGAAGGCCTGAGGGTGGGGAAAAGGGCACAGAACTGTTGTGGTATGTGTGGTGTGGAACTATACCCCTGGAATCTTTTTTAAAAAAATATATTTATTTATTCCCTTTTGTTGCCCTTGTTGTTTTATTGTTGTAGTTATTATTGTTGTTATTAATTTTGTTGTTGGATAGGACAGAGAGAAATCAAGAGAGGAGGGGAGACAGAGGAAGAGAAAGACAGACACCTGCAGAAAAAAAATCACCTTTGTTGTAACTCTAAACTGAAAGCAAAATTTATGTACAGTTTTATATAAGGATCATTGAAATACAGAATTCTTAAATATCTTTTTAGATGCAAAAATGATCTTATAATAATAATTTCTGGAATAAAAATCTACATGGATACCTACTGTATAGGGGAAACTGCTGATGTGGTTTATCATTAGCATGTGGGTGATTTCAATGTTTACATTTTTTTCTGCTTTTTTTTTTGCTCCAGTTTTTTTTTTTTTTTAAAGACTCAAAGTATAAAATATGAAATAGCAGGCAGTCTTCTCTTTCTTTGTAACAAAGCAACTAACCTGGAACCAACAGAATTGTATCTGGGAATAAGTTAGAAATGCAAATTCTTGAACCCACCTCAGATTTGCCAAATTAAAAACTCTGGGACTGGGCCTAGCAATCTGTGTGAAACAAGTGTTCCAGATGATTCTGATGCCTCTTCAAATTGGAGAACCACTGCTCTAAAGAACAGCATGAAATTGGGGGATTAGGTGGTAGTGCATGCAGTTAAGCGCATGTGATACTAAACGCAAGGACTTGCTCAAGGATCAAGGTTCGAGCCCCTGGCTTGCCACCTGTAGGGGGGACACTTTAAAAGTGGTGAGGTAGGTCTGCAGGTGTCTATCTTTCTCCTCTCTCTCCCCCCCCCTCAGTTTCTCTCTGTCCTATCCAATGGAAATTTAAAAAAAAAGGAAAAAAATGGCCACCAGAAGCTGTGGATTTGTTTTGCCAGCACTGAGGCCCCAGCAATGACCCTGGAGGGGAAAAAAAAAAGTAGCATGATATCACTTGGCTACTTTGGTCACCCCTTCAAAGAATCCAGTCTGAGAATAGGTGCTTCATTTGCTGTCTGTTTTTTTTTTTCCCCATTCCTCACCCCACTTATCAGTACCCAAATCAAACCTATACCAGTAGTTCTCATCCTGGCAGCAATGAGATTTGAAAAAGTCTCCCCCAGGCTGGGAGTATGGATCTGTCAATGCCCAGTGGGGAAGCAACTACAAAGCCAGACCTCCTACCTTCCTCACCCCATAATGACCCTGGGTCCATACTCCCATAGGGTTAAAGAATAGGAAAGCTATCAGGGAAGGGGATGGGATACAGAACTCTGGTAGTGGGAATTGTACCCCTCTTATCTTATGGTCTTGTCAATATTTCTATTTAATTAATTAATTAAAAAAAAAGAAAAATGTTTCCCCAAATTGGTCTCTGGCATCCAGGTGTTTCTTATGTGTACTAGAGCTGATAAACTCTGTTCTATATTCAGGTACTTTTGTGGTTGAGACAGATGATTATTAACACCTGCCCCAAATTCTTTTGGCTGCTTCCTGCAAGCTCTTTGAAGCAGAACTCGGGCCTCTAGTGACTGCTTGTCCAGATCTAAAGGTGTTTCCTGAGGACCAGTTTGGTCTTGCATGCAGGTACCTCTGCAGACCACAACAATGAGTAGGAACACTCCCCTCAGGCAAGGCACACAAGGCAGGCTTTTCATCTGCACATCAGGACCAACTCTGCTGCACTTGCCAGATGCAAGTGAGAGAATGTAGGTTCAGCTCTCAGTTTCTAGAGAGAAAATGTCAACACATAATGTTAACTAGCCTTGTCTCCATTATCTAAGGGATACAGATCTCTTCATGGAAGTTCACAGAAGACCTGCTTGTAGGCCTATCTAGGTTGTTTCTACCCCACCCCCAATTTTTCTGCCAAGTACAGGAATCACCACTCACATTCTTCAGGGAGTTCTTAAGCCAGTGGTTCTAAGATGTGGTTCTCAAAATGTAGTGGTGGTGGGGTGTTATCAGTTGTATAAATATATCTGGGATTTTATTAGCGTGGACTCCTAGGGCTCAAGAAAACCCACCCAGTAGAGCACACACTGTACAATATACATGGGTTTGAGCTCCAAGATGTCTTTCTCTATAAACAGAAGAAAAAGCAAAAACAAACAAACAAACAAAGGCCACCAGAAGCAGTAGATTCATAATGTAATAACCGAGCCCTAGTAATTAACCCTAGTGGCAATTAAAATTATTTTAGGGGGTTGGGCTGTAGCGCACCTGGTTAAGCACAGGGTGTACGAATTGCAAAGATCTGGGTTTGAGCTTCTGGCTCCCCACTTGCAGGGTGGGGGGGGAGGGAGGTTGGTTACAAGTGATGAAGCAGGTCTGCAGATGTCTATCTGTCTTCCCCTCCTCTCTCAATTTCTCTCTGTCCTATCCAACAATAACTACAAGGAAAAAAATGGCCACCAGGAGCAGTGGATTCGTAGTGCAGGCACCTAGCCTCAGTGATAACCCTGGAAGGAAAAAAAAAAAAAGGAAGAAAAAATAATTTTAAGCAAAACTGCTCTCATACCAGAACTTCTATTGATATATTAGAAACAGATCTCCAGGTGATTATGATGCATACTCACATTTATTTAAGAACTGCTTAAGAAATTGCTTCTTAAATTTGTTAGATATACACAATATCAAGCCCTAAATCTGGTCGACTAAACTAAAATCCTGAGGTCAATGGGGTGTGCATTTGAGTTTGAAAAGCACTGCAACTGATTTCCCTTCCTTATTTAGGCAGAACTAGAATACCAGAAAGGTTCATTTTTGGAAATCAGCCTCTCAGAAACCTACAAGAATGCTAGCACAAGGCAATTTAAGAGCAAGAAACAAATATCAGAAAGGTTTTCTATATCTGTAGAAAATAATTTCTACTTCCATTTACCACCCCCTTGGATAAAGATTCATCCTAACAATTAGAGTTTATAGCAGGTATGTGTGTCCTTAAAATTGATTAATGGTTTACAAGACTATAAGATTGCAGGGGTATAGTCTGTTTTTTAAAAGAAATTTAAGCTGCAGAACTCATTATACTTTGGTTGCCAAGACACTTAAAGTTTACTTTAATTCTAAGAAATGTTCTTTGTCTAAGTTCTCTCACACTGCTTTCCTTCTCCTTACAGTGATCTTTGTATTTTAATTCTGGCAATGATTCTATTGTGGCTACATTTTTTAAAAACTATTGTAAGTAGCCTCAGCTATTGTGAGAAGACAGGGGCTGATTAGAAATAAGTATGTGTTTGTTTTGCTATGTATGTTAACTCTCTTTTCAGCCACCAGGTTCCAGATGCTAGCATGACACCAACCAGACTTCCCTGGACAGACAACTCCACTAATGTGGCCTGGAGCTCCAATTCCCCAGAACCCCACCCAACTAGGGAAAGAGAGAGGCAGGCTGGGCGTATGGATTGACCTGTCAATGCCCATGTTCAGTGGAAAAGCAATTACAGAAGCCAGACCTTCCACCTTCTGCATCCCACAATGACCTTGGGTCCATCCTCCTAGAGGGTTAAAGAATAGGAAAGCTATTGAGGGAGGGGATGGGATATGGAGTTCTGGTGGTGGGAATTGTGTGGAGTTGTATCCCTCTTATCCTTTGGTTTTGTCAGTGTTTCCTTTTTATAAATAAATAAAAAAAGAAAGAGTATGTGATGACATAGAGTATCTCCACCTCTACTAAGCATAGTAATTTCAAAGACTCAGTTCAAATTCTCCTTACTCCATAAAGCTTTCCTAGTGACTCTCCACCACAGCTATAATTAATGTGCTTTACTTTTCATTATAATGTATATAACATATTGCCATGTGTGTATGTGTTATGTCCGTGCACATGTGCACACGTGTGCTTGCCACGAGGGTTATTACCGAGGCTCAGTGCCTGCCTGAATCCACCACTCCCAATGACTATTTTCTTTTGTTTTCAAAGGACGAGAGACACAGAGATACAGGGAGAGACTGTGAAAGAAGTGTAGATAGTGTAGCACCGGTCCACTTGTGAAGCTTCCGTGCTACATGTCGTGGGTCAGTTCTCAAACCCAGGTCCTTGTATATTTGTGCTCTACCAGAACTTACCTGCTGGCCCCCTACCCTATATTTGTGCATCTATGTTTATAAAGTGCTTAGAACAACATAGGAAGATAACATATATTCAAATTGTTACCACTATAATTGTTTATATATGATATGTTTGTATATGTCATTTCCACTAGACTGTACACCTCTTTAGGATAAGGAGAATATCTTATGTAGCCCTCACAAGATGGTCTTACACAAAACATTGATGTGGCTAATATGAGAATTTTTGAAAAGGAAAACATGATTTATTACCATTAATTGAAATATTGGGTTCCAAAAAGAGAACCAGTTGTGCCAATAGGAGTAGCACATCCCTTAGCCTCAGTCCCAGAAGGCATCAGAAATTAAAAAAAGGAAGTGAAGGATAAATGTCACCATTGTTAGTGAAACTGAGTTCAGAAGAAACTCTTACCAAAACCAAAATGGAACCAACTTAAAATGTTAATGGTCATTTTTAGTAAGTCACAAGAATTTGAAGAAAAGCTATTTTAATAAGTAGAACAATTTCATTTTCCATATAGTCTAGGAAATTAAGATCTAGATTGTTTCTTTTACATAGTCTCAGGTCAAATTTGTGCCTCTTTTAGAGAAATCATTATAGTTTCATGTCCAATAAGTTAAAAAAAAAAAAAAAAGCAAGGGGAGGGGCTGGGGAGACAAGCCTAAAAGTTATGAGAAAGACTTTCATGCCTGAGGCTCTAAGGTCTCTGGTTAAATCTTTAGCACCACCATAAGCCAGAATTGAGCAGAACTGGGTGCTCTGATCTCTCTTTGCAGATCTTTCTGTCTGTATCTTTCATTAAAATACATAAAATAATTTTGAAAGCGAAATTTATGTTGTCTTAAGCATTTGTTTACAAGAGAAGCACATTAGATATCATATATGGGATTATCTACATGCAGAATTTGGCTGGGTGAAGGGGGCATTCAGACAAGAAAAGAATATTACTCAGGGTCAGGTTTGCATGTATAGGCTCATAGGGGACCAGGTAGTCGGGCACTTGTGCACACACTATCATGCTCAAGGACTGGGGTTCAAGCCCCAGGTTTGCATCTATGGGGGCGTGTCTTTATGAGTGGTGAAGCAGTGCTACAGGTGCCTTTTTTTTCTCTCTTCCTCTCAAGCTCCCCCTCCTCTCTCAATTTGTTTCTGTCCATCAAATAAAAAGAAAGGAAGGGGGAGAAATGGCTATGGGAACAGTGGATTCACTGTGCAGGCACTGAGGTCCAGTGATCATCCTGGTGACAATAAATAAATAGATAAGTAGGTTCATGTTAATGAAGTCTGTGATTCAGAGCCCCTAAGTTCTAAAAAGAACCCAAGCAACTTTGTGTTTATAATTTGGCATTAGTGTTCATCAAATGAACTTCCCAGATTTATAAGCCTTGGATGCTTCTCTCTAATCTTTCTATAGTTCTTGCTTTTCAGATTTACTTTTTTTTTTTTTTTTAATTCTAAACCATCTACCCTGCCATTAAGGTAAAGCAACAACTAAGAAGTTTGATAATGAGGAAGAAAGTTCCTTCAATCACTCCCGGGAGGGAAGGAAGATAGATCATAACTGAATTCAGAGTGATAAAATGTAAGTACTAGGATCTTTTTCTTTCTTTCTTTCTTTCTTTCTTTTTTTTTTTTTTTCCTCCAGGGTTATTGCTGGGCTCGGTGCCTGCACCATGAATCCACCGCTCCTGGAGGCCATTTTTTCCCCCTTTTGTTGTAGCCTCGTTGTGGTTATTATTATTGCCATTGTTGACGCTATTCGTTGTTGGATAGGACAGAGAGAAATGGAGAGAGGAGGGGAAGACAGAGAGGGGGAGAGAAAGATAGACACCTGCAGACCTGCTTCACCACCTGTGAAGTGACTCCCCTGCAGGTGGGGAGCAGGGGGCTCGAACCGGGATCCTTACGTCGGTCCTTGCGCTTTGAGCCACATACGCGTAACCCACTGTGCCACCGCCTGACCCCCCAGGATCTTTTTCTTTAAAGATCATCATTGTCCTTCTAGGATAGTGATTCTCAACTCAAGGAAGTTCTTTTGCCACTCCCACCCTTCCCATCCCCACCTCCCACATTCAGCAATGTCTGGGTTAGCTTTACTGGGTAGAGGTGGGGAGGGCTGCTATTGGTATCTAGTAGGTAGAGCCTAAGGATGCTAACTACCCTGCAATGCACAGGACAAAACCCACAAAGAGTTATCTAGTCCAAAATAGCAGTATTGCTGCTGAAAAACCTGGATTACTCCTTTTTACTACAAGTCACTGACAGCTCAATTATCAAAATGCAATGATCAGCGATTGCAGTCCAGTCTCTTCAAAAAATCATTGCTTGGCATATAGCTGACTTTTCTCTAATAACCCCCAATACTACCCCCAGATACATTAAGGGTATTAAAACAGTAGTTATAACTGCCAATAGCATTAAAACCTGGGGAAAGGAGTTGGGTGGTAGCGCAACGGGTTAAGCACATGTGGCACAAAGAACAGGGACCGGTATAAGGATCCCAGTTCGAGCCCCTGGCTCCCCACCTGCAGGAGAGTCTCTTCACAGGCGGTGAAGCAGGTCTGCAGGTGTCTATCTTTCTCTCCCCCTCTCTGTCTTACCCTCCTCTCTTCATTTCTCTCTGTCCTATCCAACAACGACAACATCAAAAACAACAACAATAATAACTACAACAATAATAATAATAAAAGGGCAACAAAAGGGAATAAATAAAAAAAAAAAACCTGGGGAAAAGGGTCAGCTATGTATAAATGTGAACAGATAGTTGTAGAGATGATGGTCTACAACCTTAGGGGAACTGTGGTGGATTGCAGTGGGGAGAGTGAAGATTCAGAATTCTGGTGGTGGGAATAGTGTGGATTCAAATCCCTGTCAATATATAATTCTGTAATATAAAAATAAATTTAAAAATGAATCATAAAACCTGGGTCTGAAGCTGATGAGTGGGAAATAGGGAGTGTCTCCTTGAATGGCAGAGAAGAGAATGAAAATGGCCTCAATACTTCAGAAGAATCACACGCACTGGTGTGGGACTGTCTAAATCCCTGTCACAAGACCAGCCTTCCTAAGGCTGATGAAATAACTCCCTTGGGTAGTGTGCTGCTTTGCCATGTGCACAACCCAAGTATGAGCCCACCACCTGCCTCGTTAAAGGAAGCTTTGGTGTTGCAGTCTTTCTTTCACTTTCTTTCTTTTGCCCCTCTGTCTCTTATTTTGGAAGGAAGGAAGGAAGGAAGGAAGGAAGGAAGGAAGGAAGGAAGGAAGGAAGGAAGGAAAGAAAGGAATTCCTTCAATATTGTCAATGTCAACACAGTGTTGATTCCATTCCTGGGCTTCCAATCCTTACCAGTTCAAGTCTCAGAGTTATCAGTGGACTGCCCCAAATTCCTGCCCTCATTTGGATCTCCACTGCTTCTTAGCTGCCTTTCTAGTCACCTTCGTATCTTCGTGTCTGGCTTTTCCCCATGACAATTTATTTCCTCCAAGGTTCTAAATTATTTTCTCCTAATTTCCCTCTTGAATCTACCCTTGCCTCCTGCTTTTCTGAGATGAGTAATAAAGTAAACTTATAGCTGGTATCATTTATAGACCCACAAGTACTAGAAAGGTACAAATATATATATATATATATATGTATATACATATACATATATATATACACATATATGCATGCATATGTATATCCGTCAACTACGAAGTAGGTGTCAAGAACCCAGTCTTACTAGTGATGAAACTAGATCTTAAAGAGCTTCCTGCCTCCAGTCTAGGCATTTGGCCCCAGGACAGCTCATCTGCAGGATGAATCCCTTATACTTTTGTCTTTTCTTTTTTTTGTACTTTATTTTAATGAGAGAGAAATACAGAGAGAAAGACACAGAGCACTATTCAGCTTTGATTTATGGTATTGCTGGGGACTGAATCATGGACATTGGGGCCTCCCTATACTTGTTTTTTCTGCACAACCATCTCTGTCTTGATCCCTGGGTTTTATCTTATACTGTCTTTCATCCCAAAGATCCCTCTTCCATCTTGTTCTTGATGTCTCTGTGTCTCCTACTGCAGTATACTTCTTTATACTACAAGTCTCCTCTTTTGTAGTTCAGTCTCTCCTTCCTACTGCCATCTTCCCCATGTCTACCTTACTTCAACAACATAACTCCTTTCTCATCTTCTTCCTATACATCTGTCTCCTTCATTTCACTTCACTTTGTCAGAAGGAAGAGTATCTCAATTTGACCATCTCTTTTGTCCCAACATGCACTTCTTGGGCTGTTTATTCACCTACTTGAAAAGCAAAGCCTCACTTCTTCCCTTGGTTTTTTATGTCAATAGTACCCTCAACTACCTCCTGAATGGGCAGGCGCCATGCCTAGCTTCTCCCTTTTTGTTTTCAGTGCCTGGCACAGTGCCCTAAATAACAAGGGTGATGGTGATGACCTCATAATCCAGTTGAGCAAATACCAAACAAATACTACCCAGGGGACAGGGAGATGGCTCAAATAGGGATCCCAGGGAAATTCCTTTGAGCTGGAGTTCTGTTCAACAGAATGACGACACAGTCTTGTTATTTTTGGAACAGTGATTACCAAATGGAAATACCCTAATTACTAGAGACCAAGATCCAATGTCATTGGCTTAATAGCTAAATGTCATTTACCTCTTCATTGTAACCAAGGCTCTGAGAAACAGAAACACATGACTAGATGCAAGGGGATTCAATTCCTGTTTTTCCTTCCTGTTTGTCCTCCATTAAAAAAAAAAAAAAAACCTAAAAGAAACTTCTTGGTATTATTATCTTGATTGTATGTCAATCAGGTATAAAGGAAATGTTAAATAATGTATTTTATTTTATTTGTAAAAAGGAAACACTGGATAAAAACTAGGATAAGTGGGTTACAACTCCACACAATTCCCACCACCAGATCTCCGATCCCATCCCCTCCCCTGATAGCTTTCCTATTCTTTAACCCTCTGGGAGGATGAACCCAAGGTCATTGTGGGTTGCAGAAGGTGGAAGGTCTGGCTTCTGTAATTGCTTTCCCATGAAACATGGGCATTGATCCATACTCCCAGCCTGCCCCTCTCTTTCCCTAGTTGGGTGGGGTTCTGGGGAATTGGAGCTCCAGGACACATTGGTGGGGTTGTCTGTCCAGGGAAGTCTGGTTGGCATCATGTAAATAATTTTTTAATTTCAATATGTTTTAACACTTGGCATCAAATACTGTCAATTTTTAAAAGGCAAGCAAGTAATATCTTGCAAGTATATTTGATAGCAAAGATCTCTTTTCTGGGTAATTCCGTTCTCATACCCTCTCTGCTGACAAGTCTACAGGACTTTCTATAAATGGATGTTGAGTAAGCGTTTGTCTAACCTTTATATCCAGTCTATTGATTCATTCTTTAATTCAACAAATAATTATCAAAACTCAGCCATCAGACAAGATAGACTCAGTGTCTGTCCTTGGAAAGTGTGATGGGAATGTGATATATCACAGGTAAGAGAAGAGCAGTGATGTGGGGACACTTACACAGACTTCCTCCAGACTTGGTGACTAGTCAAGGAAAGTTTCCAGGAGAAAATAACATCTAAAATAAAACCTGAATGTTTCAGATGAAGAGGGAAGATTGGGGTCAGGGGTATATAGCATAATGGTTATGCAGAGACTCTCATGCCTGAGACTCCTAAGTCCCAGGTTCGATCCCCTGCACCATCATTAGCCAGAGCTGAGCAGTGCTCTGGTAAAAACAAACAGAAGACCCAGAGCTGAGCAATACTCTGGTCAAAACAAAAAAGAACAACTCAAGCAGGAAGGTTGAGGTTGTACAGAGGAATTTATCCCAATTGGAATCATTCTAGAAGGCTCATGTCAAAAGTAAGATAACTGATAGGAGACACTTTCAGGGAACTGAAAAGTAGTTCATTCTCATTGCATCACAGAAGATTAGGAAGAGAGGTCACTGGCATTATTATAGCTAATACTTTAAATATAATATATAGGTACCAATATTATCTTCATTTTGCAAGTTTAAAAACTGACTTACTGAGAGGTTGATAAATAAATTGTCTAGAGTAACCCAGTCAGTATGTGGCATATTACAATCTAATCCTATCTTTGTACTTAACTGCCTTCCTTCCTGCCTTTCACATAGTTTTTCAGTCCCCCTCTCAGGATTGATTTGATAGTTCCAGAAAAAAAGAATAAATTGGGAATTGTGAATGGAAATCATTGACAAAGAAAACTTGCCCTCTCCTACCTGTTTCCTGTCATAAATAGGATTAGGGTGAAAGTGCTGCTCTTGAGAGAATTTTATTTATTTATTGTATTCCTATTTACTTATTCATTTAATGAGAGAGAATGAGATTAAGAACCAGAGCATTACTCTGGTACATATGATGCTGGGGATTGAACTCAGGACTTTATGCATGAGACTCTAATACACTATCCACTGCACTACCTCCCAAAACTTGGAATTTTCACTTAAATAGGGAAGAAGCCAACACGTTTGAGTACACTCTGATAAAATAAAAAGGAGAGAGAAGGGCTGGGGAAACAGCATAACAGTTATGCAAAAGCCTTTCAAGCCTGAGGCTCTGATGTCCCAGGTTCAAGCCCTAGCATCACAATAAGCCAGAACTGAGCA